>NC_136632.1:11460714-11980714 GCF_933228915.1 Telmatherina bonti | reverse complement strand
AATAAATAAATCCTTGTGTGTTTTTTCACATGCATCTTAATAATTCTTGTGACTCTGTCCTTTGACTTTCAAGCAATCATAAAACCTCTGAGCATGCAACTGCAGGAATGATGCGCTTTATTCTATCTGAGGTCACTTAACAAAAGCTATAGAGAGGTACGTCCTCAAATGAAAGCAAAACAATGCTTTTTGATGGTACATCCTTGAAAGCAATAGAAAGAAGAGATTTAAACGGAGGAAAGAGTATAAAAACATCACTTTATAACTCCTTTCTTATGAATGATGGACAGTGAAAGCATCCATGGCTGTTTCTGCTTTTCATTTCGATGAAATTAAACTATTCAGTCATTTTTCCCATCACATAGCTGTGTCTGCACCGGGCAGGGATTCATTCAGTTCCTTTAGCCCTTATCTGATCTGAAAAGGGGGGAAAAAAAAGTTTTCATTTATTTACTTGTTTTTGTTGTCGATGTAGTCTGCTTTGTCTTTGCACATTGAATGAATATGTGCACAGCTCATGCAGCTGTGCATGAAATGCAGCGAGACACAGTCATTTATCATCTAACTTGATTCCAAAAAGGCAAGCGCAGATTTGACAGTGTGCCTGTTTGCAACATGAACACACAAAGTGCAATAACATCCTAAAAATGTACTTTACAAAATAATCTCACTCACACAATCTCATACTGCTATTAAGTTTTACTCACTTAAAATCATCTTTCGTCTCTTTTCATCTCTCATTCCTTTTTCATAACCTTTCGTACACATGAACACATTAAACTGTGAGATGACAACACAATACAAAGCTGATATTGCTCTCAGTAAATTACTTATAAATGGTAAAACGTTTAAGGCATGTGACTGTAAATATCTACAACTGTCTCATGCCTCGTGTTTCTTCATGCAATTGGAGACAAGCCCCTTTATTGATTGAGATCTAGAGAATAGCCCTTTAAGGTCCTCGTCTACCATTTGGTAGAGGTAGAGGCAGTGACTGATAAAAACATTTGTGAGAGAATTGTGGAAATAAACGTGCATAGACTTCTCTATCATTTGGCTTGGGTATGTAAAACCCAAAGTGTTTGTTATAACACTGCTGTTTATTTTTTAGGTGTAATAATGAATACACGCCATCTACAGGTGAGATGCTGTTACTGCACTCCTTGCAATTGGTTGCTTTTCACAGGATTGGAGCTTTTTTTTTTGCACAACACCATCACTCTTTTCCTACATCTTTTCCTGTCAGTAGTAAAATTCTAACAGAAACTACTCCAAAAGCCCAAATAGTGTCTTTATAAGTGTGTTTTTATTGATCATTTTTTTATATAAAATTTTTCTACATACTGATTTCAAAATCTTAATCCATGACTACTCTCAGATTTCAGACTTGGGTGGAAAATTTAAACATCGTGTTTGAAACTGATTGCAGACTTTTAATCTTCCATGACTCCAAAAGCTATTGTTTCAGTTTTTGCAATATGTGTAAGGTTGTTTATTTGTTCCCAATCCCACATACAGTGTATAGAAACAGCATACAGTATCTATCATCATAATGTAACCAGATGAATATATGGTTTTCTTGGCAAATTCATCAAAGGTTTCCTCTTTCCTTTGCTTCTGTTTTGTCCTTTATTCCTTGCTCGCTGTTAATACCTGCTTCTTCACCAGCAGCTTGATTTCATTTATCAAAAAACAAATATAGCCTGCGGTATGTTTTAAATGCTGAGAAACAAGCTTTCAGGTCTGCTCAGCCTCCTTACTGCACAGTCTTTCTCCACACTGACAGACGGACAAGGCTGCAGACCCCAAAATAGAGCTGCTCCCACTCCTATTCACAGATTGTTGGGATCCATCATGCATCCTCACAATGCATGCATGCATGCTCACACAGTTACTCAAACATGTCAATGCTTACATTTATGTATGTCATAAAACAGAAAGCTTTAGCCAAAGGAATAAAACACAAGTAGCAGGGCTTACTGTAGACAAAGCTTTACATCGCTACCTTGAATGTCAGCTTCTTTATTGTGGTTTTCCCTCTTCATGTCTCAAATGAATCCTTTATCATCTTTTTTTGTACTTGTTTTTGCTTTCCCCCCCTCATTTGCCCTCTTTTTTTATCTCTGTCTTGATCTCTGTGGCTGCCTCCACCTTTCTATCTCTCTACTAAGGGAGACCTTCTTAATACTCTAATTGTGCTGCTGATTTTTCTCGCTCTATGGTGAATTACAGAAAATAAAGTTATCTCAGACCTTTAATCGTACATCTTCCATTTCGACTGCATAGCTGGAAAGTTTTGCGAGGGAGAGCAGTTAGTGTGTTTTTTTGTGAAATGGCATCTGTAAAGCTCGAGGCAAATGCAGATGATCGGCTGAAATTTAGCCAGAGTTTAAGGTCTGAGCTGAGTTTTACACACTTGACCCAGATGCTGTTAAAGCAACAACAACATATGGTTAGAGGAAGTCTGCATTTATGTGTGGGGGCAGTTTGATGCACTTTTGAAGGAAATTGCATAAATGTTTCAGCAAATGGCAAACAAAACCCATGCACAGGCTTTTTTCTTTTTATATGTTTTACAAGTTTAAAGATCCAAAAATATTTGAACTGACACAAAGCATAGAATGAATTCTCAGTCTTGATATTTATAGACATTTGTGTTTCCCTCCAGACTGCGACCTTTAGCACTGGCTCCAGCGTCCTCACAGCATCTTAGTGCAAGCTCTGGCTTATTACGTGCATAACTATGGGTTTCCACACCAAGGAAATTAGCCTATTTCATTATTTTTAGAGCAAAAGGTCAAAACATAAGTAAGCATTTCCATTATTTAGTATTAGAAGATTTGCTGAAAGTCCTTAATCATCAAGGTTTGTTGGAGAATGTTTATACGGCGGCTCAAATACAGCATCACTGATACAGCAGTTCAGCCATTGCCGATATTTATTTTTGTTTTTTTGTGGGATCATTAGTAGGAAATAAAACTGTCTGGTTTTTAAATTTGGAGGATAATAAATAAATCATTTGATTAGTCAAAGACTAGAACATTTTCATTTCAGATTATTATGTTCACCATCAATCAGTCCGCATCTACGACTCTTTAAGCTAATGGAATTTGTTGTTGTTTGACTATAAATAATTATTGACTGCGACATTTGGCTCAATCAGCACTCTCAAACGTGCATAAGATGCTCATTGACAGCAGAACTTACAAGTTACATAACAGTTAGACTTTTTAGGTAATTTCACCCCAAAAATGATAGGCCCCTAAACTCCATGGGCCCCTGAGCTTCCGCCCAGGTAAGCCTGTGTAATAAGGCGGTCTTGGCTGCGAGTGACTCCATTTACACTCAATAGTATGGTTTTGGCTACAGGTGGGCGAATAGACAACTTCATTTAGTGATGGAGGGTTATAATTTGATAGATGTTGGCACTGTCACTTCCCTGTAAATAATGATCAAAGAGTAACATATTAAATATTTCAGCCACTGCTACAACTTGAATCTTTAGCTCCATCTGCTAACAAGAAACTTCTATTTCTAAAATGACCATCTAGTAAACTTTAAATCCTCGAACATTTGTGTTTTTGATCCCATTAACTTCCAAATGAACTTCTGCAACATGCTGCAGTGAACTGCACTGCAACCAGCAGTGAAGAAAACACATTCTGTATCTGTAAGGACTTCTGAACCAACACACTGTTTCCAAACATAGACTGGGAATGTAATTTCTAATCTTATGCAGTCGGTTAATTAGGAAAAACCTTTTTGCATATGCAGCAGTAAGTAAGAAGTCAGGTCAGGTAAAAGTCATGTTGTGATATTCATAATTCAGCCTGAAGCAGTTTATAGACTAATTACACAGCATATTGCAAAGCAGCCAATCTACCAAATAAATAAATAGATAACTAAAAATGGAGCACTAAGTGACCCCGGTTCAGTGGTAAGTCAACTCACTGTAAACAACAGTCATGTTGCTCCCCAGACTGAGACAGCACACCATGCCAGGATTATCTCATTGCTCAGCTTTGATTTGATTAAATGAAAGCAGTAAAACAAACTTTACATTTACTGTTATTACTCAGTGTTATTTCTAGAATCAAGTATAGACAACGTGTTTCATTTTTTAAGGCGAAAGTTATGTTTAGTTACACTACTGGTCACTCAATATTTTATAACTCATTTCAGCTTCTTTTTTTGTTTTTGTTGTTGTTGGAAATTATATGCAGCAATTATATGCAAGGGGCAAAAGTCAATCTGCTACAGAAACTTCACAAAGCACAAAAAGCCTGAAATCAGGAATAGATCTTTTTTTTTTTTTTTTTTTTTTAACTTACCTTTTAATCAAACCATATTTATAAGGTTTCCTGGTTAGGTTTAGGTACAAAAATCACCCAGTAATACAATACCTGTCAAATGTTTGGACACACTTTCCCATTGGATTTAATGGGATGTATGTAGTTAAAAAATAATAATAAAAAATACGGTTGTATCAAAAAAGGCAAAATGTGTTTAGGTCTATAAACAAAAAAACACAGCTATGTTTTAATACATGCACAAATACAAGCAGCAACTTCCGGCGGTTAAAAGTGAAGCCGATGCGGAAGTGCATTAAACTGCAGTTCCCCCTTCATCAACTAGGGGCTGACCCCAAAACAGAGCGAATCTCCATAGACTCCCATGTTAAAAAGACCAACTTCACAGCAGAAATAAACATGTTTACAGCCTGGTTCAGAAATCCATTTTCGGTTTATAGGTCAGGTTTACCTTCATGACAACTGTGGGGGGAGTGAATGTTTTTCTAACTTCCCCGTTTAAAAGAAATTTAATCTCGAAACTTGGCATATTCAGGGGCGTGTCCTTTTGATTGACAGATAACCAATCTCCTGCTTCAAGTCAGAAGAACGTTAAACAACCGCAGTTTTTAGCTGGTTAGCAACGTGACTTAGCTTTAGCCTGCTTACCTCCGTTAGCTGGTTTGCTCCTGTTATCGCCGGGTTAGCTCGGTTAGCTCTTAGCTACAGAAAGCTCGGAGTTCACTCAATGTCAATCATCCACCATGACACTCACAGCCCCCTTCTCAACTTTACCTATTTGCATTTACATATTTGTATTTTCCAGGCGAGATGATGACAATGGAAGGAAACGCCCATCTAGCTTCAATTCAGCTTTACAGAAACCTATGGGTGACGTCATGGAGGCTCCGTCCATTTTTTTATATACAGTCTATGCACAAATACTATTAAAAATATTTTGAACACTATAGCTAGGTTTATGGCAAATGAAAGATGACTACCCATAAACACACATTAATCCAACTTATTTAAGCCTTGTGTCACTTCACTGCATGCATAAGTTACTATTAGTTATCTTGTAAGGCAACAGATTTACATTAAATTAGCAAGAAATTAGGAGATAATAAAAAAATAAAAAACATTTTTAAAAAAAGATCTCTAATTTGATGACTAAAGTTCACTCATGATGAATGTGTTATGCACCTGCTTGTTATTTTCAGTGCCTTTGTTCCACTAAGTTTGTGGAGCGATTCTATGTAAATTTGATAATATTATAAATAAACAAAAGATAAATAGAGAATGGCACACAGGTGAAATTAAACCGTTGTCGCAATGAGAACTGTGCCTCGTAGTCATCCTCCACCAAAATCCTTTTTATTTTTATTTTATTAATCATTTTTATTGTTATTTATTTGTTTTCTTTTTAACAGTCGCTGCTCGGTCTCCATCTACAGCTGAAATCTGGGGAAACCTAACAAAATAAATGACTGATTCTGTTTCCATTTAGAAATACAAATTATCTACTGCTGTACAGGACTCTAAATTAGGCTCAGGCCTAATTTGTGGAAGATCATTGTTAATTCCGCTTTATAGCTGCCAGTATTTAGTGTAAGCACAGTAAATGGAGGGATCCCAATTATTTATCCAAACGTTTCAGTAGTGCAAACCAGCTATTCTTCAGTTGTATTTCGCAATAAATCCAGTAGGTGTTCATTCATTGCCTACCTGGATTTGTCACATCACACTCCTTCACACTGTAAACAGGGTGGATTGTTTCTGTAAGCCCCTTACAGAGCTGAAGATTAATGCAGACAATCACACAATGTTGTATGATTAATTATACATGTGATTTATGGTATTTATTATTATTTACTATGGTATTTATTACGCCATGTAAAATACAGATTTAACATTCCTTTGTTTTTAAGATATATAAGTAAGATTTAAGATAAGTAATAAACATGTTTCTCTAAAACTCTTTGTGCTTCAGAAAAACTCCTCAATCAGTCAGAAATTTAAAAAAAATATGCTCTGACTGCCAGTCGCACAACATTACCATCTGGTACAAACTGGCCTTTCTGGCCCTCTTATTTGCTTGGCAGAAACTACAATAACTGTCATCTTAATGTGAACACAGTTTGCATTTCCAATAAATGCAAGAAAAAGTACAATTTTCTGGAACTGCATCTTTCTTTTCTTGCATTGGTGAACTTTAATAACCTACAAAATGTAGTTGTGAATTGTTGTTTTATTACCTGAAAGGACACAGTTGTGCCTGAATTTTGTTTTGCTTCATTGCAGTCATTTAATTCTGTTGATTGCCCAGCAGTTATCTTTAGTTTATTTTTATTTGTCGCATTAATGTTTTGATTTCCACTGTTTACCTGCTATGATCTATACAACTTGTATGATGAAGAATAGGATGTACTTTATTAAAGTTTAAAAAGGCTTTTGTCTTTCTTTAAGCTATGGTTCATTTACTAGAATTGCCCAGATCCCAAACTGACTCACTTGCTTGAGAATTATTACACAGATCAACCAAAGTTTTCATGGTTGTTCTTTGTTATGCAGGAGAACAAACCCAAAACAAGTTGCAAAAACCCTCTTCATCCATCACCATTGCTCAGTTCAAACCAGCCCTAAATATAAAATGTATCAGCACAGTAAAAGCGGAAGAAAAACAGATCAGAAAATCAACGTCTCTCACTGCATTTATATACATGAATGCCACAGCCAAACACACACAGTCACACACATCATTCTTCTGTTCATGCACAGCTTTCTCTCTGTATCGCGCACAAGGGCACATGTAGTCCCCCGAGGGTTTGGATCACATATCATCATGTTCACTGCGTCCCAGCACTCTGCCTCGCTAAAAAATACTCCAGTTTTGTTCCAGCATGTTACAGCCCATGTTTTAGTGCAATATGCTTTCCCTTGTAATTACACGGAGGATTCTGCAGTTATTCCACATCTCTGTGTTGTCTGAATGAACATGTGTTTCAGGGTTTGTGTAGTCGTGTGCAGAAATTTCTTGCTTTTCTGCATGTGTTTGCATGTTTATGCTTAGCTTTCAGCGCACTTTTACGCATCTGCTCATGTAACAGAAGACATGATTAGTTATTGTAGCTGTTCTATTAATATGAATGAACTATGTGAAAGCATTGTATCCTGGGAAAAAGAAATTACCCCAAATTACATAGCCATTCAGATCATTTTCATTGACTTTTGAATAAAATAATAACTGTGCTTATAGAAGAGGTCCCTCTAAGACAGGTGGGATATACTGAAACAAATGGAAGAGGACTGGACTTCCAAGATGTTGTGATTTGATCTGAATGGTTTCCTCCATTTTAAATGAAGTATGCATTTTAAGTTTTTGCAAATAGAAAAAGGAAGTTGTTGATTAAAAAGAAGATTGATGGAAAGAAAGGTGCAGCAAAAGAGAAAAGATTGAGAAAGACTTCAAGGTTCCAAAAGAAAGAGGGTGAAAACATGTAAACAAGATATGGATGAGTAAGCAAAAGCCACGCTGACAGAAGGCAGCCATACCTCAGATAGTAATGAACAGATGGAGTTTAGAGGACAGCGGCTGAAAGGAAGGCTGGAGAAAAGATTTGAAGAAAAGAATGTGCATCTGAGACCTCACTAACACTTCTGAAGATAATGAGGCAGTTGTGCTGTGGCCTGTAGTGACTGAGCAGCAGCCACAGGCTTGTCGAGTCACTGCTAAAAGTTGCTAAATTATATTTTGTCTTTGCATGATGACACTATTGTGTAATGATGTGAAACTGTATTCAAATGTAAAACACACAATGGGGACAATTTTCTGCATCACAACATGATGCAGAAAATTATTTATATTCTGTACACACACTAACACACAATTATTATTTTGACACACACACACAGACAGACAGACAAACATGCATACATACATTATATATATACATACATTATATATTTATATATACATACATTATATATTTATATATATATATATATATATATATATATATATATATATATATATATATATATATATATATATATATATATATATATATATACATACATTATATATTTATATATATATATATATATATATATATATATATATATATATATATATATATATATATATATATATATATATATATATATGTATGTGTGTGTGTGTGTGTGTGTGTGTGTGTATAATGTATACACTGCTCAAAAAAATAAAAGGAACACCTAAACAACACAATGTAACTCCAAGTCAACCAAACTTCTGTGAAATGGAACTGTCCACTTAGGAAGCAACACCGAGTGACAACCAATTCCACGTGCTGTTGTTCAAATGAAATAGACAACAGGTGGAAATTATAGGCAAATGGCAAGACACACCCAATAAAGGAGTGGTTCTGCAGGTGGTGATCACAGACCACTTCTTAGTTCCGATGCTTTCTGGCTGAAGTTTTGGTCACTTTTGAATGCTGGCGGTGCTTTCACTCAAGTGGTAGCATGAGATGGAGTCTACAACCCACACAAGTGGCTCAGGTAGTGCAGCTCATCCAGGATAGCACATCAATGTGAGCTGTGGCAAGAAGGTTTGCTGTGTCTGTCAGTGTAGTGTCCAGAGCATGGAGGCACTACCAGGAGACGTGGAGGAGGCTGTGGGAGGGCAACAACCCAGCAGCAGGACCGCTACCTCCTTCTTTGTGCAAGGAGGAACAGGAGAAGCACTGCCAGAGCCCTGCAAAATGAGCTCCAGCAGACCACAAATGTGCATCCTATTCCTATTGGATTTAATGGGGAAATGTGTCCAAACCTTTTGACTGGTTGTGGGGATGTGTGGGATTACATAAATCTATGCTTCTTCTCACTTCTTTTGAATGAGTATACATCGTTGAGTTGATGGTTGGTTTCATCTTTGGTTTCATTTTTCTTTTGCTTTAATCATTTTGCCATTATCCATCCATTTTCTTAACCACTTATTCCAATTAAGGGTCACGGGGAAGCTGGAGTCTATCCCAGCGATGATTGGGCGAGAGGTCACCAGTCCATCACAGGGTCATCACAGAGTAACTAACAACCATTCACACTTACAATTACTATTATTTTGTCCATATGTTTCAGAAAACTTTCTCAGTCTTGTCAAATATGGCTGTGTTGTCTTTTTTTACACCTACTGCTGATAAAGCTATTGATGTTGTAGTATTATGCATGTAGAAATGAATAATATATGACTCCAAATAAGACATTATAAATGTTATGCAAGAGATTAAAACTTGCAAAGTAAACCGTTCACTGAACTGAATTTTAATTAATCCAACACGCTGCTGCCAGTGCAGGTCACCACCACTGGCAGCTCCTGCTACTTGTTCATGGCCGTCAAACGTAGTGACATGTGCCGTGGTCACTTATTCAGATGGAACATGTGCACATTAGAGCTTTGGAGTCTCAAAGTTGCTACTTTTGGCAACAAATCTGCCAAGCTGCTGTGCAGTACCGGGTTGTCTCTAGAGGTTGCTGTGTACATGAGTCTAACTAAGTGTGCATATCAGCTGTACAGCAGAGCGCCTTTATCATGGAGCCCCTGTGACACCTGCACAGTGACGGAGAGAGATTCTTCTGTCTCTCTTTCTGTCAGCAGTTTTCCAGTCTGCCAAGATGAATTATATGCATGAAAAACACCCACGTTGCGTCCGATACCGCATGTGTATCATCACTGAGAGTTTGTTCGGCGGAGGGTGCCTTCATGGATCTTCATTCAGCTCCGTTACATGCAATTTTGTGTGACTTTTCTGCGGTGGACGCATTTATCAACATGTGGGAAAAGTCTTTGTCTCCCAGAAACAAGTTGCAAAACACTTACTATTGTGCAGAAGACAGCAGCTTGCTGTAGTGAATTGCCTTCATGCTGCGTTTTACTGAGAAGAATCTAGAATCCAAAATGGGCAATCCAGCAGATCGAAAAAGCAAAGGAGAAAAACCACCACAGGGAAGGTGTGTGAATGGTATTCAAGCGTGGGTGTAACATCCTCTGAAGCCAGTCATCCGTTACCTTCTCCACGATGACGTGACATTTACAACCCATTCTTAATAGACTGACTTAAGGTGTTAATTTTTTTCTTGAAGATCTCTCATATGCGAAGATAGCAATTCCCATATTAGTACACGTTATTCTAATTATACAGAACTACTCTTTGGATAAATAACCTCAAGTGTCATATTCATTTTTAAAGTGGTTTTCTATGTAGTAAAGATAACATCAGTATTTTAGCAACACGTGGAGTGAGCTGGGTAAGAGATAAGAAAACACTAGATGTGATGACTTGATTATCAGATGTTGCTGGATATATTATGCTATCCTCATCCTCTTTGAATTCATTGGAACCTCATGGAAATTAAAGCATAAAAGGAGAGTCACTGTTGTATGGAGACATGTACGTGCGTGCACTCAACACGCCTGCAAAACGAGAAGCATTGGAATAGTGTCAGTCTACAGTAGATGTTCCTGAGGAGAGATGATTATTCTGGAAAACACAGAGTGCCGGGGAGGTGGAGAGAGAGCACTGCAGATACAGAGAAGCAAGCGATTTGACAATGGAAATGATAGAAAGCGTGAATGGTGGGGGACAGTGAACATCTTGAACACCGAAAGAATAAAATAAAAACGCCAGAAAACTGCAAGAGGCATGCTGAGAGGAAGATTTAGTGAGCTACAGTATTCAAAATCTTTCTTTTTGTGTGTGTGCGTGTGTGTGTGTGTTTTAAAACACCGTGCACAACCTTTCACATATAAACACTTGTATCCTGACTTTAAGCAGGGGATGTCTTTGTTATGCAATCCACTGTCTCCATTGCACATTGCTTTTAAATGTAAGTGTGCTTCTGTCTGTAAACTCAGTCAGGTGGATTGTGCTCTGACCCATCGCTGCATTGAGGTTTTTTTTTGTTTTTTTGTTTTTTTGTTTTTTGTGCTGATGCTGATCCACACCTGAAGAACCACAGCACCATCTGTTGATTGCAATAGGCAACAGCAGCAGCAGAAACTGCACCAAACCGCCTTCATCAGCTCCATCTCCCCGTTGAGCGGAACTAAACCAATTCTCATCCCGACTCCTTTCAATCATTTAGATAGTGTCCTTTTATTGGATGAGCCGGCTTATGCTAACTGTGAGAGTATGTGAGCTTTATGCAGGACAAATTAGGAATCAACAACTTCATCTTGGACAGTAAAAGGTTCAAATTGACACCAAACATCTTAGTAACATTATTTGAAACCCAACATGGCGAAGTACATCAATCTCTCCCATAACTCTTGCCTCTGAATCTAAACTCCATTAACATTGTCTCATTTCCTGTGACTTGCACCCCCAGTCTATCCTTCTAATCTTCCTTTTTCCATCATTTATCTCTCGGTCTTATCCTCAGCTCCCTGTAAGCGCTGACAGCGTGAAACATTTATCAGGGGACGAAACAGACGGTCGGTGGGGATAAGCATGCTCGTCCAAAAAACATGTTAATGAATCTTATACAAAGAACCCATGATAATGAGTCATTTGATATCTTGCAGCTATTAATTATTAGTTGCAAATCAAGTACCAGTTTACAGATATTTCTTTCTTGTTACACCTATCTCTGGTAGCTGTAATTAATCTCAACTGCTGCACTCCAAAGTCCAAAGCTATGTCATAATGCCACCCTAATGCCAGTGAAGTAGCATGCATTTTACCTGGCATATGTAAAAAGAGAGAATATGGATGTGAGACTATCTGACTGGACTTAATGTATTTTGTTTAACCATCTGTTTTATTGTCTTGTAACCTTTTAATGGGAGCTATAGCAATAAAAAATTATACCAGTTTGCTGTCCAGAATGTTTTCCAAAACCACTTTGGCTCATGGAAAGTGCTATTCTAGGTATAACCGAGGTTGTCTTCAACAGTTTTTCACAATTATCTAAATATTACTTAAGTAAGACTTTAATCTTTCAGCCTAAATATTAAACAGAGCCTCAATAGTACAATAATTTTTGCTTTAAATGAATAATTAAAATAAAAATTAGAGTTAGAAACAATAGAATAATATCTGTCCTTGGTATTCATATTTACAAAAATAATAAAACACCATTAGCTGATATCGTAAGGATTATTTGAGACCCACAATGGTGCACAAACAAGCAGTTCAATGATCAACGAGGTTCATAAAAAAAACCTGTATATTCCATCCCTCAATGCGCACATTAATTGATTTCATCTAAATATTTCAGGTGCATTAAAATACCTTATAACTTTCTCAGAAGCTATGCTATGCTAATGAGCGTAAACTAAAACTTCAGGGACAAAACTTCAGAGTTAATGCTAAAAATGTTTCTTTCCACTCAGGACATCAGTGGTGCAGAAGGCTCAAGACCGGTATCATAGATTTTAATACAAGTCTACACACATCCCGTTGAGAGCTAGAACTAAAGAGTGCATGCAAAATATGTCACGCACAAAAATAATTAGCCCATAGTTGGATACAGTGTCATCCTGAAAAAAGTCATTTTCTAAGTAATTAACCCCACCACACTCACCACGCTTTGTTGAGCCTCCTTGAGTCAAGGTGAGATTGGCAATGAAAAGTTCTGAGATCAAAACTTACAAACAGCAAAATATTCTATTAAAATCCAGGACACGTTTTCATTTCAGGATGGAGTTTCTTTAGCCGTTAATTCTGGTCAGTGTTAATTCTTATAAATTGTAAAATCTCTCCTGAATGCATCGAAAGACTACAGCAAGTTGTTGTGTTGAAAGTGTGAAAAAAAAACTAAAGGCATTTGCATACCTGCGGCTCAACATCTCAAGAGACATGTGGATGGCTAAGCTAGCAGATGTATATTTAGAAAATCCATTATTACAATCCATCCAGTTTTAATACATTCCTACACAGGAAAAGATACAATTCTTTTAACATATTCTAATCGGTATTCAATAATCATTCCTCTATTTTAAACCTTGAAGTCAAACAGTCAAAATGCAAACCTGCATGCTCTTATTGTCTTAGAGTTTAACATTTGACATTTTGAGTAACAGCATTGATTGTTTAAAGAGTCATGACACATATTTCTGTTGCTCAGCAAATGCAAAAAAAAAAAAGTATGAGGGTATGTTTGAAGATGAGGCTCTTAAGGCAGGTGCACATTCACACAAGCAGGGAGTGACTCATTCCCTCGCTGCTTCGTTACAGTGTGAGTATGGTAATGTGCTAGAATTATTGATCAGGCAAAAGGACCTGACAGCCATGGCCGCTCTAAAACAGAAAAAGAAATCAATGATTATTTTACTCACTGGACCACGCACAAAAGCCATGAAGCCAAGAGAAATATCCATATTTTTTATAGTATAAAACCCTTTTCCCACCTGGCACATTTCATACACATCTCCACTGGTATTTACGCCATTATGTTACATAGAGAATGAGTTTTAAATGTCTTATGTGCTTCAAAATTTAAAAAATGCAAACAATCTTTCAATAACGAAGCCTTTTTCAAGGTCTCCTGATACACACCAACGTCTATGAGAAACTACTTTCGAGTGATTAGGTCACTACTCAGTTCATTTAACCCATAAAAGGTCCGTCTGCTTTACATTTTGTGCTTCGTCACACTTTGTCTCGCTCTTACTCCGTTATCAAGCTTGCCCCTCTCTTTGCAGTAATGCCTTGACTTCTATTTTTTAACTTCTCCACTTTAATACAATTGTTTCCTGAAGTTAAAAATGAAAGTGGCCTGTTTCTATTTTCCTCTCTCAGTATTGTAAACACAGATAAGAAGTTAATCACTTCTTGAGCTACACAATCAATTCAATTTGCTTTTTTTTTTCCCCTTTCTAATCATCCATTCTTCCAATTTCGCGTTTTGTTTCACAATCCTCCAGCAACCCCAGACAGTGAGAGTGTTATCTTTCAAATAGAAATACAGTAGTTCAGTCTAGTTAGTTTTTCCCTTGTGGGCTTATTCTTTCTTCACACATTTCTTTTTGTCTTCAGCTCCTTTTGGCCTCTTACATTTTTTTCTAAGGTGGTGCAAACAAAAAGCTGAAATGGGTATATGTGCATTGCAAACACCACTAAATCCAAATCAAAGTATTCTAGTGACATTACATAATAGCGTAAGAGAATACAAATAAGTTAGACTAGAGTGTGTTGCTGCAAACATAGACACTAATAGGAGATGGATTCATCCTTATAATTGGCAACAAGTGTCGATGGACCTATTCTATCTATAGGGGTGCATCGAATTTCTGTCTTCTCCCTATTAAGACAGGCGATTGAAAAAGGCTCAGATTTCAAGGCTGAGACAGCTGCTGTTATTGTCTCTGCCACTTATAGTGAGCATTTCTTCCTCACTTTCAGTTTAAATGATTTTTCTTCTTCTAAGAGAGTCTGAAGAGTCTGAGGACTTAGTCTGAGATGAAGATAGGAGAAACAGTGTCTGTTTTAATAAAGCTTAACTAGATTTTCCGTGGGATGTAACTGTAAATAAATGCTCTGAATAAATCGGTTCTCTCTCTGTGGTATAATGCCAGAGGTTAAAAGTCAAAAGAAGTTGTCGATAGCTTCAAAAACTTCAACATCAGAAGGGATAAACTGGGCATCATCACACTGCATTTTGTTCTCACTGAGGGAGCATTAAGTAAGATCCGTTCCTTAGCAGATAATAATCTATAGGATAAAAACAGTTGTTATTAGGCATGTTTGATATTGGCTTTTTTACAAATATCTGATCTATCAATTTATTCTTAATTTCCGATACCAATATAAACTGATATCTATATTTTTGGAGCAAGTTGTGCCAAACAAACCAAAATATCTGGAAAACTATCCATGACAACTCCTATATTTAGTTTTTCTTTATTTAGTTCTATATTTAGTTCTTTAGCTAAGGAGACTTAGCTAAAGTTTCATATATAATATGTGCATGTTGTTTAAATGTTGTGTCATTAAAAAAGTAAAAACCGATACCAATAATTGACAATATTGCATTTTAATATCGATATCGGCTGATGTGAGTATGTCTATAATATCAGACATCTCTACTGGTAATTCAAAACACAATGCTATCCTCATTACACATCTGCATTGCTACAAATAGGTAAAAAATTCTAGATATTTGTACATGTAATATTGTTCCAGTTGCCATAAAATCTATGCCAGTGTAATAGCTCAATAAATTCAGTAAACATTAATAAAAAGGAAGCAGTAATCTTGCATTGTCAACCTATAAATTCAAGACATTCTACAATGCACTGTGTTAACACTGTAATTTGAGATATGCGTATGCAATATATTCAAATGATGTGCTATCGCTGAAGTTGCAGTGGCTGTCAAAAAATCAAGTAGCAGCTTTCAAGTGGTGGATTCATGCATTCCCAAATTCAGGTGAGCTAGAATAAAGATTGGAAATATGTCATGTTCTGACAAGGACTATTATTTGTAGTAACAAAAGCTTATTATTGCATTATAGTTTGTATTCATTTTACAAACAAAAAGGCGAAAATGTTTTGGCTTGATCTCAGTAAAGGTCACGGTTTGAGCTGCACAATATCACAAGACCAAAAAAAAACCTTCAACATTCTGCAACACTGAACTTTTGTGGTGATAATTATAATAAAGAACTCTCTTTATTATAATTATCACCACAAAAGTTCAGTGCTTTCCAGTGTGCAACAGTCTAATATCAATGCATTTTTGTGAGGATATAGTCATAATTTTAAAGATTTTTACACATTTTTATTAATAACTTGTAGTCATCTTGCCATTTTATTTTGTCATTTTCACTGAGTTGAGAATTTCCAGACTTTGCAAAGAGGAAAAACTCACTGTGTTCATACAGGGCCTTAAATACTTGATCTAGTCAGCTTGCTTTGTGCAGCTTTGTATTTATGTGTGCATGGCCCAAAGCCACTAATAATCTTTCCTGTCCCAAATGTCATATGATCACGAGGCTGCAACGTGAAAGGGCAGCACCTTCCTTCTGTTCTCTTCTCAAAGGAACGCACACATACTGTATGTACTCCAACATGTGCACACACACACACACACACACACACACACACACACACACACACACACACACACACACACACAACAGGCCTAGTAGAAGACTTTGAAATTCATGAATGGCTATATACACACACACTAGGCTACTTTGTATGACTGATTTTGTTTGACATATCACATTATATCACTTAATTTTTTCATTACATGGATGTAAAGACCTCTGTTCTGTCCTGACAGTTAAATGATTCAGCATACCTTAATGTTCACTGAGGAAAATGGCAAATTACTGTGGCCTGTCAACTCTTCACGTTCAACAGAAGGAGGCAAACGGGTTTCGTGTTAAAGACCCAAACCTGCAGTTATTAAACTCGTCTCTATTCCTGTCTCTCCAGACTCTTTAGAGTTTTCAATATTAGGGTAAATGCTTGATCCACAGAGCAGAAGAGGAAGCTAGCTTACATTTAGCTTACCCTGCTTCAGTTGCAGTATTTGCAGTATTGTCCGAGTTAATGCTTCTCATGAATTCGTTCCCAAAGTACGGTCCATGTCAACTTTTTTAGGTTGAAAGTGAGTGACAGATTTGAGATGTAATTTTTTAGCCCCTTAATCTTAAAACAGGAAAGAAAAACGGCAAAATGTGGAAATATGATACTAAATAGACGCTTCCACTCTGTAAGTCTTTACAAATTGGAAGTTGACAAAGTTGATGTTAAGTGCAGGCGGACATAATTTATGCAAAAATGTCACACTTCATTTACAGACAGGACTGAATATTATGTAAATAATAATGAGAGAAACAAAGCATCTGATGTGTAGCGCCTTTCTTTTCACCTGTACTTGCCGTTTTAGGGCCGTCCTGCACTGGCGTTGCCATTGAGCATTTCTGGTTTGTTATGCTTGAATGTGCAGCGCAGGTAACTTACTGTGAAGTAGGTGTAGAGACTGTTGCGGGTCCTCACATAATATAAAGGAGCTCATGTTCAAGTTCTTTATTTGCAAATACATTTTGTTCTATAAAGGTTTTTCACAGTGAATGTGTTCAGCCAACAATTCGTGTTAAACTTGTTCATTCACACTGTTAGAAATTAATCCTATACAGTGCCATCCTTTCCAACAAAAGCGTGAAATATATATATATATATATATATATATATATATATATATATATATATATATATATATATATATATATATATATATATATATATATATATATATATACTTTTTTTTTTGCTTATTTTTATTGGTTTATTGATTTATTGTTTCTTCATAGCATGTGGAAAAAGCCCAAAATTTTTAGCATTGGCTGCCTAATATGTTGAGCATAAAAGATGTCCGACCCTGCTGTCAGTAGACTCTAACAGTTTTCTGGAGACTTAGAGTAGAAATCCTTACCCTTGGCATGATGGTTTTGTGATGGTGCTGGTGGAGGTGTGGACCCAAAACGCAGAGTCGGGAGACAGGGATGCAGAATCAAGATGTTTTTAATGTCCAAGAACAAATCTGAAGGCAAAAGATCACAGAGAAACAAACCCAATGGACCAGCAACAAGAACTGAAACCAAGGGCTTTAAATACAGACAGACACAGAACAAGACACATGTGGAATGACTTAAATAAATGATTCCAGGTGAACCTAATGAATGGGAAAGCAAAACAGGAAACAGGACACAAGTGAACTAAACAAGGAAAACTACAAGATAAAACAGGAAACCAGAATTTAGAAAACACATGAAACATCACATCATGACTAGTTTGTACTAATATGTCTTGTTAAGGCGTTGATAGACATTTTTAAAATATATCAAAGTTGTTCCACAGTTATTTTTTCTGCAAGTCCAAGTCAAATTGCAAGTCCATTTTGGTTGTAATAAGCATTTTTCCACAGCAATGATAGTTGACTTAAACTGACAAATGCTCTTCCCCTTGTGCTGGGCAATTTCTTTGCATTACTTTAAGTGGAATTCCTGTAGATGAAAATGTTTTTTTTTTTTTCTAAGTACATTAATAAAAGACAAACAGATGTGCAGGTCCAATAAATAAGTACTTATAATATTACTAAACAGCAACCTGTAAATCTGTAACTTGTCTGTCTAATAAACCAAACCAGTAAAACCATGTAGTCAACTGTAGGACTGAGGATTTTTAGAGCCTAAAATGAATGTTGTCTGGTGTGCACCATCATCAGCAGCTTAAACAAACAGTCCAAATGAGTTAACATAATTTTTGCACAAAGTTACCAACAAGCTAACATTTTTTGTAATTGTGGTGCTAAGCTCATTGCTAACAATGAGGCTAACATTAGGCAAGTGAGTTTCAACATGGTGAATGAAGATGGATCAGGAAGCTCCAGCATCCGATGCACTTTGCTGCTCTTTCATTTGTCCCTCATGAAGTTTTTATATCCAAACTTTATGTGTGTGTGTGTGTGTGTGTGTGTGTGTGTGTGTGTGTGACATCACATAAGTGTTATGTCAAGTCAATTTTATTCAGCCATTTTTGTTGATCTCCAATTCACAACAAAGTCAGCTCAAAACAGTTTTCAGACAAAACGTTCAACACAGTTTATTGTGATCAAGAGTGAAGTTTATAACTACAAGAAATATTTATGAGAAATATTGCATAGCTCAGGAATATGGAAGAGATCACACTGAATCTTGTTTTTAATTCAATCCCCCCTCCTGAGCATGCACAGGCCAACAGGCTACAGAGCAAAAAGAAAAAAACTCCTTTTAAACACGAAGAAAAAACCAGTGGCAGAACTGGACTCAGTTAGCAGGGGGGCGATCTGTGTCGACCAGTTTGGGGTGGAGAGGACAGACAAGAGTGATCAACAAAGAAAAGACCTAAAACAGAAGACTGCTGGTGAGTCTCAAATAGATCTCAAGTCTTTTGAGTGCAAGAACAAGTAAATATCAATATCAGTCTTCATTCATATAGCATTTTTATACACTGGACGGCTGAAAGTGCAGTGAAAAAATAGTCAAGTCTTAAAGCTGCTGTAAATCCAACTCAAGTCCGAGTTCCAGACTTTAGTCCCCATTTCTGATTAAACGTTTCTCATGCAAACTTTCAAATGTGTTCTTGGAAATCTGAAATACGTTTGTAAAATCAGCTAAGCAGCTTTTAAATGACCTGGTATCATCTTGAAAAATATATCTTATTGTTGACACTGATGTTTAATGGTTTCATCTGTCATTAAAACAGTGTGAGAACAAAAAGACAATCCAACAAAAGCACTATAATTCTGGTTTGGACTGCCTTTAAAGAATTCACTCTCCACAGTCAGACAGACACAGCTGTTTTTGTACAAACTTTATCTTTATTCATACACTGTCAGGTGATGTGCTTATGTAAGCAGTTGAGGTGTGACTGTAATCCCAGAAATAAGAGACAAAAATTCCTCCTATGTTTTAATTTTTTTTACACCCCTGCAGTAGTATCTAGTGATTTTCTAATCATCATTAATTCTCTAAACAAGAGTTATAAATTTAACAAAATAGAAGAAGCAGCATTTTCTTCTGCGTTTAGAGCTATAACAGATTGCTTTGATCAAAACACAACCAAACACAGTCTTTTCCTATCAGTTTAACATATTTCATCTATAAAATCTGACCTTAAACTCCCCTGACAAATTCCAGAATATATTACCATTAAATATTTTGCAACTTTCCAGCTTAATCAATCATTTCTGAATTGCATACAATCAGCGAGATGCACGAGCTGACCGATTTGTCCTGAAAATTTTATATTTAGTCAATCTCAGCAGTGTGAGAAGACAATGATTAATTCAGATTTCACAGTCAGTTTCAGCATTCGGGCGACATGCTGACAGAACGTGTGGTCAAAGTCCAGCCTCGCAGCAGGGACCAATTAAAGCCATAAGCAGCAACCATTGCTTGATGACATGTTATCCATCACTCATCCTGATTATCATTTGTCCTCCAGCTCTATTAGATTAACAACTGTAACATAAAGAGGCCCAAATACTAAATTTCATCCTTTATTATTCATCATCTGTAATGCATGTAACGAGAGCTGCAAACACTGCTATATTTATCACAAATTCTATCCTCATTGTATAGTAAATATGTGGTGTATGGGAGAAAATGATACGTCTGTTAAATGATTACAATATAATAGCCTCTGACAGATCTACGACCATGCTGCGAACGAGGCTGATACAGCCAATCACACTGAACTCCACACCACTCCACCATCACACAGAGCCGCTGACACAAAGGGCCTTCATATTTTTTAAGCCGCCGTGCCACTTCAGTACTAAAACCTCCTGTGAATTTCTGCAATTATTACAAGCAGCTTGTAATAAGAAATGTCACCAGAAGGTTGTTGTTCTTAGCAATCCGGATGATGGCTTGAGACAATGCATAATATTATCACTGACACTTTCTTGGAGGTTTTACAAGTTCTGTAACAGCAGCAGCAGCAGTACGGAGAGGTTGATTGGATGAAAGAAAAGCTGCACATGACACAAAAGTCCCTTTAACTTAATTATTACACTGCTGCTGTACACATGCAGCCATAGAGGGAATGTGTTTGATTTCATTTCTGTGATATCAGCATCAGCACTCATGATATGTTCTTGATGAGCCATTACCAAGACGGACATAAATGTCACACACAAAGGGGCCGCTGTGTGTCATTTCAATAATGACTCCCCCTTTTTCAGGTGAGAGATAGAGACAATGAGCATTCAGCATAATGGCTACTCCCATCCAATTTGCATACATCACATTTCCAGTCAGCCATGCTCTCAGAGGGGCTTTTGAGTCACACTGTTGGTGAGTGTTGGCTCCTTACATCCACTGTGGAACCTTTGGTAAGAATGACAAACGGTGATGTGCTGTAAAAGTTGTATGCTCATTTAGTGTCATTGCGTTGACATGGTGCATGACAAACGCCTCTAAAGGGCCTTCAGAAAGTGAGGAACGGAGCAGGAATTTTCTACATTATCCTCATATGCTCCACCACAAATGCCACCTCTTTGCAAAACCACTTCATGAGCAGTAATAGACGACGCAGGCTGCGATCTCATTTCTCTCTCTCTCATCCCTTCACTCTTCTCTTTATGGCCCTCTGATTTCAATTTGTTCAGGTTTTTCTCACTTACTTTGGTGTTTCCCTCATCCCTTCTTTCTTTCATTCTAACATCTCGCATCCTGAAAGTCCTTGAGAGACTTTCAGTGGGTCACCTCAGGAACAAAGGTAACACCATACAGGACCAATTACAGTTTGCTTATGGGCTTGGTGTTCAACTCACCATCATCTACCTGCTTCAGAGACTCTACTCTCATCTGGACCAATAAGGCTGCATAATGAGGAAATTTGTTTGGATCTTCCCCACATTGGAGGTCAAGTATTTGGCAGCGTTGGTTTGTCTATTCATTAGAAACATATCTCAAAATGTTATGTACAGATTTCTCATGGACTTTCAAGAATGGAATAAGGAAATGATATTGGGTTTTCTTTCTGAGTGCTTATAGTTTTTCATTTTTATTATCATCAGTATTATTCCTTTAACCTTTAACACAATTCAGCCAGCACTATTATGTGAGAAACCCTAAAATTTATAGGTTGATCCCTCCATATCTGCTTGAATATATGACAGCCTAACAAACAGACCACAGTTTATGGGACTAAAAGGTTGTTGTGTGTCTGAGATTGTTGTCAGCAGCATAGGAGCACCACCAGGAGCTGTACTCATACCACTTCTGTCTGTACACATGAGACTTCCTATGCTCTGAGTCCTGTCATCTGTAGAAATACTCAGACTACTCTGCAGTGATGGCAGTTGTGGGCTGTATCAGTGAAGGACAAAAAGCTAAGGTCTGAGTACTGGTCAGTCAATTTATCAGATAATGCAGAAACAATCACCTCAGCTTGAACTTCAATAAACCAGAGATAACTCTAGACTTCAGGACGAAACTGAGTAAACAAAGCACTGTTTAAATCCTTGGAGGAGAGGTGAAGGTGTACCTTGGAATTCTGCTATATATGAAACACACTAAAGCCATTTACAAAGAGAGACAGAATAGACTCTACTTTTTAAGGGAAGCTGAGGTAAGTCAATGTCTGCATGAAGATGTTGCATGTTTTCTGTAAATGTGTTGTGGAAAGTGCAATCAGCTTATAAGTGATCAGGTGGGGCAGCGGCATCAGAACCAGAGACCTAAGGAGCCGGAGCGCTGTGGAGCCATGTATTCCTTTCTCACTTAGCTGTGATGATTTCATGTATTTTTTCAGGAATAAAATTGACACTATTAGAGATCAAATTCACAATACTCTTCCTTCTACCTATAATGTTGAGCCTGTTGTGGTCTCCGAAGCATCCTTAGAACCAGGATCTGACTTGTGTCTAAATAGTTTCTGTCCTGTCCAACCCTCTGAATTAACTAAAATAATAGCTTCATCTAAACCATCCACCTGTATCTTAGACCCTCTCCCAACGAGCCTCTTTAAGGACATTTTCCCTTTAATTAATACATCACTACTAAATCTTATCAATATGTCTTTAGTGACAGGATATGTACCACAATCATTTAAAACTGCTGTAATCAAGCCTTTACTTAAAAAGCAATCTCTGGATCCAGAGGTGATAGCAAATTATAGACCTATATCTAACCTCCCGTTTATGTCCAAAATTCTGGAGAAAATAGTTTCCGCTCAGCTACATGCCCACCTGAGCAGAAATAATTTATGCGAGGAGTTTCAGTCAGGATTTAGAGCTCATCATAGTACTGAGACAGCATTGGTGAAAGTTACTAATGACCTTCTTATGGCCTCAGACAAAGGACTTGTGTCCGTACTTATCTTGCTTGATCTTAGTGCTGCATTTGATACAGTCGATCATAACATTCTGTTACAAAGACTAGAACAGGTGATTGGAATTACAGGTACAGCGTTAAGCTGGTTTAAATCATATTTATCTGATAGACTTCAGTTCGTTCATGTAAATGACAAGTCCTCCTCCCAAACTACAGTAAGTCATGGAGTTCCTCAAGGTTCTGTACTTGGACCAATACTCTTCACGCTATATATGCTCCCTTTAGGCAAAATTATTAGACAGCATGGAATAAACTTTCATTGTTATGCAGATGATACTCAACTATACTTATCCTTTAAACCAGATGAAACAAATCAGCCCAATAGGCTACAAAATTGTCTCATAGACATAAAGACTTGGATGTCTAGAAATTTTCTCCTCTTAAACTCAGATAAGACTGAAGTAATTCTCGTTGGATCTGAAAAACTCAGAGCTAAATTTTCCGGTTTTGTAATGAACCTGGATGGCATTACTTTAGCTTCCAGTGCTACAGTGAGAAACCTTGGAGTAATATTTGACCCTGACCTGTCCTTTGGTCCACATATTAAGCAGGTTACTAAAACAGCCTTCTTTCATTTACGTAATATAGCCAAAATTAGGGACATTCTGTCTCAGAGTGATGCAGAAAAACTGGTTCACGCTTTTGTTACTTCGAGACTAGATTACTGTAACTCTCTATTACTGGGCTGTCCTAAATATGCCCTGAAAAGCCTTCAGCTGATCCAGAATTCTGCAGCCAGAGTCCTGACCAGAACCAGCATGAGAGATCATATTTCTCCAGTTTTAGCCTCTCTTCATTGGCTGCCTGTTGAATCTAGAATAGAATTTAAAATCCTTCTCCTTACATATAAAGCCCTCCACAACCAGGCACCACTATATATCAAAGACCTCATTGTTCCTTGTATACCAAGCAGAGTACTTCGTTCGCAGACTGCAGGCTTACTTGTGGTTCCTAGAGTCTCAAAGAGCCGAGCAGGAGGCAGAGCCTTTGGTTATCAGGCCCCTCTCTTATGGAATAAGCTCCCAATTAGTGTTAGGGAAGCAGACACCCTCCCCACCTTTAAGACTAGGCTGAAGACTTATCTTTTTGATAAGTCCTATAGCTAGGGATGGTTAGCATCCCTTAGTTATGCTGCTATAGGTTTAGAGGGACATTTCCTGATACACTGAGCTTCTTTCTTTTTCTCTTTATCTCTTTCTTTTACCCCCCCCCCCCCCCCCCCCCCCCCCCATAACAGTTTTGCATCATTAACATGTATGTCTCCTGTCTCAGCAGGTCTCCCTGGCCGGGAGTAGCAGTTCCTGTTGTCTGTTGTCTTTCTGTCCTCTTCCCCCCACACAGCAGAGGCAGATGGCTGCCTGTCCTGAGCCGGGTTCTGCCAGAGGTTTCCTTCCTGTTAAAAGGGAGTTTTTTCCTTCCCACTGTTGCCAGTGTGCTTGCTCAGGATGGGAGATTGAGTTGGACTCAACTCAATCTGTTGGTTTCCTTATATAGGCTATTATGAATTGGCCTTCATTATGTTTTCCCCTCTGTCTGTAAAGCGTCTTGAGATGGCATTGCCGTGATTTGACGCTATATAAATAAAGTTGAATTGAATTGAATTGAATTAAGGAAATTAAACAAAATAATCAAAAAAGGTTGGCTCATGCTGGAGCTAACTCTGGAGTTACTAGAGGTGATTGTTCAGTAAAGAACCCTGCACAAGCAGCTGGGATGTCCTTCTAAAACAAGTTGTTGACTGTAAATTAATTATCAAGATTTTCTTTAGTATAAAGAAAAAGAAAGAAAACCTACTTGGATTTTTCACTTTGTTTCATCTACTGTGTTGAAAGAAAGTCCCCAGAGTCTGCAGCACCAAAGCAGGCAGCACTACTAAAACCAAGAACCTTTCTGTTCAGGTCAAGGACAAAATCATGTTTGAATCAGACTTATTATTTAAAAAGAGTGTTAGATAAATAAATAATGTTCTTTAGAGTAACACTAATTCCACTGTTAGAGAATTAGACAATGGAAATTATATGTCAATTAGAACAGATTTGGCAACAAAGGCCCCACCACTAGAACTCACTCTCTCTGAAAGAAGGATTTTAATCAGAGACATAATAAAGACACCAAAAGCACCCCCGGTGGACATGCAAAGCTCCACAGAAGAGATTATTTCTTTCCATAGGGTCTCTTTAAAACAGACACTTCCTTTATGGATCAGTGGATTGAAAGTTATGGAAGAGAGCCAGAAAATATGCCATTCATTCGAAGAAAAGGCCAAATAAGAAGCATGTACAAAGTTGTCCAGTCCCCTGATTCTGTGGTTCAATGACATTAAAGTTCATCTAAACACAGCATTCAAGTAAAACACAGCATGTAGACTGTGATGTTGAACAATTCTGCCAGTATGACAATATGCCATATTGTGGCAGCTTAATGCATTTATCTGCTAGCATAAGAGTGAAATACATTTATCTTCATCATTAAAAGATAAATGACAAATTAATTGAACAGGCAGGCCAGGTAAGATTCCCACTTCTAATGTGTTTTCATTTTCCCATGACAACACTACATGCCTTATAATCCATCCACTCGACGTTGTTCTTGACCTACTCAAAGATTAGTTATCTTCCCATCCCAGCTGCTCTTTATGGTTCTATTCATTTTCATTTTTATAAACTCACAACCTGATCCCAGCATGTCTGTCAAGATTTCCACTTCTTAACATGACATATTAACTATCTGTAGAAGAAGATATCAGAAATGTACCCTCTAATCAGATGAGAACCTCTGCAGTGCAGTAAGAGATGAACTTACAGAGGAGTGAAGGTTGCCTGTAGCTAAAGCATATTCAGGTATTCAGACTTTTGTGACAGGACAAGGACATGGAGACATGAAAGCCTCTAAACAACTTGGATGTCAAAATAATGGGAAAAAAATTTAAATCCATATCAAATGGAGCATGCTTTAAGAAATTAGCCTATTTCAGCCCTGAAGAGTTTCCATCTGCTTGGATAAAGTTTGGTCTCATTCTAATCAGCTCCTCTGCAAATTCAACATTTCATTTCTAGGATGTTTCATGGGACTGACTTTAAAGGAAGATAGTGTGAAGAAGATTGATGATTGCAATGAATTAATGCCACGTGTGTAAAACGTGCTCAGTTCTCAGTCACTGGAGATGCTAATAAAGATGAACATGCTGCATGAAAGCTGAATGTTTATAAGTAACATAAGACTCCAGCTGCAGTAATCAGATGCATGACAGCTTCTGTCTTTTTAATGGACACTTCAGTTTGTTTGGATATGAGGTGAATTGTGAGGAACTACAGCTTTTATGAAAACTCTTGATACACAACTAGAGGAAAATTGGGGCATTGATGAGCATAAATGTCCGGACATATATAAAATAATATAGATAAAATAATTTTTTTTTTTAGGCAAACTCAATTAACAATTTAATGTGCGCTGTTACGATGTTTGCTTTCATAAAGGCAGACAGGAGGGACCGCAGACCACAGCGTAACTGCACATTCTTTCAAAGGTGACCTAAAGCTGTATTAATTCTGTGATTCAGCCAAACTTTTCACAAACTCTTACTGGTGTGATTTTTTTTTTTTTTTTTTTTTTTTTTTTACATCTAATACATTTTTATGTTTTACAAATAATCAGAGTCATTCTAGTAATCTACTTTGGATGTGCATACATTAAAAAAAACACATTCTCTCCCATGTGGGTCAAACAAAAGGTTTATCACATAAATAGATTTTACTTTAAAAACACTCATCATACTGAGTAACATGTTTCTGAGATTTGGAGGAACTGAATGAAGTATAACATTAGGATCTTTTTCTCTCCATTATGACCTGTTTCTGGCTTCTTTTTGATTTCTCTCCTTTGATTCCTTCCACACTTTTCATCTTTGGTTCTCATTACACACCAGTCAAACAAGACTGTGAATCACCAGTTGCTGGCTAAAATCCATGTTTTTTTATTTCATTGTTGTTGAAGTTAATAACTACAGTAGACTCATCCTGTGACAATTAGATATTTTAAGCTTGACTGTTAAGACAGCAGCATGCTCTGATTCTGTGTTAATGTGGCAGTTAATATGGTAAAATCAGCTTTCCAACTCTAATGGCACAGATATGGAGTTGAGATGCAGCTTATTACTGTCTTAATATAATAGGACACACAATTAGTTGGTATTGTTTTTGATAAAAACCAAACAAGAATTAAACATCTAAATAAAATAGAAACTGCTCAAACAAATGCTATTGACATTTATGCAATTCATAAATTACTATTACAGCTTGCAAAGATTACTGCTTTGTAGTTCCAAGTCAGAGCGATCAGAAAAACAAGCAGAATTCACTGAAAATACAGAGACTGTGTTGCTACCAGAAGAGCTGCTGACTGAGATAATGAAGAGCAGCACTCAGGAAATTAAATTATAATATACTTGTGTGCTGCCATTCTGCCTTCTCTCTCTTGTCTACTCATTGTTCTGTCATCACACAGTGATATCATAAGGTATGAAAGTGTTTTCAGAGTAAAACTTGGATTAGTTACAAGACTAAACACTGGGAAGCAAAACCTTGTCTCCTAACAGGAACAAGGGATGCCTTTATTCCTATCTTCGTCTTTTGTCAAACCTTTGAACAGTACAGACTTATAAAGAAAAAAGGAGACTATAAAACGTTAAAAATGTTAAAACTTCAAAAAATTTATGAATTTTTCATCTCAGTTAACTTTCAGCTTTCAAACAGCATCAGGCTTTGTGTGAGGATCCCAAAGCAAAAGAGATGCACACACAACAAAATGGAAAACCTAATTACAGGACTCCATTCTGTTTATCTTCTACTTCTTTTCCATCTTCTTCTCATGACCGCATCTGTTCACATGTGAACCACAAATGATTCACATTCATATGTTTTACAAATGTGGTTCACCTGTTAATCACATGACCATCATCACGTGGGCTTGGTATGTTTTTTAAATGTGGTTCATGCTTAATGTGTGGTCACATGTGGTTCTTCTGTTGGGATGTGCATTTCTTGTCATTTCTAGAATACATTTCCCAAATGATTGAATGACATAGCCCATTTTCTGTGTTTGATGGGCGACCATGTCTTATCTTGGATGTGGGGAAGCAAATGCAGCTGTTTTGAGCAGGTAAAGAATCAGATCCAATTAACATCAATTCCCTCAAACTATTCTATTTTTGATGGGATTGGTCAGAATATATTGGAAAAACTGCATTTCAAACAAAACATTTGTTACACTGTCACGGTGAAAACCAACTGCAAACAAACTGTCAGCTGCGGCTTTCCAGACTTCATGAAAACATCATTTTTACTGCTTCCCTTTTTCTTTTTCAGCCACCATCTTTTCAGGGTCGAGCAACAACATCAAATGGTGAGTTTTACAAAAGCTTGAAAGGTTTTGGTATAAGCACATTGCTTTGGAACATCACACACTTCACGGACATCACCTGCGGAGATCATTTGGTTGTGGCTTCATGGTGTCAGTTTTAGAGTTTGATGCACTTCAACTAGACAGTGATATATATTTAAAAATTATGCTTATCGGGGACAGAATCACCTGGAGAAAAAGTAGAAGAAAAACAAGTTCCTACAGTTATAAGTCATCCAAAGGAGGATGTAAATATCTGTATTGAAGTTGTTGAGAAAGTTCATAGAAAACTACAAATCCACACTCACAGTAACATTAAAATTCAAGTAATAGATATCAGTAAAAACTACCACCAGAGTCCAGTCCATGCCTGTAGCATTGTTAACACTAGGTATTTGTACTGTCAGTTACTTTTTACTTAACAGATGTAAACACTTGCTCTGTGTGTCCCTGTTTCTCTTCATCACATCAGACTCTGAAGAATACAACTCTTCAAACAGACTGCTTTCTTGTTTGCAGTTTAGCTCCAAGATTCTGAAATGTAAATGCTTCTTCTTCCCCTAGAAGAGATTCAAGCTCAACCAGAAGCAAACAATCTGTGTTTTGGTTGGGGACCTGACTTGGCTTGTAATCATTGTCAGGCTTTTGGGAAAAGCAGCTTGACCCTATTCTGATTTCCTCCGGCTTTAAAATGGAGAGATCAGTGATCTGAGATAGAGGAGGCCAAACGGGGTTGCAGTCAAAGCCAGAGGAGATAGATCCAAAAGATGTGGGTAGATAATGAAAGGAGTTTTAGAAAGCCTGTAGATACCAAAAAAAAAAAAAAAAAGAAAAGCATGAATGGCAATACAAAGGAGCAAAAAGAAAGGATGAAGTAAAAAAAATAATAAAAATGGAAAGTTAGACAGAAAAACTGTTCATAAGCATCAGCATTGGTGTACTTTGCATTTGATTTGCGCTTTCAACCAAAGTCTTTCATGAAAAGGATTCAGAAAGACAAAATCACTATTCTAATAATATACACTGATGCATTAGGGTCAAATAAACAGCATACCAGCAGTGACAGTCTAGAAGTATGGAAAAATATTTGATCAAATGTGTATTTTTAAAAACAGATGTAGTGTACTGATGAAGCTACATGTCATTATTTTTATTGTATTAAACTGTATTGTATTCATATGTCATATTTTGTCAGTTAAATGTGACATCTATGATATTTGCATGTCATGTTTTGGAAACTCCAAGACACTAAACCGAGAACTGGCCTAAATGCTAAAACTGGAGGGGAAAAAAAACATCAAAAATGCTAACTGAATGCCTCATCTGCTGTCCTGTATGTGTGGGAAGCAGGTGGCTGATTTGGAGACTTTGAGGCCAAAACAGAGGCGACAGCTGTGGCTCCATGGAAAACAAACAATAAATCTTTGTTGTTTTATATAATTCCGGACGCTGACACTGAAAGATGTCATATTTTAGGAAAGACAACATTCCATGATTAAAGAAGCAACAAAAGATGTTGTGCTAAAGACAGATGTGTTGGAGCCACAAGCTGGCAGGCAGAGTGTCAAATGTGAAAAGATGAAGCAATCACAAAAATGCTGGATCTGTCGGCGTGTGTTTGAAATCTTACAGTTTTGTCATGTAACATTGTTTCCGTTTCACTCCTGAAAACTACTGGAAGAGCAGAAAATCATCCTGCTACTGACACACTGACAAGTTAGAGCCATATGTATGTGTGTTAACAGCCTGTCACAAGCATTTATTCAGTCAGGTGAATAATCAAACTTTTGACCTGAAATTTTTTATCTTGGGAAATCATGCTTGAGCACACCTTCTGTTAGATGTAAGTATTTATGTGCCTGTGCATCTGTATAAATATATTACATGTCCACCTGTCATCTACTTGTACAGCATCCTGCCATGTGTGCAACGCTCGCCCATCACATCTTTTGGTGTACACTGATATATGTGTGTGTGCATATATTTTCTGTGATGGATTTGTTTTGTCTTCCAAAAGACTTTAGTTTGAGCATGTTAATGCATTTTAACAGGATATGCACATATTACGTAGCGTGTTTACCTCGTTCCAATACTGCTATGTATGTATAACTTCTAAATCCCCATGCTTGTCTATGTGATGGCAGCAGATGTGGTATTATGGTGAGCTTTGTGCTAATTATGCGACTCTTTCCTCTTTATCCCTCATTACATTTAAATATGTAGACTAATTCAACCTATTGTTAGGAGCAACAAGTTGTTGTGCTTTGCTGCAGTTGTACTGTTTTGCTCTGAGGGTTACTGTTATGACTATTCTGACAGGGTGCCTGAGCATGAGTGGTTTTCTGTATATTATTTGACTGGCTATTTGTCTTTCAGGATGAGTGATTGTGTTGGTTGACAGAGTGACTTACTGCATGTAATCTGACTGAGTTATCAACAACAAGAAATTATGATATATTTCAGGGTCGGTTGGGCTGATCAGTCGTCCTGCGACTCAGCTGGTTTGTTCCAACATAGACTCACTATCCAAATTTCATTAGAGGAATTGGTGCGGATCAAAGCAATTAATACTCAAATTTGGGTTTTGAATAATTTGCAGCAATCCCTTGAATCATTTCAAATTTTATATACAAACTTTGATATAATAATCGACTATGTATGGAATCCTCAAAATACAAAAATTACTAAACAAATTATTTATCATTCATTGATTGGATGCATTTAATACAGGAAATGTGCCATTTTTGTCCACAAAGTGTAACTTTCATGAAATTTCTGTGACATATTTTGGTCAAAATACCACACAGATCAGGAACGCACCAATTCCCAGTTTTTCAAACAGAGTACAACTACTTACAGATGTGTATTTGCTGATACCAAGTGTTGAGTACTATTAGATCCCCTTACAGTTGTTATAATCAATCTTTTCAGGCACATTTTATCCACATACTTTGTTAATGTAGTAAGATAGAAATACATATTTTTTAAACAAATTGTGAAAACAAATTCTTTTCAAAAAGCCTTGATGCAACATTTACTACTAAAGTACAGTATCGCTGTACTTGAATGAAGTGCTGCCATAAACTAATGCCAAGTGTGTCTTTTAGTTATTTATTTATTTTAAATTCCATCTAGTTTCCAGTGTGTTACTGCCCCTTACTGGGCTGGAGTGTATTTGTGCAAACATGTGTGGGGAAATTAAGGTTCTATTTTTTTCACATTTGTATCAGGTTGTGTAGTATCAGAACACTTTATATAAACAGGGTATACTACATGCACATAATATAAGATGTCAATGATACAATGTACAGTCAGTATCCCAAGCATAAATTATTTACAACAACCCTGTCCTTAAACCACTCATAGCAGCTACTTTTAAAAGACAGAGTGAGTCAAACTCCATCTTTGCATCCAAACCTAATTTATCATATTATCATAAACCAGATAAATCCAAAGTTGTACTTGTTTTCACCTCTTCTGGCTTTTGTCATAACTTTACTTATTAAGGCTCTGACAAAACAAACTTTGTTGCATAAAGTTGACAGATGAGCTCTAAAAGATGGAGCCTTAAAATGAACATTGTTTTCTCTATCTGGACTGTTTGCTGGTGACGTCACTGCTCGCGTTTCTTTCCTGAAGGAAAGCGCTAATATTTCACTATGACAAAACATAATGTGATACTCAATCAAAAATGACCGTAGCTTCAAACATACTTCTGACTTGATGCAATGAGAAAAATGTCTGATATTTTTTTGGGGATGGTGGCAACTGTCACCCCTGGTCCTTTACATGACTTCAACCCTATATCATCAGTGACTTTGAAAAATGTATTTAGTTACATCAGATTTGTCATCTTTATGCCTCATTGGATTCATACCAAACTGAAATGTGTACAACTTACATTTGAATGTTTATATTTGAATCTTCAGTGAAACAACAGAATATTTGGGTATTGAAGGAGTTTTCTTGAGGTGTTACCATTTTAATATTGCTTTAAAAGCTACCCCCCCCCCAACATCTGATGTGGTGCATAGCAGGGGCAAAGCTAGAAGTTTGACCTCTGAAATGTGACTGGACACTCCAGGTGCCATCTCAGGACATCAGGAGGTCACTGGAGGAAGAGGACAGAAAGGTCTCTCCACACACGCACAAATCAGCAGTGCTGCTACACTAGGTCTTATTTTATATAGGATTTAATGTATAAAGAGTAGATAAAAGAATGAAGAGAAAGGGGTTTTTATGAAGAGAAATGATACAGCTAGCCAGGTAAAAAGATGCCCCTACTATCACATGAAGCTCCACCAACAAAGCAACCACCAGTAATTCCACTTAATGATCCAGATTATAAAAGCAAAAATGTTTTATTCACATGTGTTTTTAACATGATCACAGTTAACTTCACAGCCTGTGTAAGTGTTAGAGAGAGGAACACAGTCATTTCCTTTCTTAGTATAAGGCTTCGCCCACCCCTCTGGTACCCTCATGTATAAAAATCTAGCTTTGCTTCTGCTGCAGAGGAAGGGTCCGATCAGGCACACTGTGCCAGGTTGAGCAGGCATTTCAGGAGAGAAGCTAGTTCCCTCTGTTGAAGACAGAAAGTCACCCTGAGAATATAAGACTGTCAGAGATGTACTGAACACCCTAACAGCAAGGCAAGAAGAGACTTACATGAGTGAAGAAGGCTTTTGGGCAGCTATAGCCGAAGTATGTTGCGTAACATGTGGAGGTGCTGCACCAGCAGTGGAAGTGGCAGCAAATATGTGGCAGAAAAGGACAGGAACTTTGCAAATAAACCACCAGATAGGATAGGTACATTTGAGGGGTGCCATGTAGAGTGTGAGGCAAATCACATGGGGTCTATGGAGCAAGCCTGAGCAAACCTGCAGACATTGCTTCATTTCTTGACTCTTCTCATTGTACAATGCAGATTAGTGATCTATCAATGAATATCCCTTTTTCCAGTCACCCACAGTTCACAGCTGCTTTTCATTTGCCAACTGTAGCCCATTTTTTGTCTGCTTGGGAGTTGATTATGGTTTATGCTCGGCTTTTTGTTGAAATGAATTTAATTTATTTCAGACTGTTCAGACACACACGTCACAATCTTCCCATTTAGTCAGTATTTGCTTTTAATTTGAGCAACAGTGCATGTAAGCTGTAAAAATACCACACTAAAGTGGATATGTGGAACATATACAAAGCTTTGGTGAGCTTGGGTGGGGAGGGGTGGACACTAATAAATCTGGATCATGCTCTTTGCCCAAAACATTTGCCTTGGTTCCTTTTATCTCAAATAGCGAAAGAAAGATTCATTTTCATTAATTTAATCACTCAGAGAGAGCAAATAACTGGGAAGAGAATGAAGTTCAAAGGTCAAATGTGATTCAAATGTGGGTGTTAGAAGTCAATCAGCCATCTGCTGTTTGTGCAGTGCAAGCTTGTAGGTCAAAGCAGAAAGAGCAATACTTTCTCTGCAGCCAAACCAAAATAGAAATCAGCCTTATCATCTTATCTCCCCTTTACAAACAAATTCAAGGTGCTTCTCCTCTTGTTCCATATCCTCCTCATTTTCTTTACACTTCAAATACGATGCAGCTGCTTTTCATCTTGGTGTAACCTTGTCTCCTTTTCCTTTTTTTTTTTTTTTTACCTCTGCATCATTTTCATTAAATCTCAAAAATGGAAAAAGGAACAAGTGATAAGATTTTGGAGGTGATGCAAATCACTGCCTGAATGCAGGTTTTTTTTGTTTTTTTTTTAAGAATTATTTTGGATTTGATGCCCACAGTCATTGGCAACAGTGACCTGGTGGAGGTCTGTGTTCTCTAATCACATCTAGTTTACTCTCTCCATTGTTTTGTCTCCAAAGCTTTAGCCAGCAGGAGCCTTAATATGTAAATTCAGCAATACACAAATTTAAAGTACACACACACACACACACACACACATACATATATATATATATATATATATATATATATATATATATATATATATATATATATATATATATATATATATATATATATATATATATATATATATATATATGTATATATATATATATATATATATATATGTATATATATATATATATATATATATATATATATATATGTATGTATATATATATGACCACCTTTTTTTATCCAGTTCTTTACCTTACATTTCTCATTAATTGTTCTTTGTCCCCCCCTGTTGCAATCTGTTTAAAAGGCGAAGTGGCTGATCTAGTATCAACTAGTTCTAGTTTGACCAATTACTTTGTTGTTTGAATTCTGGTTTCCATATCTTGTTGCTGTACTGACATCCAATTAACCCAAACTGTTTCAAACTTAAAAGTTCCAAGGTCGCTAATGTCATCAAAAATGTAATCTTCCAAACTATTGAACTATTGATATATATATATATATATATATATATATATATATATATATATATATATATATATATATATGCTTTTTCCAACTATTACATTTGTCACTTTGCACATTCTGCACTTTGAAAATAACTGAAGATAAAAACTTCACTTCTGGTTGTTGGACTGCTGGTTTGAGCCTTAGCTATGCGGGAGGTTTAAACAGTGGTCCAACTGTGTGGAGTTCACATGTTCTCCACGTTTTTGTGTAGGTTTCTCTCCTGATACTCCGGCTTCCTCCCACGATCCAAAAGCATGCATGTTAGGTCAATTTATCACCTCTCAGATGGAAGTCGTTTTGGATAAAAGCATATACCAAATAACTGTAAAATCTCTAATTAGTTGAACAAAAACTGCCAAAGTACCACAGTCTAGTTGCATCCAAACTGGACATATGCAGGCAGTGGCAACTTGGAACTCAAAATATCTAATCTTTAACTGGGAAACGTAACTTTCTTTTATTATTCCTAATGTTAAAAAGACATGAAAGAGTCTGCTGTTTCTTCAGTATTCAATGAGCTTTTCTTACAAACAGAAATGCAACAAAGCAAATGGGATGCAGAACTCTAAATTCCCCCATCCAAGAAGCAGTGAATGCAGGTAAAACCATGAAAATAAACAGCCCACCCAACAGGATTGTGGTGCTGTTGCTCTTCCCTCTTGTGATGGTACTTCATCCATACAGCAGTCTGCTCATCTCTATACAAGCACTTTGTGGCTCCTTTAGAAAGTGTAAAAATATTGTCCAACAGCTTCACACATGCTTGCATTAGTCACATCTGACAGTAGGGACAATCAGCCAGTGTGCTTGTTTATGATGGAAAACTTGTTGCTCGAATGAGCTGCTAGCATGGCTGTAAACTGTTTTCTTCTGTGAGCTGCCTGTCTGCACATTCATTTTCTGTTGCTTCAGCATCATAACTCTTAACCAATGCTAGTATCCTAATTTAGAGCTATGCCGTTTATTGCAAGCCCAATGTTTGGCTTTGTCATAAAGAAACCATGACATGAGCACTCTCTCATTTGAGTACTGTACTGTACACCAGCAATGCACAAACATACACACTACACAACTCTAAATGTTTCCCTTCCTGAATTATTTGTAACAAATGAGCACTGATTTAGGTGTTTAGGTATAAGTGCAGTACTTCATCATTTCGCCACAGAAATAATTATTGGGCTTATCTTTTTTCTTTTTTTCTCCTCATTCCCACTCAATGCAGAGCGGATGGCTGGGTGAATTATGCATGTTTGTTTGTTGCTTTCATTACAGAAGCAGATGTCTCCATTGGAATAATGGAGGATTTTAGAGTGTTATTATGTTGTTTTCTCTCTGGTTGGAGAGATGATGAGCACTTTGGGCCTCTCGGCTTATTGCGGATGAAATAGTAAGACTGCTGCATTGTAGTTCACACAACTAGCAAGCAGTAGAGACGGGGGTCAGGGGTGGGTTTGCTGCAGTTCTCCCCAAATGAATCCGGTCTTATGTCTGAGTTCCTGCTCTCAATTCTCTTATGTTATGTCAATTGTGAGCTATGAGCCTTAAGGTTATTTCATCCAGACTTTTAAGTCTACGTTGTGATCCTTACTTCACCACTATAACCCATATTTTAACAATGTGATGAAGGCTGAAATGCAATAACCATATATTACATCATTATTTCCTGTCACCTACAGGCATTACAATAGCAAATTACTTTTTGGCACACAGTTAACTTCCTCTATATTCAGTAGCAGAAGCACACACACACACACACACACACACACACACACACACACACACACACACACACACACACACACACACACACATGCACAGACTTTATTGGTCTTTTTTTAGCATGCAGCATTGGCAGCTGTAAACTAATGCTTTCTAATAAGGATCTCTATATAATTGCATTAAACCTGCAAGTTTTTTTTCCACGCTTGCCTCAAACCAATACACCTTGATGACATTTTAAATCCTGCTTAATCCTTCAAAACTTTGAAACATAAAATGTGTCTTACTATTCAGAACCCCCCTGCCCTACACACACATACACACATACATCCTAATCAGCTCAAAGCATAAAAATCTCCCACGAACTTGTCAGCTTTTATAAGTTTCACCTCATTTTCTAAGATGCCTCAAGGCTAAAAGACCATCTTTAACCTGTCTACTTGATCATCATTATCCCCTCAGGCCAGCTAAAGTCCAAAAACAACTTAAAAATTTGCGCTATACTTGATAATGTTAAGGGCATGTACTGCTGTAAACATAAACTTGAAGTTTTGCTTCAGGCTACATAAGTCCAAATATCAAAAAGTGAAGTGAAGTGAAACATCTGATTTGTGGGAGGTATGTTGGCATTACCAATAACAGCAAATTATTATCTCTTTTAAATCTTAAAAGGATACATCTGTAACAGTTTGTTATGTAAATATCATACAAGTGCAACCATCTTCTCACAAAAGAAAAAAAAAAAAGCTTTTATATTTAATTCATATCTCAGTTTAAACAACCTCTCAGTAAGTAATCGAACTGTTGCCCGTGGTCATCTTCCTCTCCTCACAGCTTGTCAGGTTTCCTTTCAAACACTTACAGCTTGTCAGTGTGATAACTGGCTACCATAAAATGAAATATAGCCAGAGGTGGAAGTAATTCTTGCAAAAATCCAAAGTGGTTGGTGCCCACAGGGGTGTTTCTAGACACAGACCTCTACTGGGGCAAAGAGATGAGAGGGCAAGCGGACGAGCAGGCAGGTGGGCAGGTGAGCAGACACACAGGCAGACAGAAATCATCGCTTGAGAAACAACAATCTGGCGAAGAGTGGAAGGCTGAGCTGTCCTTAAGTATGCCACTGCTGATTGTCCGATGAGGATCAGGTGTAAAATCCGTTGCCATGAGAATAAGCACGCCCACTACCGCCACACACCAGAGAGGGCACCATAACACTCTCGTGAATATGCAGGAATTTTTTTCATTAATAAAAGCAATGATGGCTGCATAGCTGCCTTCACAATCCCAGTTTACCAAGGAATCCACTGATATTAAATATGTCATGATTGTCTTGATATTATCTCCCTTTCCCAGTGATCAAAGTTGAACCGTTTTTACTGCAACATCTCAAGATGTTGGCAATATCTTTGATATCTGATATACAGTTATTAACCTGTGTTGGCCCTGCAAAGGCTCACAGGACCTTTTGCAAGTACTGAATCGCACCCATTTCAGAGCTGCCTTAATTCTTTATATTCATAAATGTGTCGAAAATTTTCCTGAGTTTCTTACCTCCAGTTTTCTCAGTTCATACAAATCCATTGGTGCCTGTGTGTCCTACATCCTTATCAGCTGCCAGACATTGTAAGAACTTCAACAATGTGGTGTAAGATTGTTAGGCTGTCAAGAAATGTATTTATTGATACCTTTCAACATGACTTTCCCTCTTCTTTGTTGATAGACACAATAAAAGCTACACACATACAGTGAGATAACAGCTTTAGGAAACAGTCCGGCAGGAGTGTTTATTGGTCCTAACAGGTGAAAAAGGCTGCAGAATGCTGGAAAGGTTTGCTGATGGTGTTACACTCATGAATGCAAAATCTGGGGATCAGAGTTTTGTCTTTCATTACCATCAGCTCTTTTCACACACTTCTCCATTTTCACCTGATGTTTTTGTTAAAATAGGAAACTAAACCAGTTAGATTTGGGCATTTCAGATCACGATTTTTAATCAAGTTAAACTAATTGTTTAAACAGATATTTTGCAGCTTATCAGCAGTTAAAGAGCTATCCCGTATCTTATTTGTGGATCCTCCTTTTTTTATCCAGTTCTTTACCTTACATTTCTCATTAATTGTTCTTTGTCCCCCCCTTGTTGCAATCTGTTTAAAAGGCGAAGTGGCTGATCTAGTATCAACTAGTTCTAGTTTGACCAATTACTTTGTTGTTTGAATTCTGGTTTCCATATCTTGTTGCTGTACTGACATCCAATTAACCCAAACTGTTTCAAACTTAAAAGTTCCAAGGTCGCTAATGTCATCAAAAATGTAATCTTCCAAACTATTGATCCACTTATGACCACTTGCATAATAGTCTCCTGGGCTCTGTTCCAGAAAGCTGGTTTTTCAGACTGTTCCAGTGCTATCTGTCCTAACTTATCTAATGGCTTGTCAGATAATTTTCTGACACACTATTTTCACATTTTTAGACATTTACAACTTTAAAGTTTGCTATCCTAGTTCCATGGAGGCAAATTAAGGCTATAATTCTCATTATCAGTATTACAGAAGGACTGCGACACAACTTTTTTTTTTTACAAATATGTCAATCAGAGATGTAGAAACCTTCAGCTCTGTTTTAATCTATCTGTTGTACCTTAAGCTCACAATTAAGCACATTTGAGGGTGTCTACCAGTTCCTTTCCACTGAAACATGTACGGGTTTCATACATCACCATAGCATATGGTTTTAACACTGTGATGCTCTGACTGCATGCTCAGCCAAGGCCAATGCAGCAGTTTGCAAATTTAATGAAAGCGATTCATTCTGCATCTAAATATTATCAGTTCTTAATTAACCTTGTTCCAACTCTTCACAAAGACTCATCAAATCCAGAGCGTATGCAAGAATTCTGCCAAACAGCAGTCACACTATACAAATAGACTGTAACTGTCCCTCGCAACCTGTTTGAACAAAGCAGTGGGAATGCAAGGTCAGCCTCTCTATCCCCACATGTCTTCATCGATGTTTAGGTCAAGGGCTCGTCATCCTCCACCTCTTCCTTCCTAGTTAGACGCCAAAAACACTCCCTGGTGGTCTGTAATGAGCTGTGCAGTAAGCACGTATACATAGCAAGCACAGAGGATTGTATGCACACACTGACATGTGTCTATTAAATGCTTTATAAGCATACAGCATGAACAACATACATGCATAGAAGGTCTGACCGGTGAAACAGCTTGCTGTGCGCAACTATGTGCACACTAGTGAGGAAGCGCAGTCCTTTGGAGACGGGATTAATGAAGCTGCAAACAAGGCCATGCTGAATGGCAATCGCCCCCAGCTCTTCTGCCTCACCCAGATACCTACATAGTGATGCTTTTCTGTTGGTCTGAAATAGCTTTTTAATACATGCGCCATAAAAATGTTCATATTAGACCATAATGTCTCTTCACATGATGTGCTTATTGACTTGGTAGACACAGATTGCAGGTAGAAAAGGCAAAATGGATCAAATATATAAGTGAACCAGTCTCCACTTGTTTTTCACACATGTTCAGAAGCTGAGGATAAGTTTGGTGCCTATTAGCAGATCCCCCGTGGACAAGTTATATAAGGTTTCTTTCAGGCAAGCCAGTGAATGAATCTAGAGGGAGCACACACATACACACAAAGACACACATTCATCAGAGTAAAAAGATGAAGGTAAACACACAGAGAAGTCTGAGGAAAGCATATACAACACATAAGGTACACTCACACTTGAGAACAACCAGTCTTTTTAAAAAGGGATACCAAATCTGGAAGACTTTAATATGACAAATCAGCCTCTATGCACTCACTGTTACCCCGTGTGGATTTCCTCTGCAGTCATCACCATGCTTCTACCCTCAGCCAAGAGGTACAGCAAATTGAGCCATCAATAATTGCTGTATTGCATATGTCAGTGAGACGATTATAAAAAGTGATATTTTTTCACTGAGTTTGTTGACAATGGATGATCGATTTGCTGAGACAACGCTATGAGTCAGTAGCTGTAATAGAAGTTTCAATCTTCTGCATGTTTCTTTCTTCTTCTTGTTGTAGAATAGTGACATCTGTTGACTAAGATGCAAAACTACATATAGGTGGTTTAGGAAACAGCTGTAACAGTCACCAGGTTTCATCCATATCAATGAATGATGTTTTCCGTGTATGCGTGTATTTGTTTGTGTGTGTGTGTGGTGGAATTGACTACTGCAAGCCATGCATTTTCACATATTATGTATTTATTATAAGCTTTCTGAAGTCGTCATAAAGGCTGAGACTATATATTCTATAAAATGTGAATAAGGGACATATGATATTTGGTTGAAAGTAAATTACTGACCTGTACCTAAATCAGGTGCCTTACATTAGACATTGACAAGCTTCTGTAAAAATTCTGCTTGGACTTTTATTCCCTACTCTTGTTCCTGTTGTTTAGTAATATTTGTTGATTTTCTTGCGCAGACCTGTAAAATAAGAAGTAGAGAAGTCTTTTACAAATATTTACGTGGCAGAGCATAAGATAGATATAGAAAATTGTAAACATGTTCATGTATAAACATACTGACATGAGACCCCAATGGTCCCCTATAGTTCTCACTGGTCCAGCGGAAAGATGTAACATTTACAGCATAAAGCGTTGGTGTTTCATGGGTGGCTCCTGGTTTTCAAAGCCATTTCTCTGCACAAGGTATTTCTAAGTAAAGTATGAGTACTATCTAGCCTGGAATCTGCCAATTCTATTCTATACGAGAGTTATTTGGCAGACTGTTTCATCCAAAGCGGCTTACAGATGGCTGAAAGAGGGAGTCCTGACTTTTCTGAATTTATAGTCCTTTCTGTCCAACTTTCCCTGCACTTCTTCAGTTTGCCCCAGAACAAAAATTGCATACTGAAAGTCTAATCTTGATAAGACAATCATATCCATGATTAATCGAACTTAAAAGTTCAGATTAAGCACAGTTCTTGTTCATTTAACTGCCTCAGATCTGTGTTGTTTCACTGTTCATGCACATCATAGTCCTTTCTGTGAAAGATTAAAAATCCAACTCCTCATTATAACTGAAATATTACGTATACTGTGCTGCTTTTCTTCAGCAGCATGCAGGCTGGCAGGTGGCTTAGCAGAAAAGATGAAGATAAGAAAAGAGCACCATGTGTGCATTTCAATGCCTTGGTGACCTGAAGTGTATTAAATGTCACCTAAGAATAACTTCAGTGCTATGGAAAATCCCAGAATCCACATGGGAATGTCGTCAGGTGACTGCAGAGAAGGGTAAAGCACAGACTACAGAAAACATTAGTTGTTCAGTGTGTAAAGCTCATACACACTCAAGTCTCCCTGCTGCAAACGATATTGCACTATTGAATGTCACACTGTGGTGACAAGTTAAAGCTGCAGGTTGTAATGGTTATATTAGATCATCCAGCTAAAGCAGAATATGGCAACACATGGTTTGTAATACATGCCATCACAACCCCACTGTTAATTGTGATCAATATAATTAATTCTACTGTCAACAATCTGTTTGACTGTAGTTTAGCTGAACCCAAGTCTTTCAGAGCAGCTTACGTAATTATATTGAGCCTGAAAACTTTTTTTTTAAAATCTCCTCAGAGACCGTTGATGCATTATAAATCAAACTTGAGAGCAGATTTTGACAGAGTTTTGGAAAAACAAACCATGATTGACTGTGGGTTCCAAAAATAATTCAGCCACCTGCCAATAAACCTCAGAGTTTACTTGTTAGCAAGGAGAAGAACCACTTATGATGTAGCGGCCTGTCTCTTGCATCAACTTCTACTATTCATTGGACGCTGTACAATAGACCATTTATCACTGACTTTCTACCTTTCACCATGATGGTAAATAACGAAGCTTCTAAAAGCACTTGAAAGTCCTCAGCAATTTGCTTTAACACACCTCAAGTCGTAAATGTTGATAACACACTTAACCACCAGAGGCACAGTCATTACCCCAGACGTTTTATTCTCTGTGCAACAGACTTACAATTCATCACATCTCTCACAACCCTCCAACGTCTGCTAATATTTCAATTTATATATTCAATACTTGACTTAAATAAATGTAATTTTTTTCTTTAACCATTTCTCTCCCTTGCTGAACCCCGTCTTCATTGTTTGATTATGCAAAGTGGTTTTTTCCAAAAAAAATACAACTGAGAAGATTTGTGTGATGCTGACACAGATGGAAAAAGAAGAGATTTTTTTTAAAGGTGGATTTTGTAGCTTTGTTCTTTAAGAATTACCTCCAAAGGGACAGACTTTCATTGACAACTTTTAATCCTTGGATTCTTTGTCGCCTTTTGCATCATCAGCCATGCCAGTGCAACGTCACTTTTGACTTGCTACCATGTCCTCTGAGAGTTTCCACAGTGTGGAACATGCATTTTCTAAATAATACTGTGTACTGTGGGCACCAGAACCTGAATGCATTTAGATATGGCCTTGTAGATCTTTTCTGAGTTGCGAGTAGCCACAATATGCTGTAACAGGTCATCACTGAGCCCTTTTGTTTTAGCCATGACTTCTCACAAAGTGCAGAGGACCGCTGCTTTTCACCTAGTGAGTTGTTGAAAATCAAATCAAACTTTATTTGTAAATTAACAGTCTGTGAAACTGACAAAAACACAACATAGTAATCATATTAAATTATGTCTCAATAGGCACTGTCTCAACCCCATTAAACTGTCAGGAAGCTAAAAACACTGGAAAATAAAAGATACTAAGACTAAATAAAAATTTAGGGGAATAAAAAAACATGAAATAAAGATATAGTAAGAAGCAATACAAGACTGATAAAAAAAAAACATTAAAATGAGATTACAAAATTTAAGACAATAAAAACATCATATGCCCTGCGATGGACTGGCAAGCTGTCCGGGGTGTACCCTGCCTTTCGCCCAAAGACTGCTGGGATAGGCTCCAGCTTCCCTGAAACCCTTAATTGGACTAAGCGGTTAGGATAATGAATGAATGAATGAATGAAAAACATCATACATTAAAGTCAACATGTAGTAAAATAATAAGTTAAACATTAAAAAAAAAAAAAAAAAATTTAAACAACTATGACTTCAAATATGATCATCAAAAGCTTTACTGTAATGGTAAGTTTTAAGCTGCTTCTTAAAGATATCAACACTCCCAGCAGCCCTCAGGAAGGCTGTTCCACAGGCGAGGACCACAGACACTAAAAGATGCTTCTGCATACGCTACGGTCCTCGTCTTAGAGATAAACAGGAGACTAGCCCCACAATTACAAGGGTCATTGATTTGCAGAAAAACAAATTTGGTATATTAAAAACAAGTTTTCACACATTCAAGCATAAAACCTAGCAATTTTTGACACACCTGATCATAGTCTTATTGTTGTGTTGATCTGTCTTTCTTGTCCTCTCCACCCCAACCAGTCGAGGCAGATGGCTGCCCTCCCAGAGCCGGGTTCTGCCAGAGGTTTTCTTCCTGTTAAAGGGGAGTTTTTTCCTTCCCGCTGTCGCCGCGTGTATGCTCATGATGGGGGATTGGATTGAAGTCATGACTCGATGCAATTATATATATATATATATATATATATATATATATATATATATATATATATATATATATATATATATATATATATATATATATATATACACATATATATATATATATATATGTATATATATATATATATATATAGGTAGAGAGACAGAAAGAGTCTTGTTTTTTGCCATTTTCCATACCAGTATATAAAAAAGGAAAAAAATTGTGTATATTGTTTTTCATTTCAAGTGGTGTAGGGAGAGGTTTTTAATTAAATAAGATGTTCAATAAGCCAAGCTATGTTTCACCTCTTTACGAGACTCATTCATTTTGTTCACAGCAAATCAAGGCTGATAGCAGTGAGAAAGGACTATTTTCCGTAAAACTGTCAATATAAAGATCATTTACCACAATTATATAACAAGGTCTTTAACAAAATTGCAACATTTGGAACAAGTCTGCATGTAAATGGGTTTATGTGGATAGTTCTGATTGAGTTTTGTGGAGGATTAGAATACTACAATCCCAGTGAGTATTGAATCAAGGAACCATTTCACCAAGAAGGTGATTAATATAATCTTTGCAGTCAGAGGAGATAGAGGAAGAATCAGAGACTAATCACAATAATCATAATCAAATGCAAGATAGAGGAAAAGTTAAGAGACGAACACACAAAATACTGAAGAAAAAAAAATTCATGAAACTGAAAATAGGTAACAGTCATTTTTCTGTTTCTGTCTGGGAGATAAAGAGGAACAGAAAATATGAAAATACAAGCAATGAATGACCTAAAGTAAGAAGCACAGGCCAAAAAAATAAAATTGAAAAAGAGGAAAGAGCCAAATGAAATGTAAGAAGACAAACACAGAAAGTGACTGACAAAGAGAAAACAAAAGAAAGAAAATACAGTCCGATGAAAATATTAGTAATTTCTTTCAAAGCTTGTTTGGGTTCATTAAGCTATAATAAAGTTGTAAAGCTGCATGAAATTTTAACAAATTAAAAAGATCGAATTTTGCCGTTGTTTTATTGAAAATGTGATTAACTAGAGCAGTGATTTTCAACCAGTTTTCTTGGAAGACTCCTTCCATGTACCTACCAGAAAGCTAATAACCTAAGAAATTAAACAGTACATGGATAAAAACTAATGGGGTGCGGCTAAATAGCTTTTTTCATTCTTGATAAAGGATATGTATTGTAAATACCAAACATATCACTTCTGTTATATAAAGTTTGAGACCTTTTTCATTATTTTATGGCAAAAACTTTGCTCAACTTGTTTAATCTGATATTTGTCTTCTGTCCCTTAGTAAAAACCTTTTTGCACTACCGTTTGGATGCGTCACACAGTAAAGTTTTATTCATAAATATTATTTTTGTAATTTTTTTTGTTACATTTTGTAAAAAGACCAAACAAAGACTTCGTTCTGAAAAGGATCTGAATTTTCCACCCATTATTTCTTACGTAAGGCTTTAAAGGTTAACACATTAAAGTGACTTTGCGACCAGGATTTAGGCTGCAAAGATGCTTGTTCAATGTCAGTGAAATGTTCAAATAATACAAAAATGTAGGCAGATTCAACTTAGTTATCTCTGAGTGAAAACAAGGTCTAAACAGGGGTCAAGGACCCTAGGTTCAGGACCGCTGAACTGGATGGCACAATTAAAATGTGTTGCACTGTTGACAGCCACCAGATGGCGATATTGGGCTATGATCTGGCACATAGTGAACCACCAGGGTTAGACAAGCTACAACCATTTAAAAACGACCCCTGAAATCCTCTCAGGATTGTGCTGACGCTACGGAAACGTAATGTTATACACCTTAAATGAATGAAATTTTAGGCACAAATATAATTGTACACTAGATTGCATGCAAGAATGTTTAATTTGCAGGAACATAACTATTTGGACACAGTGAAATGCCCAGATAAGTCAAATGTTGACAAATGTATTTGACTCTTGCAATTTCAGTAAAAAGCCTCAACTCTTCTGCAGCTATACAGCGCTTAGATAAGACAATTTCCCACCAGCATAGATGTACAAAATTGCAGCTAAAGGCTAACAGACTAATAACAGGAAAAATATATCCCACCAATAATTAATTCGGAAAAATAACTCTTCCAGACAAAACCACAAGGAGATGGAGGAGTAAATAATTCAGCAGAGAGTAGGACCATGAAAGCTGTTTGTATCATCGAATGCCTGCTGCTGCAATCAGCTCGACTTGAAACAAATCATTCTGGGATAGACCGAAGTACTGATGCGATGTGAGCTTGAATGAGTGTCTGTTATCTGACATGATCTCAGCAGATAAGTTGTGGAGCGCCTGTGAAGCTTGAATTTAACACCTTTAAAAACATAACACAAGAATGAGACAGAGATGTGGAGAGAAATGGGGAAAATGTAAGCATCACACATCGTGGATGATTAGACCCAGCATGAGTGGTGATTAATAAAAACTAATCAGGAGCTGGAAAAGAGGTATAGTCATGATCATTTCTAAATGTCTTGGGGTGTTATTAGGTCAAGGTTAGGACTTGGAGTGGGGTTGGAATAAGAAAGTTGTGAGGAGTTGTGACTGTCATGGACAATCACATGAACTCATGCATGTGCATGTGTGTAGTTTATTCTCCCCGTAGTGACAATTTATGAAATCTTCATGGCCCAGACTTGTTATCCTTGCCAACTTCATGCCCTACTAACCTGAAGCCTGTCTCCTGTGCATGTCTGGATGTCCTGTTGTGCATGTAAACACTTACTCTGTCAGGGTTTTTTTTCTTTTGTGCAATGTGTTTGCACGCATGGCGTGTGCCCTTTAACATCCCTCCGCATTTCAACCATTGAGTTTGCAACGCATGAGTACATCAATGAGAGAAGCTCCTCTCTTTATCGCCACCCACACACGCCAACTCACGAGTCCCTGTGGACCCCATACACAATAGACATGATAATTACATGTGAAGTGTTACCTCATGCCTTTCAGCTGATTAAAATGGTTGTGTGAGTTGTAGTGGTTATATTCAAGGTCACACACAGCAAAAGAAAAGAAAAGAAGTGTGTAACTAGTGAAGCCTTGCAGATGCTGAACATGTATGTATCTGGAATTAGCTTTGCTGGGATTTGCACTCATTTAAACACAAATATAATGACTGAAATCTCCCATTTATTAGAATGTAACAGTGCATAGGAAGTTGCACACTGCAAGGAAAAGTTCAGAAGTATGACCTGAGGCCAACCACATGACTTGTAATTAGCCCTATACTTTCTATGATAGACGTAAACTGCATTCACAGCAAGGAGTCCACTGGTTGGGTTGCAAACATGTCAAACTTTTAACAGTCAAATCAAAGTCAGTGAAAAAAGCAGCTTAAGTCATCCATCATCAGCGTTCTCCCCAACTGTGAAACTTGGCTCGGCATGCTTGTGTGTGATGTGTGTTTGTGAGAGCGCTCCCCTGGCTGGAATTGGCTCCATTCACCTATTTGATGTAGAAGGTCACCAGCTAGCTGTCCATTCTGCCTGCCAATAACCCACTCGCCCTCTCCATCTCTCACAGTTGACATATGTTTCTTGCAAAAACACACAAACACCCAGGTGTGAAAAGGAAAAATTGAAAACATGCTTTTATACTTGAATATGAGTGGTGCACAAGCATGTACTTCAATTCTAAAACCTGTAAAGTGCCTTTTTGCTTCCATCCTTGCATCCCTAAATGTGTGTTTGTGTGTATTCACGTTGAGCATCAATATGTCTGAAAGTGTGTTCTCTCTTCCCCACAGGATCCATGTGGTCTGAGCCTCCATCCGTCTGAGTCCATTTGCAGTACTTAAAGTACTTGAGACATAATATGATCACTTCATTAAGTCCTGAGAGTCTGTTGAATTATTGACTGAGCACTGGACATACTTACTCATGGGCTGTGGGTTTGAATGCATGTATTTAATCACAGTACTCTGTGATTACCTTATCTCGTCAGGCATACCCCCACCAATCCTGTCAGAATAACTGCTTGGACTTTATTTCTTTCTCATTCCTACTTCTGTGTATTCCTAAAGAAACATGCTCAAGTGACCTGTTCCCTCTACTGTGCTTGTCCTCTTTCACACTTTAGCTGAATTGAGGAAATATCGGTTGCTGAAATGTTTGTGGAATACAAAAGTCTTCTGTGGCATTAAAGCACACGAGATACATTTGACTGCCCATGTACAGCAATTTAGCCTCATGACGGATACATGTTGTTTTACTTGGACCATTCTTAGGCTGCGCTAACCTCTGCATACAGGACAAACTTAGCAACAGTCAAACATCATGCTGGTAAAGGCACCTGCCAAAGCTGTGCAGCTCACCAGGAGATCAAACCACCAGCCTTTGGTTTAGCAACAAACCACCTGAGCCAAAGATGTCCTCAGCTTCTCTGAACTTGACATCTGGCATCACATTTGGTCCGATCATTAAGCTCTGCTACATTTTTGTTCTCCTCCTTGCATATCAACATAAAAACCTGAGAAATCACCTGCTGCTTTTGCAGATGCCTTTACAACAGAATGATAAAAGTTACTTTTAGTAGCAGTTTGGTGTATTATGGCAGTATGATTTGGCAATGTGTATAATCTCTATTTCAATAAACTACACTACTGCATGCAAAGTCAGTGTGGGTTTAAATTAGGTGCCCTGAATTCGCAGATTGCCTAAAACTTTTCATGGATCAAGATATGAGAGTCCAATATTGACTTAAAGCATCTAGGTTACACACAAATATAAACTTGAGGAGCCTATGAGGTATGAGTCATGTAGTTATTGATGCCTGCAGCTGTACAACATGCTCAATCAATGACCATATCCCCTACAGCTGAGTGAGATGAGAGGCACTTATAGAAAAGGTTGTGCTTGCAGTTGTCATAGTGAGAATGTGGTGACTGAACCCGAAAGCGAGGTATGACAAAAACAGAACTTTTCAAGCTTGTGTGCAATTTTCAAAATAATTTACATTCTACATTTTTACCGTAGACAATTCCCAGTGTAAAGACTTTGGGGTGAAAGTCTTATTTTTCATACATTAAAAGATACACAAGGTGTTTTTAGGCAAAGCAATTCAGAATTAGGTCACATTAGTCAGGAGGGAAGAGTTTTCCTGTAGAGTTGTGTTTCTGTTGAAACAACACCTTCCTTACTGAGATTATGTTCATTATTTGCTTCTTTTTTTTTTTTTTTTTTTTAAATAGAATTGACAGCATCTGTTTTAATTCTGTGCTATAGATGCACAGCGCCGCCTGTACGTAAAAAAAAAGACACTTAAAACTGTAGAATATATGTATTAGCACGTTTTGTCGGGCGTGGCAGGCTTGACTGCCGGGGGGCTACAGCCGTTGTCTGCTCCGGGGCTGCTGGATGCTCCATGATGGATGAGGAATGACAGATCGGGGTTAGCCGCCAGGGGAGTCCATTTTCCTCTAGCGCACGGTCCTACCCGAGCAGAAAGAGAAAGGAGAAGAGATATCGAACGCAGGGGAGGATGAGTAGAGATACGGAGAGAGGAGGAACTGCTTTCCACTCCCCCTCTTTCCCTCTATTTCACCCTCCCTGTTCGCCACTTCGGCGCGTCGCAGCCTGGTGGGCTTCACACGGACTGCACCGCATTGCTGCTGCCGACCCAACCCAGTGAAGGAAGGCACAAATACACATTGAGAACCTGCTGGGAATGCTTATGCAGGTTGTGGGCTTGGAAATCCACATTTTCATCTGTTTGCATCTTTTTTTGCTCTGGATCCCACCGACTCGCCGTCCTGCTTGGTCATGTTAAGACTTTGCAAACGAGAGTGACAGAGAGGAGAATATTTTAGCAGCATAGTGCACAACAAGGAAAGCCAAGTTTGCAGAGCCCGCTTCACAAATGTAACTTGTCTTCTTGCAACCCTCTGTGCTTTCTCCATCATGGGTGTTGACTGACTGGATCTCCCAGCTGCCGTAGAGGTATGAAGACGCACTCGTGAGGACTAAAACTGCGCTCGGATAATTGCTGGATCATGCAGATTTTGTCGCTCAGGACGTTGTTTGTGTTACTAGCCCACGCACGTGTGTCGTTTTCCCTAAAAAATGATGGAGAAGTTAGAGGCGAGGAGGACAGCAACAGCAGCGCGTACTCTGGCAGGACTTTCCACGGGGCGCTCCGGGAAAGTCATCAAAACAAAGCCCGGGACCGTGCGCTCTTTGCGGGATACGCCACAGGTGCGTCTGCGGCGGAGCTCCAGGCGCAGCGGGCGGCTATCAGGGGGACCCTCAACTCCACTCACCCCTGGAAGAGGGGAGTTGCAGGAGGAGAAATTAAGCGAGCCGGGCACAACAAACGCGACTTCAATAGGACTGTGACACCTATAGAGGATCCCAGCGGCGTCTCACACTGGGACGCGACGCGCCACCATAATAAGAGGACAAAGTTGAATGGCGGCCTCAGTAGTACGGGGACGCCAGCAGGTGGACACTACAATGCGGCTAAGCCCTCCTCAATGGACGGAGGAGGGGGACCGGAGGAGGGCGACAAGCACACGAGAGGCACAAAAGAGGAGCAGAGAAAAGCTTGGAAGAGGGGGAGAAGCCGGCAGAACAAAAGCTCCGCAGTTATGTCTCAACCTCAACCTCACGCGTCGCCATGGGAACCGATCCCCAAACCGGTGGCCCTCACCTCCACCGACCTGCCCTTTGACCTTTTCACCAGGAGGACGGAGTTTTTCACTTTCAAAGAGGACAACCCGTGGGACGCCACACCGATCACCCCTCCCGGCTCGCAGGATTTTGGTGAGGAGATCCGGAACCCCTTCTACCCGGTGACAAGTGAGACTTTTGGGGCTTATGCCATCACCTGCGTCTCCGGCGTGATTTTCCTAGTGGGGATAGCAGGCAACATTGCCATCCTGTGCATCGTGTGCCAGAACTACTACATGAAGAGCATCTCCAACTCGCTGTTGGCCAACTTGGCTGTCTGGGATTTCGTGCTCATCTTCTTCTGCCTGCCTATGGTGGTTTTCCATGAGCTGACAAAGTCCTGGTTGCTGGGAGAATTCACCTGCAGAGTTGTGCCCTATGTGGAGGTAATTCTGCTCTCTTATTTTATGTTGCCTTTTCATTCTGCTCCAAAAGTTCGCAGTAACAACCATTTCATGTTATGGTAGAGTTGTATTGCAGAGCCTTGAAAAGAGACCTCACAAGTGTCTCTAGCACACCTTGTGTCTGGTCGTGATCACACATCTGAAGTGAAGGGAGACATCATCTGTTGAACTTTTGGCAGCTTCCACACTCCTGTTGCCTGTTTACCCAAGTCAAATTTGTGTTGTTTTAGTTTTTAAAGTCCTGACAGGCTTGAGAGTACATTGGAACAGTCTCAAGTTGTCACATTTGCTAATAGCGTGCTGTTTGTGTCTTGTAAAACCTGTTGCAAAGTATTTTCGCCTTGCCCTCAGGGCACACACAGATACACCAGATGATCAACAGCAGCTCACTGTCTCACATTCATGACTGTAATTTGTAATAGTTTAGTTCCTCCAGTTGCTTCTAATAAATACACAACCAAAATTAAAGAAAACTGCAGCAGGTAGCTTGTTTTTAAGCAGTCACCTTCTCCAGCACATTAGGACAGGTGCTGATCCCCTTCTTGTGTAGGTGCATAGCTACTTCAATTTCCCCAGTGTCAGATTTTCCTACTGTCTTTTGTGTTCACAATAAAATCTCAGGAATCTTTAAGCATATTTGTGACAGTTATTGTTATTGGCGGTCTTAAAGAGGGATTGTCGAGACAGTCAAGAAGCAGTATTTTTATCAGTATCACGAGGAAGCTTGGCTCTTTGATTTGTGTAACCAGGCATGAAGCCAAAACAGAGGACAGGATGACTTGTTCCTCATCTTGTGGGTGAATATGGCCCTCAAACAAGTTGCAACTTTATTAAATTTGTGTCAAAGAAAAACTGTCAGGACAAACCTGTTGCGTTAAGCCAGAATTTCCACTTTGCTTTTTTCAATTTCCCCTGGTACTACTGAGGTGAATATAAATATCAGGAAACCTGATTCCCCACCAGATTTGTTGTCAGCTTTCCAGTGATTCCAGTGTACCTCACAAGGATTCCTATTGAGACCAACAACCTTTAATTCTAAATCCTAATACTACTAGTAATACTATGTTAACAGTGTTGTCACTAGGAACGCATGTCTACTTGATACAGTGGTGGAGCTGCATTTCCTATTCCTGTGTTTTAGCAGCTTCCTGCTGACGTTTGCCATGGTTTTTATTTCCTTATCTGCTTCAAGACAGAATGATCACAAGAGCTGCTGCTGCTTTTAAAAATCTCTGCTTTATTTGCCAGCAATCATGTCTGAATCATTAATCATGAACTCAGCTCTTAAATTACAGCCTAACATTTCACTTGTCATTACAAACCCTGACAAAAATTACTCTTTTTGGTTTAGATGCTGTTTGAGAAATATTTAGCCGTTTTTCAGCCTTCTGAAAAGAACTTGTCGTCCTTGAGGAGTTCATATTAATGCCTGTACCCATCACTACTTTCCTGATAAATCTGTGATGTATTTATTTACAACCTTCCACGAAGCAGGAATCCCAAGATGTTGATCTGTGGCTGAGTTTTGCAGGAAATTAGTGGACATTTTTTGCTTCTTGGTGTGAGAGTTGTAGAGGCAAAGACCCTCTGGCAGACCCCTATATACATTTATTTTCAGCAGCCCATCATTCTAAATCAGTAAGCAGAGATGATGCTTTGAAATGGACCCTTTTCAATAAACAAATACACAGTGTAGAGTATTAATAACATGTTGCACAGCAGGTTCTGTTGTGAACACCTTGTGACTACAGATGCTGTAATTATTGTAGGATCAGAGAGAAACAGACACCCTCCCTGCGTCTCTGCATATGCGCTGCCCAAGGACCACAGGATATTTTTTAATAACTAGCAAACTTCCAGCATATAGAGCAACTGACTATTTTTAATGCAGAGCATGTGTTTGTGAGGAAGTGCTGCTCATTTGTCTCCGTGTGTTTATTTTTTCATGTGAAGTTGCATCCATCAGGACATGTGCACAGGGTCCTGTCTCTGTTTATCGGAGTGTGTGCGCATGCATGTGTCAAAACAGGCCATGAGTAATGCAGCCTGAGGCCAACGCTCCCTGTGGAACATTCAGTGAAATACACACACGCACACGCACACACACGGTGACTTCATTCTGCACTTAACCCAAACTGAGTCACAGGGGACATTAACATTTGGAATAAAGACGCAGTCGCGCATGCATGCAAATACACAAGCAGTACAAACACTTCGGATGTGCATGCAAAATCAGAAGGGTGTATAGATAATGTATGAGTGTCCGCTGAGAGAGGAGCCTCCCGTGGTGCTGTCTTTGGTAAACCTTGTTTTATTCAGCACTCACTCGAGTGTGGAATTTTCCAAAGCTCAAAGAGAAAGCAATCTTCCAGTGTGAGATAGAAACGCAGCTGGAAAATCATAAGAATGCCAGATAAAATGAAAATGCTGGCATCGGCTAACCGGCATTATCTCATATGTGCTTGCTTAATACGCTCCTGTTACTGTAGACGGCCCTTCTTGCTAGTGATGCTCATAACAGCAAATTATTGGGTAATAAATGAGGTTTTTGCACCTAGCAGCTTATTAGGATAAGATTTGTACAACTAGGCTGAAGTAGAAAAAAAGGAAAGTTCAGTAAACACTAGAGGGGGAGTGAGTCATTTGTCAAGGTTCATTAAAAAACAAAAGAAAAAAACAACATTATGCTGCTGTAACAGATTGATTTGAAAAAGTTTCTCATTACCCACAGATAAAAATATGTTTATGAATCATTCCCTGATAAAGTGAACACATTATCAGAGATCTAACAGAAGCACATACTGTCTTCATTAAGCTGATGTATATAGCCAATCTTTTATTTACAAAATGTCTAAATTTAAACCATATTAAGTTGAAACCATTCATTCTTTATTAGTTAAGCTCATGAGATTTGTCATTTATAATTGTGTAATTATACTGTATGGAGTAACCTAATGGGCAGTCCTAGCTGGCAGACTTAGACTTTTTTTTTTTTTTTTTTTTTTCACCTAAACTAATTGGCAAATGTCACCATGTAACATAAACCTAGAAACTCCCTAAAGATCAAGCTCATTAGCACTACCCCCATATAGTATCTTCTGTATAGTTTGAGCCATTTAGATCTGTGTTGATTGGAAAGCTATAATGTGTTGTATTATGTAACTTTGATCTGGATGTTACGGTTCTGCAGTTTGACGATGTTTCCAAATCATGCAAGACATTAGTTTGTGACTGGACTCTGCCCGAAAACTTGGACTAAGTGGCTAAAATCTTGTGAATTTACACAGCACTGTAATCAAATCAGATGTAATTTTAGATTACTGCATGAGCTCAGGAACACTTCTGAAAACTATTATAGTCTCTGCATTCACAAATGCAAGTTAAAGCGTGACACACCTTCACCTTGCCAAGACTAGAATCAAGTCCTGTCTAAAGCAACAAAATTTAAGATTAGGAGGAGATGGAAGTTGAGCTGCAAGTATCCCTCAAACCACTGGTAGTCATGGAAGGGATTGCTTGAGCATGAGGAAAGGACTCAAACCAAAGTGATTGGAAATAAAGATCCAGGTTCAGGCACTCAAAGTGTTAGAAATAAAAGTCCTTTAATAAAAATGGAGAAGAATCTTTAAAATACACCAACGCGTAATGGCTTATGCCTTCTTCAGGGTGTATATCACTGTACACCACTTTTATTAAGGGCCTTTTATTTCTTACCACTTTGAGTGCCTGGACCTGGATCTTTATTTCCAAAATTTGAGATTCTTTTAAAGAAATGTTGTAGAGATGTCCGATATTATCGGCATACCGATATTGAAGGCTGATATTGACATTAAAATGCAATATCAGAAATTATCGGTATAGTTTCCACTTTTTTAATGACAACATTTATACAACATGCACATATTATACACCAAGTCTAGTCTAACTCAAAATGACAAAAAATAGGAGATGTCATGTAGAGTTTTCCAGATATTTTTAGGTTTTTGGTACAACTTACTCCAAAAATATTGGCATTGGTTGATATTTACAAAATTAAGAGTTGGACAAAATCTGTTTATCAAATATTGGTAAAAATAAAAAACAAAAAAAACAAAAATCGAACATCCCTAGTATCGTGCTGGGTACCAAATAAGAGAAAATAACTATACAGCTTGTTTTAAACATATAGTTCAAAAGCTAGCATCAGCTTTGTCTGGTTGTCCGTCCCTGATGTACCAGACTTCTCACCTGATACCATTCAAGATATAGAAAATACACAAATAAATGGGGTTTTTTTGTTTGCGATTTCAAAACTTAAACTGTGAGTGATGTAAAAGGGTAGTTGAATCTTTTTTTTCTCATCACAATCAGGTTTATGCTTTAATTTGTTCTGCATGCGGCCTCTACTGTGTGCACTGTGGAATACCCTGCAGTCAGACACTGTAGGCTGCTTCTGCGGTGGTACAGTGGGCTCCAGCAGGCAGAGAAATTAACAGACTTTTGAAAGGCATACAGACAGGGGCTGAGGAACAAGAGAGAACAATAGATTGGTGGAAGGAAAGAAATAAAGGAAAAGGGAAGACAAGACGCAGCCACAAAGGGCCAGAGGTGGGTCCATGTATAGTGTTGAAATTGGTGGTAATGGCAGGACATATATCAGTTTGACATGTTTGCTATTACAACACTCACATACACGAGCACACTTTACTATAATAACTAGAATCACACTATTTTTCGGTGTCTCTGTGTAAAATCTAGTAATATTAGGTCTAGGTATTTCACAGGACCACGAGAGTCCAGACAGTTTAAGTTTCTCTTTATCATCATTTTATATTGCAAAATAATCATTTACTTGTGAACCGAATTAGTATTACTTAACACTTTATGGATTACTCTGAAGGTATCCATAATTTTCTTTCATCATGACGGTCAAAATGAGTCAATTCTCTCAGTGTGCAACTTTATCTTCACTCGTCCTCACTCCATACATCTTTTTGTCTTACTATCTAGCTACTATATATCTATATGTAGACACATACACAGACACACAAACACAAAGTCAGTGGAGTGTGCCGATCTTCCAGATGGGTGGGATGGCCTTGCCTCTACTGATCACTGCCAGCGGCAATCCCCCCCCACAACCCCTCCTCCTCTTTGCATCAGCTATCTGTGATTAGAAAGAAGCCTCCGGGTGGGGACACACTCAGAGACACACACAGAAAATAAGAGCACATTCACACAGTATTCTTCATGTGCTGAATGTATGTGTATATATAGTGTACATATTAATGGTGGTAACATGCAACTGTAGATTATGTGTCCTGTGTATTCTTGGCCTGCCTGTGAGGCACATATGATAATGACATGTAAATTATTAAGGGTGTGTAATTAGCAGCTCTACATAATGCATGTTATTTAGCCCATTCAGTCAAGCCTTTTGTCCATGGCTGAGTAGATATTGTCTTTTTAGGTGATGAAACATAATCGCACATCAGTTTGCAGTAAATATTAGCATTTCTGTTGGGTACAATTACTAAAACTATTACAGTTTTACATGTAAATATGAAATATTGATTCAATAACAGCCGTTAAGAAGTAGCTAGATGTTGTTCAGTGTTGGCCAACGCTACTTTTGAAAATAGCTTATTGGATTATATGATTACTGCTATTAACCTTATGAAGCCAAACATGTCAACTTGGATGCATAGAGTTTCTGAGAGCATTTGAACCACTTTTTATTAAAAAACTTGCACAAAATCCTGTTGCACACAATCTGGTTCTGGTATTCTGCACCCTAATAGATACCAGGAAACAGAAGTTATTGTAGTAGAATTTTTACATCTAACATGGTAAGTAATGGTAAATCAATTTTCAATTATGTGATTATAAACTCAGGTGTAACAAGTTCCATTGAACTTAAACAAAAATTTAGCTAACTTCTTACAAGATGAGGTCTGCCATTAACTCTTGTTCTCTAACAAGGAGCTTAACGGCAAAAATCACGGCAGGTGTGTGATCCTTGAATTGACCAATAAATGTCCTGGTTCAATTAGAGCTGGTGTTTAAACAGTTGTCCTCATCATGCTGTTCACATTTTGACATCATGAGACCAAGACGACACCTAACAATGGAACAACAGTCCCTTGCCATTGCGATGCTTCAAACAGGACGTTCTCAGACAGAAGTGGCCACTGAGCTTGGAGTGTCACAGAGCGTCATCAGCAGGTTGCAACAGAGATATCGGGAGACTGGAAGAGTCACAGAAAGGCCTAGAAGTGGACGTCCTTTGGCCACATCCCGTGCTGATGACCGCTACATTGTGAACACTGCCCTGAGAAACCGGATGATGAATGCCACTCAACTCCAGGCACGTTTAAGAGAGGTGAGAGGCACCCAAGTGTCACGTCAGACCATTCGAAACCGTTTACATCAGCGTGGTCTGCGTGCTAGACGACCTGCACGGGTACCTGACCACACCACCAGGCACAGGCATCATCGTCTTGCATGGGCCAGGGAGCATTTACGCTGGACGAGGAACCAGTGGGCCTCAGCGCTGTTCTCTGATGAAAGTCGATTCACACTGAGCAAAAGTGATGGCCGGCAACGATGTTGGAGATGTCAGGGAGAACGCTATGCATCAGCCACTGTTGTCACCAGGCGAGCTTTTGGTGGTGGCGGTGTTACAGTGTGGGCAGGGGTGTCCACTTGGTACAGAACTGCCCTAGACTTTGTGAATGGTACAGTGACAAGCCCATACTACCTGAATAACATCATTAATCCAGTGATTGTGCCCCTACATGAACAGCACAGGCCTAATTTCATCTTCATGGACAACAATGCTCCGGCTCATTGAGGCCGCATCATCAGGGAACGGCTGTTGGAGACTGGTGTACCTCAAATGGAATGGCCTGCACTCTCTCCAGACCTGAATCCCATTGAAAACCTGTGGGATCAGCTGAGCCGTCGTGGCGTGAAACCCTGCACCCCAGAACCTCAATGACCTGAGGGCTGCCCTTCAAGAAGAGTGGGATGCCATGCCTCAGCAGGCAATAAGTTGCCTTGTGAACAGCATGAGACGTCATTGTCAAGCTGTAATTGATGCTCAAGGGCACATGACGAGATACTGAGACGTTCAAATTTTTTGTTGTGGTGTAACTACCATTGTTGTTACCTTTTGTGTTGAATGAATTTTTTGAGATGAGGAAATCAGTAGTGCATCCTTCGACTTAAATGTCTTACTTTTATGATATTATATCACTGTAGCATGAACATATTGCATTTTCCATAAATTTCACCTGAAAGCCAAATATCCCTAACTTTTTGTGAGTAGTGTATGTATATATATATATATATATATATATATATGTATATATATATATATATATGTATATATATATGTATATATATATGTATATATATATATAAATATATATATACGTGTATATATATATATTGGTGGATGGAGCGACATTGGTGGATGGGGTCTTGGGAATGTGCGGGCCAGTCCATAACTTCAATGCCTTCGTGTTGTAGGAACTGCTGACACACCCCAGCCACATGAGGTCTAGCATTGTCTTTCATTAGGAGGAACCCAGGGCCAACCTCACCAGCATATGGTCTCACAAGGGGTCTGAGGATCTCATCTCCGTACCTAATAGCAGTCAGGCTACCTCTGGCGAGCACATGGAGAGCTGTGCAGCCCTCCAAAGAAATGCCACCCTACACTATTACTGACCCACTGCCAAGACGGTCATGCTGGAGGATGTTGCAGGCAGCAGAACGTTCTCCACGGCGTCTCTAGACTGTCACATCTGTCACATGTGCTCAGTGTGAACCTGCTTTCATCTGTGAAGAACACAGGGCGCCAGTGGCGAATTAGCCAATCTTGGTGTTCTCTGGCAAATGTCAAATGTTCTCCTGGATGAGCTGCACTACCTGAGCCACTTGTGTGGGTTGTAGACTCTGCCTCATGCTACCACTAGAGTAAACGCACCGCCAGCATTCAAAAGTGACCAAAACATCAGCCAGAAAGCATCGAAACTGAGAAGTGGTCTGTGGTCACCACCTGCAGAACCCCTCCTTTATTGGGTGTGTCTTGCCAATTGCCTATAATTTCCACCTGTTGTCTATTCTATTTGCACAACAGCATGTGAAATTTATTGTTAAATCAGTGTTGCTTTCGAAGGGGACAGTTCCATTTCATTTCATATATATATATATATGAAATGAAATGGAACTGTCCCCTTCGAAAGCAACACTGATTTAACAATAAATTTCACATGCTGTTGTGCAAATATATATATGTATATATATATATAAGTATGTGTATGTATGTATGTATGTATGTATGTGTGTATATATATATATATATATATATATATATATATATATATATATATATATATATATATATATATATGCATATACATGTAATCTCACAGCACCACACACTTTGTTCGATAGCTGAGCGTTAGCGAAGTGTTGCTGCATTGTTCTTGGTAAACTGTTGCTTCCTTCTTGATTTTATTCAGTAATGAAATCTGATTTGTATATAGTTAAACACTTCGTGCTATGTTTTCTAACTAATAAATCATGTTTTTGTGTTTAGTGTAAAAAGTAGGTCAACAAAACTGATTTTTAAAAAAAACTCAAAACTTTTAGACTCACATTTTTTTTTCTGTTTTATTTTTTAAGTGTGGAATTATCGTGCAGCCACTAAACCATGATCCATCAATGAATAGTAATAATAATAATAATAATAATAATTATAGATAGAAATACTGTCTCTCATTTTTTCTATAAATAAATTGCAAAAACCTGATGGATCTTTAAATAACAGTTTATAATACTTTTCATATTGATTGTGGGGCCAGTTAATAGCAAAATACCAGCCTTACCTGTCAAATAAAATGAACAGCACATCAATTTCAGATTAACAGTAGGTAAGCATACTGGGCAGAATGTTTTTTGTTTTTTTTTTCTGTCCAGGGAAAATCTCCCACAGCTTGAGATATGATTTAATGTTTTAGAAATTTAATTCCTGGAATAAATAGCCCCAGACACAGTGCTGAGGCAGAAACAATGGAAAACAGCTGTGTTATTCTTAATTCAATATAAAAAAGACAGATGCACTGGCATTTTTATTTGTAATATCCATGTACACACACACACACACACACACACATGCACGCACACAGAGAAAAATATTGATTTCCTTCTAAAAAAATACCTCAAATTATTTCTCCAAGGCCTCTAAGAGATCGCGTGGAAACTCATCTAGAGAGGAAATGTATTACTGAATAAAACAGTGAAACTTGAAGGTTCATTCTTGAGCTTGAAAACAGAAAATTTAGCAAAACTCCATCTCAGGGGCAACCTACTCGTAAAGTCCAAAGCATTCCAACATCTTCAATCATTTGATAGCAGCTGAACAATCTCCGTAGCTAAACAACCCCCTCCCTGCAGAAAGGCACAAGATTTCTTTGAATTGCCAGATATCAGTCTTCACATTCACGTTGTTTCCTTTCTGTTCGCTTTTTGGGAAAGACGAATTGGTCAGCTCACAGTGGTCGATAGATCTGAAAATGAGTTGAATGTGCTGGGAGAATATACTGTCACATCAGAGCAGAAAAAAAAAGTAACCAGTAGAAAGTCACGGCGTCTACTGCATTGTGCAAAAACAAAAAAGTATATTAAATTCCATGAGGATATTTGTTTGTTTGTATTTTTACCTTTTGTGTGTGGTTTTTTTTTTTTTTTTTTTGCTGCTTTATAACAAAGAAAATTTGTCTGTCACTATTTCATAAACATAGTTGTGTGGCACTCAGTTGTCAATAAAATACCATATATATTTGTTTTAATTCACATTATAACTACATTACACAGAATTTTTTTCAGTTGGACTGCATTGCTGTGAGTTGATACTGTACAAATGAAGCTAAAGGGAATTTTGGTGAGAATTTTTCAATTGAAGTTCTCAATCACAGCCACACCAAGTCCTTTTTTCTCAAAACACACACACATATCAGTTAAAATGCTGGTTTTACATTTAACCCCTGTTTGACCTCTTAAAGTTGTAACTGAGCAAATCTTTAACATCCACCTCTTTGTTGCTGTTTCACAGTGATGTTTCACCAGTGTAGCGTTCAGATAAGCTACCTTTGGGGTTTATCTGTACTCTGCAGACTTTTTTATTCCTAATAGCATCCAGTTGACTTTAAGGGGTTTTGCAAAGCATATCAGTAATGCTTGTGAATGTTGTGTTTGGGTTTGCCTGGAAAGCAAGGATGTATAAGGTGCTTTCACTGCTAGATCCAAGTTGGGCATCATCTAGGGTGTTTTGTGTTCTGACTCTGCTCTCCTGCTACAGTTCTGGTGTTGTGATACTAGGGCCATCTGATGTTTATGTGGAAATCTTACATTCATACTGATATAGAATCTATAATAAAATCTCTGTCATCTAGATTTTTATGGTAGAATGAGATCATACACATACATATTTAATCCAGGCATCTGTATCTAGATGTATCTCATCTTGAATGTTAAAAACAAGTTGAATTTCTATCGATTGATGTTAGTATTTTTAAAAGATAAAACCTCAAGCACAGTATGACAAAAAATCCATTAAGTTACCATGGATAATATGAATAGTTCTGCATCCTTTCCAGGAAATTTTACTTTTCTCTCATATACATTATAACACATAGACTCTACATATATGCGCTTACTTCAACAGTTCTGCATAAACATGGACGTGCAGAAACAAACCCACAAATAGGAGTATATTGTAACCCGCATCATTTTAGTTTCTCCTGGATGTGCAGCTCTGCTGATGGATGACTGCTGTCAGAGGCAGAGCCTTTTTGGTTAGAGTTATGGTCTGCTGGAGCCTTCACTGGGTCACATCTCAGCATAGAATAAGTACCACAGGTGGAGTAACCCTTTCTCCCGTGCCTCATTATTTTAAGACTGTATTGAATGAATGGTTATGGTTGTGCATTGTTGTGTGTCAAACATTAGCCCATTCATCACCTGATAACATCCATTACCCTAGACAGTGTCTGTAGTCACACTATGATAGCCAGTGCTTTTACTGCTCCTTGTTAAGACTCAGTTAATAACAAGAGCCTTTATGCCACTGGCTCTCAAGACTTTTACTCAGGAAGGTAATGGGCCATTATTAAAAACAGCACCAAGATGTAAGCTCAAAGATTGGATTCATCAATTTAGGTCAGCTCAGCTTTGCAAAGAGAAAAGGGGAGCAAAACTATTCATAAAAAAAAGGTTTAAAAACATGAGACCTAACCAATTATGAGTCTCTGCTGCATCATATGCATTTAAATGCGATAGTAAAACAGTTTTAAATAAACATTTTCTCTTCAAATTAGCATTCTATTAAAAAAAAAAAAAAAAAAAAAAAAAACAATACAAAAGCTTCGAGTTGTGCAGGATTTTTATTTACTAGCCTTTGCATCATTGACTATTATGATTTTATATAAAGAATACTAAATTTGTTCCATTGCTTGAGAGAATGTATGCAAAACCCTCATGTCTTACTTCAATAAATGTGGTTCATTATTTTCCATTACTCATTATTTAATTATAGTCTGACATAACTGGTAAAACTCCAGGCCTGTCTTCTTGACTGCCGGTGAAGTGAACATGACAGGGTCAAGGCTGCTGTCGGGACCAAATGCTACATTTACATTCACTTCAAATTGGCTGTAACAAAGCAAAGTGTTATTCCATTTTTCTTTCTTTTGCTCTCAAATAGTCTATTCTCTTTTTGTTTATTCTGTTGTTTCTGTTTTTTGACCTGTCCCCAGCGCTGACTCTTATACTATTTCGCTCCCTCATCTCCCATCAGTACAAAGCTATGCTTGTTCATCCTGCCCTTGCTCCCCGCCCTGACAAACAGATCAAAGCTGGGCTTCCTGCGCCTCCATGACTGCCTTTAAAGCCATTCCAGCCCTGTTGTTCAAGCCATAAAATATTCACCATGAGCAAGCACCTGTACATCTGTACCAGATGGGTATCTGTGCAAGTCAGATGTGGGTCACACAGACAGCTTGAAATGAGGCTTAATTTAAATAAAGGAGATAAATAAAGGAAATTATCTGCATATAATGAGTTAGGGATGGTTACATGGGCAAAACAAAACTGGATCTATATCTCAAAACGCACCATTCAAAACGCAGTGCTCAATCCAGCAACAAGTGGCAGGTGTGGTTTGTGTGTTTATATTTACTCAATCTACCGTCTGCAAAGGCTTTCAAAATCCTGCTTAAGACCCCCTTCAATAAAATTCAACATTTTTTTTATGCTGGAAGATATGTCAGGAGCAAAATAAGCAGTCAACAACATCCTTTAACAGCCTTCTGTCATTTTCGAGAGTTTGATTGTGCTCACAAATTTGAAGAACCGTTAAACATTTTCCAAACATTATTGCCTGTTTGTCTACCTAATCAATCTGAACAGTAAAAAAAAAATGGTTGAGTCGAATCAAATGAGGGATGAGATTGAGTACATGGGTTAGAAGTCATGGGTAGTTTTTTAACAACACAACCCCACATGGGCTAAGCTAAGATGCAAAAGTGAAAAAGTGAAAACCACAGTGGCTGAAAGCTAATGAGCTGTCTCACTGTTTAACTGTGGCCATCAGCCAAACTGTGGCACAGTTCTTAAAAAAGTAAATAAAAATCAGGGAAAAATGTCACTAGTTGCTTTAAGTTGTCTAATTACAACATACAGACGATTAGTGCCGCTCCTTTTCTCTCATAGAGAATGGTGTAGTGTTTCCCATGGTGACAGAACATAAAGGAAGCACTGAGGCTTCTTTCTTTAGCATTTAGAAAAGCTGAAACTATAGCTGTCACTTTGGTACTTCTGGTCATTTAACTCAGTTGCGAAGGTCCATAAAACAAGTAAGACTGCTCCGCTCCACCACATTCAAAGGCTGCTTAAATTTACATATGTAGAGATCAACATGCATGTAATGAGACAAACAGTTACGTTTTAGGGCAGTCGTTATGTTTTGTAGAAAAAAATTGTCATATGGACTTTAGAATGATTCTTTCTACAGATGTTAAAGTACATGAAAGGCAAACATTGACAGGATGAGCTGTAATGTTTTAATATTGTTTGATTATTGCACTCATCTTGCCAAATTTGACCATGATTATGATTAAAAGATGGGAACCTAATGACACATTGGAAATCCTCCACGTCTACAAGTCACTTTGATCAGTTACTCTTCACTGCTTCGAAGCCTCCAGCTCTTTTTTCTACCCCATTTACCCCTCGCAGTTCCATATGGTTGCCCTTCATTAGCCCGGTTAAGACCTTCATGTGTGTCAGTGAGTGTGTACATGCATGTGTGTGCGCAGCCTACATAGATAGAACATCTTGCGATGTGTGTACATCCATATCTGTCCGAGAAGTATGTGTTTACAGCACTAAAGCTGTGGCTCACTGAGGCCATCTGGGAAGCTGGCTGTTGTAATTAGATTTGATGTGAAGGGAGGGATGAAGGGAGGGGTCTACAAAGAGGAGCAGAGGTTGAAGAGTAAAGGAGAGGAAATAAAAGGAGAGATAAGTCAGAGGGACATAAGGTTAGCAAGTTAAGAAATGAGAGACAGTATAGAGAGGAGGAGGGAATGAGATGATTTGGTTCTGGAAGGTACTGGTTCATGTTAGGCTGGTTAATGGGAGTGCACACCCTCCCCAGCTGCAGTAGTACCCATTGCCAAAGTGCCAGTTCAATCCAACAAATGCTTTCAGATGCTGATAACATCTGCATGCTCTCTGACAATTTGTTGACTCTGTATAACTTGATGTTATACAGAGTCAACAATGAATGAATGTTGAGGAAGTACCGTATATCTGCTACACTGCAACTACCTCTTCCTTCTTACATGTATGTGCAATTTCTTTCTGGCTGTGGTCAAATGTCTGCCTTTTTAAACACACACACACACACACCCTTTAAGGACTTTACAGATGGCTAATAGGAGCTTAAATCACCTCATTGTTCCTCTGTTGCTCTCCTGCTTGTAATTGCAGTAGTGCCAGGTGCACATTCAGGACAGTACCATTAGTGTGTGTCCTGCTGTGAGAACATGGAGATATCTTTATTTTACCAACAGTTATTCTTTATTATTATGAAATGACACAATTCCCATGTTATATGAAGGATTATTTTCTCATTCTTGAGAGACAACTTTAACTATATCTCAGAAAAGTGTTGCAGCAGCCTACATTTTGAAATGATTGTAAATTATCATTTATTAGCTCAAGCTTTAAGTACTCTCATGAACAGCACTCTTGAGGCAGCATGATTCAATTAAGCAAAGCCTTTGCAAGACGCTTAGGCTAATGGGGCAACATTAAATGCACTTTCAATGACTTACATTAATTTTAATTATATAAGAACTTCTCTCTTTTTTCTGTTTGCTCAGGTGGCCTCTCTGGGTGTGACCACCTTCACCCTGTGCGCTCTGTGTATCGACCGCTTCCGTGCAGCAACCAACGTCCAAATGTACTATGAGATGATAGAAAACTGCACTTCTACAACTGCCAAGTTAGCCGTTATTTGGATTGGTGCCCTCCTCTTGGCCCTACCGGAGCTCCTCATTCGACAGCTTGTTGTGGAGGACACGGGACTCCCAGATGAACCTCAAGTTGAACGCTGTATTATCAGGATATCCACCTCACTTCCTGACATGCTCTACGTTCTCGGTCTCACCTACGAGGGCGCTCGACTTTGGTGGTGCTTTGGCTGCTACTTTTGCCTCCCGACCCTCTTCACAATTGGTTGCTCATTGGTGACGGCACGCAAGATCCGGCGTGCAGAGCAAGCTAGCGTGCGCAGCAATAAGAAGCAGATCCGGCTAGAGAGCCAGATGAACTGCACCGTTGTGGCGTTGGCGATTGTATATGGTGCATGTGTGGTGCCTGAGAATATCTGCAACATAGTTTCTGCATATATGGCAGCTGGTGTTCCGGAGCACACCATGTCTGTCCTACATCTTCTCTCCCAGTTGCTGCTGTTCTGTCGGGCCGCCGTGACTCCAGCGCTGCTGCTTCTCCTGTGTCGCCCGCTGGGCAGGGCCTTCCTGGACTGCTGCTGTTGCTGCTGCTGCTGTAACCACGCTCCCTCCTCGGCCACTGCCAGTGACGATAACGAACACGAGTGCACCACCGAGCTGGAGCTGTCGCCATTCAGCACTATCCGCAGGGAGCTGAGTAACTATACACCTGCTGGTTCCAACTGCTAGAGAGACGTTCCTCATCAGGGAAAGATTTCACTGGTCTGCCTGTGGCTAGTGTGTCTCAGACTTGGCTAAAAGAGATATGCCTTACCCTAGTCCTCTAACATCTTCTAATGGGTGCAAAAAGAGGTTGGACGTGAAGAATTCCATTAAGCTAGTGATCCCATTTACTAACTTTTTGTTTTCCATAATTTTAGAGTACAGCTAACAAAAAGTTACATGTTTTCATTCTTGGCCTGGGATGTTGTTAAAACAAGGATGAAACCTTACCTTCTACAGGTTTTGTATGATGGGAAACTTCAGGCACTCGGGGGGACCTAACGTTTCACATCCTTGTTTCTTTGTAAATTGGAACCCTGCACCATTTGACTTATGGTAGAAATAAACAAAACCAATCACCTTAAAATTATGTCATTATTAGATTAAAGAGATTTTGCTTGTTGTAGTGTTGATTTTGAACAACAACCCAAAGCACCCAGCTAAAAATGGAGATTCACACTGCCTGTTGAAGTACACAACTGCGTTTACAGAGCACACAAGCTGCAAATCTAGAGTTCAAACAGCATAATGGTGCAAATATGGGATCAAGGCTTACAGTAATTAATACAAGGCAGGGCAAATCTGTGGCTTTTACCGTTTGCAAAAGAAAAACACAGGAGTTTGCAGTGAAGAGTTTAAATGTACATAATACTTTAGACTGAATATTGAAAAATATCCATGTCAACTCAGACATTCCTGGGCTGGTCTCAGACAACTACAAAAATAAACATGATTCATTTAATGAGTTTTGAAAGGGTTCATTGAAAGTGACTTGGAGTCAAATGAATCTGTTACAGACTGAAATGGTTACAGTGAATGGGAATGGAGGGGGAAGTAATGGAAGACTGAAAGGGACTCAAGATGGACTGAGATATAAAGGTATCTGCACTACACTCTTGTATCATGTTACGCCTTACACTTTTGGCTGTATATAAACTGTACACTGTCTTTGGTGCTCTTAGGATGAATGCGCTGTAAACGACAAATCTATTGGTTCCACTTAGAATCACAAAGAACTAAGCTGTTTGCTTTGTTTCTGGTCAAGAAGATGGATTACACTTATCTGCAACTCTTGACCTATAAACAATAGAGCAGCAAAAGATAAAGACAAAAAATACCACTTTATACTGTGCTGTCACACAGTTTAGACATCTTTGCCTTTACATGGAGTCAGTCCTGTGGTAGCACTTTATTTTACAGTTATTATCAGTGGATATTCATCACTGGATCACTGGTGAAATGATGTCTAGTTTCTAATTTTATGCAGTTCAGTAGATGCAATAATGAAATAGTATCCACATTTTATTATTACATTGGTACAGAAATATAATTACTGGTCATGTGTAACATTTTAACAAGGCAATAATTTAATTTAAAATGGAACCATATAGTATACTTCTGAATTACATTGTAACTACTAGAGAACGCAACAAGGATTGTAAAAGCGCAAGGAATTATATATTTGTACCAATGATCACTGCAGAGTTCAAAGTAAATACAGAGCAGTTGTTATATTTGTTTTTAAAGCTATTTGTTTACCATTTATAAACTGTTAAAGAAAGTGCTACTACTAACTCTGACGGTCCTTTCAAACACAATGCAAAGAAAACTCATGATTGGGAGGGGCTCGCGATCCTTTGTGGCTGGAAATCATCCAGGTTAACCTTGAGTTTAACTTTAAATGTGGTGCATTGTAATAAATACTCAAACAGCCAATCTGTATATGGGCGAAAATGAGGGAAACCATTTCTGGGTCTGAATTGCCTAAAACTGCTCAATAGAACTTAGTTGCATTGAGCTCTTAGAAGAGTTGCATCTTGGAAACAGGTTTCCATTCAAGTGTGTATTTCAGAGTTTTAAGGATGTAGAATTCATCCATCATTCAGCCGTGTAAAAAAAAAATATGACTACAATACTGAGCTTTGGTCTTGGTATGACAACAATGTGTGCTGCCATCTTGTCTTAAATTATACCACTGATGAAACGTGGGTAGCATAGATGCATTTTTGTGGTAGAAATGCACAGTGAATGCACACAAGAAACTTCTCTTTAGAACAAACTGAAATGCCTAAAATTTTAAGAACTCCATGCTTTACATTTTGCAGCTTTGCTGACCAATGTGTTGAACCCAACAGAGTTCAGTCTAAGATAGGCCAAAAGGCACAACTGAAAGCTTGCTAAACCCTTCCTCCAATCAGTAATAGTCTAGCCATACTTTGTTATCAGTAGAAGACATTAGAATTTCATCAACCAACTTGTCCCACTGACGTCAGCTCAGTATGCTAGCTAGCGTAGCAGCTAAAACCAGCTTGCCATTTCAGCTAGCACTACTTGTTGTTGCTAGCTTAAAATGAGAAGCAGGTTTTTGCCTACCTCTGTTTAGAAACAAGGATATCTGTTAAAAATTTGTCCATGTTATTACTGGAAACTGGACATGGAGGACAGGGTTTAGCAGAACTCTTAGTAGTTTCATTCACCTGGGTTTTTAAGGCGAACCAATGAAATGTTTTTCAGTGTATACAAGTGTATTGTACTGTAAATCTGTTTAGCCTACTAATCATACCTGGGTCAGAACAAGGGTCAAACCTGTTATCTACTGCTATTCGTACATTTTAAAATGTTCATAAAACAAACATGCTGCATGAAGGTATTACAGAAGTGTTGGTTTTACATTGTGGAGCTTTGGACAGGAAAATGTGCTTGTAATTTTGAACCTCATGCATTACTTTCTTAGAATATTTTAAACTAGCAGCAAAGAGCTCAGTAATGACCCAGGTGTGATATTCATCTGTATACTGTATATTGCGATGAATCTTTTTGCATACAATTCTGCACTGCCAAACACCTTCTCTGTCTGTCTCTTGTGTTCTTGTGGTGGTAGCACTCTTATCTCTGGGTATCTTTCAGCAAAGAGGTCAGTTTACTTTCAGCTCTATCATTACAAGAAGCTGAATCTTCCTAAGAAACATAAATCTGCAGCCACCCAGTGGCTCAGATGAACCGCACCTAATGAGCTCATAGTGAACCAGGTGGATGTTGCCTCTGGTTGGTGCCGCCTGCAGTTCATCAAATTGATGGTATAAATGGGCAGGAATAAGCTGCTCTGCTAAACAGTGCCCTGCAGCACCTGTGACAGCTCTTTTTTTTATTATCATCACTATTGGGGTGTTGCAGGCCAGTGAGTAAGTCTGTCCAAGGATCTTACTTATTTTACTGGTAAAAACAAAGCATGATTTGTTTTGGCAACTCGCCTGCCACTAGCATAATGATAGGACTTCTACGTAAAATGGCCTCTAAACCTATTTATCTTTTTCCTGCATATTTCTGGAAGTATAGCTCATAAATGGCTCAGTGTGTAGTAATGTGGTTGAAATTATTGATGAAGTGATTCTTGTTAAACAGTCAGTGAGACATTTATTCTGAACTTTGTATCCTCTTCACTCTGAGCTAAATGTGTCTGTATTTGATACCTGAAAATGTAAGCACACAACCACTATTGTCTCCAAGTCTGGTCACTGGTTTCTAAATAGCTTTTTATATAGCCAAAAAAATCAAAACTGTCCCTTGGTTTATCAAAGATCTTTATCTTGAGGACTGTAAATTAAAAACCCTAAATGTATCATTGCAGTGGTGATTTATTGTGTGGTTATCAGGGGTTTTTGCAAACCATCTCCAAGTTGAGTAACAGATTTGGTGTTATTTTTTAATGTTTTTATAATCTAAGAGACAAAATTTTGCTTCTTGATTAACAACTTTTCTGTCTTGCAAAGCTGGAACAACCCAACTTATTGTCAACCTGTCACGTGGTCACAGTCATGCAGTTAAAAACAAAAGGGTTACAATTTGATTTTTTTTTTTTGTTTGTTTTATTTAAAGATAAAAGGCCTATCGGTTAAGCTTTTAACAAAAAGTAATTAATAAAAAAATACAGAAATAAAAAAATTTGAACCCATTTAATTAATGTTCCATAACTCAATAGCTACACCAACAGAACGACAGCTTCCTCATGCGGTTGTTCATAAATTGTTTTTTACAGCCTTATTGTAGCATTATATGAAATCCAATACTTTTCACATATAGCCACCAAACAATATTTGTTATGTTGAAAATATTTGAGTCTTACTTGGCAGGTGTTTAACACTACACAGCCTTTTTATATTTCAGCTTAGCATGTTTGCCTTCCAGCATTACAATTTTGTTTCATCACAATTTGTTTGCAAGGCAGTCATGATCCTGTTGCAACCTGTAAACAACAGAGCCTTGTCTGAGAAGCTGTTTGCTTATTTATGGATTCTTGACATTTTAAGGAGATGATGTGATTTCAATATTTCTGGGAAAAAAATTATTATCCCAAATGGTAGTTTGCATCACTTTCTCACCATAATATCCATGCTTTGTCGGTAATTCCTACATTTTGAATACCCCAAATCGACAAAAGAAACAGGTTTGCTGACACGGACAAAGCATGATGCACTTCTCTTTCGCTATGTTGCTTTTTCAGGCTTCCAGATACAATATTCGGTCTTTAAGCATCGCCAGTTTCCATTGGTCAAAATAATCCTTACGAATGTTATAACTTACTATAATAACAAAAAAATCTACGGGTCAGCTGTCTTCTGACAAACAGAACAGAAGTTGAGTCAAGTTCCTACAAATGAACTTGACTACTTTTACCCAGAATTATTTCACAAACATTTTGGGAGGTTGAAATTGATCTCTTTTGTTTGCTTCCAGCAGTTTTAATTGATTTCAATCTATGAAGTCCAGTTGTCATGATTTTTTTTTTTTTTTTTTTTTTTTTTACATAAATAACCAAATAAAGCAATTAAATATACTTTAAACACCATGTCAATTGTCAATTTAAAAAAATTATTTCTTTGTAAGAAACTTTTTTTGCAGCATCTCAGATTGAATTTGTTCTATTAGCACTTTGAGCTGCTTTTGTTTAAAAAGTGCTATATAAATAAAGTTTAATTTGATTTGATTTTATTACTTCTTACTTTCATCCTCAAAAATGACAAAGATAACAAAGAGAACAGTATTTTAGTGCCAACAAGTTTTGGGTTTTTTTCTTCCAAAAAGCTAGCTGAAACTTTGTCTCTGCACAATGTGCTGTGTGTCATTAAAATCTGAGGGAACTGGACAAATGTCATGTAAATGAGGAAGTGAAGTGATATATTAACGGCAGATACACTGAAACTGGAAGTGTTATCTTAAAGAATTAAGGGACTAAAACAAACAAATGAAAATTAATTAATCCAAGAAACTTCATCCAAGACCTGACAGAGACTCATTAGAAATGGTCTCCATCAGGAATTCTCTCTTAAGGAGGAGAAACAAAGAGAAAAAGCAACAAAGTTACACAAGAAATGGAGTGAAAAACCAGTGGCAACAGGTCTTATGAATCCTCACAATAGAACACAAACCTCAGCATTACTGAATAGAGTCAGCGTGACTGAACACAGAAAGAAAAGCAGAAAATATGCAAAGAGCAGCTTTTGAAAGTCCTTCAAGGCCTGGAGAACTATTCCTGAAGACTGCTTGAAGAAAGGCTGCGCTAAAGAACAGAAGTGGTCAAAACTAATACGGACGGGCTGGACTTCATCTGGCGAGGTTTTTCTATTTCTTTAATTGATTTTTAAATAAATATATTTACCTGTTCTTTGTTTCACAACCAAAATAAAAGAACAAAATGGGGGTTTCATACATATAGCGACTTACTTGATCCAGAAGTTCAACATGCTGTTTGTTGGTAATTTCCTCTTTGCAGTGTGTAAAACTAAACTGGACAGTCATAAACCACGGCCAAATGCTATGTTTTACTGTATTAAAGAAACAGATCTTCACCAAACTCAAAAAGTTGATGACCTCTGCATTAACTTTTCTAAAATTCAGCTGGGTAGTTTTATGCAACCTTGCTTGCAGACATACACAAATATGCAAACTTTTTCTGAAAACCAAACAAGCTTCCATACAGTCACATTGATTGACAGGCGATGTGGTTGCTAGACAGCTTTGTTGTACTGCCAGCCTTCATCACATCATCACTGTCATTCAAACTCAGCGAGGAAATCAAAACAATCTACTGACTGACAAGGACAGTTTCAAGGTGCATGTAACTGCACTCTACAGTCTTATTAATATTCTTCTGCAGCCTGAACATACAAATAGATAAGCGAGCTGCTTACTCTCTATGCTGTAATGGCACACATTTCATTAATTATAATGTGAAATACGGCAAGTGAATAACAATAGGGTATGTGCACAAGAATTAAAAGTATATAAGAAAAGTCCTCATTCTTAACTCTTTCCCTACTTGCAAGTACAAGTCATTATGTCCTCATGTAAGCAGAGCCTAAAAATTCATCAGCTACTATCACAAAAAGTGTCTTCATTTTTCTTCTTCATGTAACAGGGGACGGTTTAAAATATTCATGAGTGATGTATCACTGTGCTCTGTTCTCACATCCTACACACCCTCCCTGTTTCCCCTCTGCTGCTTTGCCTTTGTCTCTTGCATCCAAAATGTTACACAATGATGACGATAGCGGCCGACGTCCTGGGTCTTTATTTGAGATAAGAACAGATCTGTTTATGCCTCCTATAACAGAATTAGCTGTCGTACCAGAACACTGTGCAGATGCCAGAAAGCTTCCACAACCACCAAAGATGTCTTGCTCAATTTCCCAGTAGACACAACTAACTCCCACTGTTGTGAGGAGGTGGTCTTTTCATTTTTTTTTCTCTTATTTTAAGACAGAAAGAATTGTAGGAAAGGTGAGAAATATCTAAGGCTTTTGAGGAGTCAAGATGGCTGATTATGTTTCTATGATGCACACATGATTTTTAACCCTTGTAACATTATCTTAAGCGTTCAAATCAGTTTAACAGTCTCATTGTCAATGCCTTATCATATAATCAGCTACCTCTTTTGTTTCAGATTAAATCCTCCATCTATCTGTTATTTATCTCTTAAGAAAGAAAATGATAAAGCGCAATTATGCACATTTCAAGGAAAAATGAGGAATTCTTCTCTTTGAAATGAGCCACAATACAAGCTCTATGAGTGTGTGTGTGTGTGTGTGTGTTTCCATTTATGTCCTCTCCTTCTCTGTGTCACAAAAAGAAGCCCTCCCTTCATGTAAGCATGGTTGTGTGAGTGTGTTATGGCGGGGAAGGATCTTGTCCCAGAAATGCTGACAGCTGATGCGTCTCTTCTCTGTAATTTTCCCAAAAACAGCTGGCCTCCTGCCAGTGCACTTACTCGCACTCAATCAGCCTCAATCAGCTACGTGCTTGCTCAAGTGTCTGTCGCTCTGGTTGTGTGTATGTGTGAGACAGACATGTGGGAGTGGGTGTGTGACTTTTTGTCGTTTCATTATATGACTGAATGAGGTAGACAGTCTTCTATCACAGCAGTATGTTTTTTGTGATCACAGAACATTTGAAGCAGTTTCTCCAAACAGTTATTAATCCCTTTTAGTGAATTTCTATTTTGAGCTCTGAAGAACCATTTTGAGGTCTTGATTATGCAAGAATATAGCGCAGAACAATTGCACTATTTGACAGAGGAAAAAAAAAAGTCTCATTTCAAAACATTTTGATAAATGTTCTTTATTTTTTGCCATTAAATCCAATCCCACCAGTAATGGAGCTACCTCTAAGTGTATTGGATGTATTAAATTGTAGATTTGTGTAAATTAGTTGGTTAGTGAAAACAAAACGTGGATTTCTTTTGTGCTCTTTGACAAATTAACGACCTCATCAAAACCGCCCGCTCTGTTTTTTAAAGAAATAGTGTGTGACTAATTTGGCTTTTTATTAGCAAAATCCAGTTTGGCTTTCATAAATACATATTTTACTAAAGCCTCATCACAATCTAATCAAATGAAAGTGTTCTCGTAGCTTAGAAAGAGTTATTTACACCCAACAGAAGGCTGCCATGTGACATCTCCATATTTTTAAAAATGGTGGCCAAAAGAGGACAAACTTGTTAGCCTTATGCATTTTAGCTGTGAATCCCTGTGTGTTGGTGGGTTGGGGGGTACAAGCAAAGATGACTGTGGAGCATTCAATATGCTTTTTTATCTTTGAAACGGAGGATCATCAATACTCTTTGACATGCAAAAAGGAGGAAAAAAATTTAAAAAAGAAAAAAAAAATAGCCGTGAGAAAATGAGAGTCTACATCAGTATAGCATTTACCAGATGAAAACCCTTCATGATGGAGAGGGGCATCAAAACTGATGCAGAGGTTGTAAATTTCAGCTGGACAAGTTACTTACTTCAATCTAAAAGTGAGATTTAATTTGGCGTGATGATGGACATAGGGCAGGTAGTCCAGCAACGACTTTATCCTATTATTTGAGTTGGATAATTTACTATTCCTTGCTATAAATAACGGTAGAGATGCTAATTTGTTAGTTGGTCTACAGTGGAAAAGCTCAGTTGCAAACGTTTCCAGTTGCAGTGACTCTTCACAGACACAGAACTACTGTTAGCAGTAGTTTGGTACCATATGCATGGAGGGTATGCTTGTAACTTAACCACATTATTAAGTAAACATAATTATGTATCGGTCTATACCTCATCACCCTACCGGCCACTGCAACTTGTGCAAAATGTGATATTTTAACAATTGTGACTCTCCATGGCTTCGGTAGTGGAAATAACTCACTTAAACGGTGAGGTGTCAGAGGGCACTGGATGGGAGTAATCCTCACACACATGGGGCTTTAAGGTATTTTGTAGAAATATCCTTTTGAATTTGACAAAATAAAGTTCAGAAAATTCATTCTGCAGTCTTAAAAATAAAATGCATTTCAAAAAGGGGGTTGCATTTTAAATGCAAAACCAGTACAGGCTGGGGATAAAGAAATAATGGTCTCCATGGTGTACCACGCCTTTTGCAGTTTATGCATATTGCTTATGGGGCCCTTGTAAGCTGGATTCTTCACATGTTGCGTTTTCTTTGGCTATACTTCCACCTTTTTTTTTTTTTTTCTTTTTTTTTTTTTTTAATTTTAAACAAATCTAAATGGGCATTCATCAAAAACAGGAAATTCCTGTCAAGTATTTTGGCTCAAAAGCTTAGGTTTCTCTGCTGTCCTTGTCCAGTGAATGGTTGTTATAGTAACTACAGTCTCAAATTACCAGCTTATCTGACTTTCCTATTTTTTCTCTCCTGCCAACCTCGAGGTGTATCTTGCATTAAAGAAGACTATTCAGAGAGGAGTCATTAGAAAACTGATGGTGGTACTTATATATATATATATATATATATATATATATATATATATATATAGCAGAGTAGAGGGAGGCTTGGTTCATGACACACATTGTTTTGGTCCAAAGGCAGTGCTCCACAGCAATCTCTGCTGTGAAACAATTTAGCTTTTTGCTCCTTTAAAAAGTCTTGCTTCAGTTCTTTGTAGGCTCTGAAGCAAAGCCTTGGTTGACTTACTTGACAGCAGAAGTGGACCATCAACCAATGCATGTTTCAGTAATCCAATCATGGTCCAGCATACTGATGTATCTCAACTATTCAAACAACCCACACTGAATGTACATACAATCCATGCATCCATGTGTGTCCTCTGGTATGCTTGAGGACAGACACATGAAGAAATTGTAGTAATATTACATTTTATTATGTGCAAAGTGAGGGTCTTATTTAGAAGATAAACATGTTGTAAACATGTAATATATTCTATTGGTTCACTGGAACTCCAAAATAATACACATCCTAAATGCTTATTCTTCTTCTCTTATCCTCTCTGTCCTTTTTACATTTGAGTGTGCAGCTTCTCCATCCATTCCACTCATCTTTTAAAGCCAGTCCACCCTCTCATACATTTTAATGGCACCAGTTTGATCTGACTGGTCAAAAAGAACCGTCAAATGTGTTTGCCTGTATTGAATAAATCCATAATTTAGCAATACGAGTCAACTACTACTCAGCGTAGTGGAAAAGACAAGATAAATATTTTTCTTTCTGAACGGTGGGTAGAATGGGATTTAGTCAGAGACAAAATCCCATGTTGTGTGTAGTTGTGAACTCTGGCTTAGGTATGTCTGTTAGAACCCTTGCAGATTCGTTGCAGCAGAAACTGTTGGATGACTGATCACCTGAGGTTTCATGCATACAAAATTGCCGAGCGGATGCAAGGAAATTGCTTTGAAAAATAAAAAAAAACAAAACATGAAGCATATGGAAAACCGAAGTCACTGTTTCAACAACATTTTTGAATGCTGACCAAACTAAAATGCAAAAGTACAGCGATTGTACTCATGCAGACCTGAGAGCAGGATAGCCTGGAGATCATGTCTGTTGTTCTTCCTCCAGAGATGTCCGCCAATCAGCAGGGGAGGATCTCACAGATTTAAAAGTTCAGTTCACACAAATTCAAATTGAACAAGCTCAAGTTCATATTTCAGCATTTTTAAAATGATTTCACCTTCCCAAAATGAAATATTTTACACTGATTTTTCACTTTTTGTCACTTCTGCTGAATTATCCCCTTTACATAGTACATTGTGCTTAGAGACTACTGAATGCAACAAGCTCAGCACACACATGCACGTTTTCAACCTCGACCTATTATTTAAACAATTATACTCAAAATCTAAGGTATGATTTACAAATATATCCTTGATTTGCTCAGCTTATAAGTGCATTTGGGACCTGAGAGTTATTTTTATTCTCTCAAAATTCAACAACTTTGTAAGTAAAAGTCACATGCATCCTGACACTTCTTAAAGACATTGTAACTGTGTTTAAATATTAATGGCTCTAAACGATGAACTCATATCCCTTTAACTGTACAGTACAAAAACTAAAAACATTATCCCTTCAGTAAAAACCATACTCTGGTGCCTTCAATGCTCCCATATAAGATGGTCAAAGCAGTGCCATTCACAGGCTAATATCTGCAAGCTAGCCATGCATTCTGCATACCACATCCTTCTTGTCCTTTGTCCCGTTGTAGCAACATTTACTGACACTGATTACAGCATTTTAACCAGGAGAGCTCCAGTGGGAACTGCCTTTGTCTCTCAATTAACGTAGACATAACTTAAAGCAATTGGGTGAAATAATGCAAGTGTAGAACAATCAGCAACTTAATATGTCAAATAAAAGTAGCAATGAAAATAGACTAACAGCTATGTAGCAAAATCATAGAATATTTAAATGCAGCACAGGACACAGATGAAGCTGAAACTGATGACCTGTTTGCATGCGCCAATAAGGCCAAAACAAAAGCACAACTTGCACAGATCACAGAGTTTCTTCTGTTTGTTGTACAAAGTCAACTAAATCATTCAGATTCAGCTGGTTGGCCTTCTTTAATTTCTTTGGTTTCAAAACTTTACTTTTTAACAATTTGTCTAAGTGTCTGATGGGGGAGAGCCGCTTTAGTTCTATACATTTAAGTATTTGGTTTAAGTTGTCAATTAGATACACCCTCATCTAGTGCAGAAATCATTGAAATGACTTTGGATGACGAGATAGCAGTGAAAGTGACGCCTGCATAGCTCCGGTGATCTGTAAGTCAACATGTTGTTTCTGATTGGTCAATTATATCTGTTGGATGCAAGTATTAAGAAAAATTAACTTCAGCAAAAAAATAAATAAATAAAATTGCTTAATTGTAATTTCATCACTGATGTGAACACTCTCATTGATTTGACATTGACTCAATGAAAAAATACTACCATGCAAATTATTTACTAAGGTTTTACTTGGAAATAACAAATAATTCCTTCCCAATTTCATCACTACAATAACCAGTGAAACATTTATGATTTAACTAAACATAACATAGGATCTTACAAAACGTTAAGACTTAGATTGTGTTTACTAAACTAACAAGTTATACAATAGTAAGAGATAATTGAATTTTCATAATTATTATGCTGAAGATGACTTTGATGATGTAACTGGGATGTGGCCTGATCTTTGATAATTGCTGCAGGTAATTCAGCGCGGTTCCAGGATTTCATGGACTTGTTGATGCATTTTGTATTTCCAGTGAAATCTACAATAATGAATCTTTGCCAAGTAAAGGGTTAAAATGCCCTGAAAATCATCTGTCTTTAGTGTGCACATGCAGTGATATTCTTATACAAATGATCATCACACACAAAAACAGACTCATTGAGGTCTCATGCACATACACACACATACACGCACACACACACACACACACACACACACACACACACACACACACACATATCCATGTTTATGCATGGGACAGAACCAACCAAGATGTTCAGTGGATTGGAAAGTCATCTGCCCATTTTCAGTCTCTGTTTGACATGTTGGATATAAGTTAGCATAAATAAGGGCGAGGGCATGTTGTGTCGCTTTTGGTGCTCTGACTTTTGGCCATCCCTTCTGTTCAGGTAAAAACATCTTTTCTTGTGCTGACAACTATTTCAAACAGAAATGGCATAACCTGATCTTTTGCCATAGCAATTCACTGTGCATTTCATTTTTTTAAAAGGTAGAAGAACCTTTAGAAAAATCATTTTGAATTTTCATATTTTTTTGAGAATTTGCCATTAAAGAATCTTATTGGTTACATTGGTTATATTTAGTTACAAACAGGTTTATTGTACAATCTTACCAGCCAAAATGCCGGAAGAGGAAGCATACAATATTTTAAGCTACAGTCATCAACATCAAGTGTATTATAGATTATCCAAAATCAATTCTGTAGCGTCTGTGTTGTCACTTAATTTTCCTAAGAGCTGTGCAGTTATTGTTGTCATGGATACCATTCATCATTAATTCTCACATTTTCCTCTGAGGGATACAAGGATATTGTCAAGTCACCTCAGCTTAAAGTAGGTTGCATCTAAATGTATCGTCTAAGGTAACCATGCATGATCAATCGTGGCCAGAAGCACATGTTAGGTCACATCTAATGTTTTGAAAATGCAAAAACAATATGAAAATTAATTTTTTGCATCGCCTTTACATTGTTTAGGGCCACAGGGTGCTGGAGCCTTTGCCCGCCTCCACAGGGTATAACTTGCTATCAGCTCTGTCACATAGCTAACACAAGGACAAGTCAGCATGTATAATCAGTCTCAAACTGTCTATTTAGCTGCATGTCTTGGAAAAGGAACAGGGCAGAAAACCCTCGTAGGTTGATGGAATGTGTTTCTCCCATGTGCTCCTGAATGGGGGAGGGGGTCTCTTGTCGATGCTCTGGTCTGGGGCAGAGCACTGATAGAAAACAGTTTTATTAAATCTAAAGAAAATTATGGGGAATAAATAAAAAGTAGTTTTGGAAGAAAGAAAAATGTATTTAAGCACAAGAACTTTATACAATCTTTAAAACAAGGTAGAGAAAATGTCATGGTCTGGGCCCATTCTTGCATCTGGGTCTGAGCACCCTGTTGTCATTTGTGCAACAACAATGACACAAAAATGAGAGAAAATCTGAAAAGTCAGTCTGCTTGAAGCAACCAACCAATATTTCAGAAGTTGTTTTTAAAATTCCTTCAAGCCACTGTAGAGGATTAATCAATAACTTCAAAAAGTTGGGTTGTTATTGAACAAGAATTTGTCATGTTTAAATGTCTGCCTGTATCTGATCATAATTAAAGGGCATTTTATGCAGAAATTAAATTGACTTTGTCCTCATCTAAATAACCGATACCAGAAGAAGGTGTACAGGATAAGATGAAGATGTTTTCATTTGCCGTCTGAGACACAATAAATTTCACTATTTCCATCAGATTTTGGACAGATTTATGTACAGTATGAATTAAAACTATGAAAAACTGTCTGAAAACTAAGGCTCAATGGCAATTGGAGATTTTTCAAGTTATCAAAAAGCTATCTATGCAGCATTGCTCAATACTTTTCCTGTTTCTTATAGATATTCGCTTTGCATCATGATAAAATCCATAAACCTCAGAGAAAGGAGAAGGCTATTTTAGCTCTTGTTTGCCTTGTCACTCATTTCTAGGTCACTGGGAGAAGTGTATGCTTGACTGAGGTTGAGACAAGCTCGAAGGAGGATCTCCACATCACTGTTACCCATGCGTCTGTGTGTGGGTGTATGCGCATGCATGCATGCGTGTGCAGTGACGTGATAGGCCTTCACCACAAAACCCAAAAGACGAACACACAAAGCCCACCTTTTACACACTGAACTTTTCATTTTTCAAGATTCAATTGCCCATACAGCAACTATCAGCAGAGCAGTAAAAAGTAGTCTTTCCTTTCCTGCTGTCTTTTTCCATCTCAAAGCTTTGAGCTGCTACTTTGTTAAAGCACTGCAGCTGATGGAGATTTGTTTCACTTCAAAGATCTTTTCTCCCTTTTCTCCACCAGAGCCAAGCCTGAGCTGCAGGTCAGCACACCAGAAAGGGTCTGAATATATAAAAGTAGAATGACTAAAGTTTCATTGGCTCACGTCTTCATTGCATATGAACAGCAACATATACCGTACATGTTCATTAAGCCAGATAAACATATTACAGCAGTTTTGCCTGAAGCAATATTAATCCATCTTAACTCTTCATAGTTTGTCAAAGCTCGACAGCAAAATTATGGAAATTCTGTCATATGCTGTGATTCAATATGAGTCACTGATGCTGTGATTACATGATTATTCATTGTTTAGTATTCAGTGTTTTATTATGTTGTTATTAAATAATAGGCCACAAATTCAGGCTCATCTCTCTGCTGTTCTGGAGGGCAAACTACAGCAGAAGCTACAAATGACTAACAGTGCCTCAGCTTGGATCCTTGAAATTCATCACTGTATTGTCACAAAATAAACAAAGTTAAGCATGTACCAAAAATACTACCGTAATCACTGCCACCATTGGGCCAAACTATTAGTTTGTTGAGCTTTTCGCTGTTCGTGTCTGATACTACAGTGAGGACTACAAAATAGCATGAAATAACAGCCTTAGACAATAGTATTGCCATCTATCAGATGATCCTCTTGCTAACTGAAATTAATTTGTAGTTTCTTTCACCGTCCAACATCACGACAATATAAGTTGTAACCTTACCCACATTAATTTAAAGCAGGCTGTTGGAGAGCTGAAGGCAAATGACTGTTCAGCTCAACAATGTCAAAAGCCTTGGCTTCAACTTGCAGAGAGTTATTAAATAGATGTAGACAGCAAGTTTCTCTCCAAGTGGAAAGGAAATGTTTGTTAGATTTTATTTGATAAAACAATAAATTTAAAAGATTTAATAGATAAGGGCAATAAGGTTTTGGTCAGCAGTTCTGCTAGCTAGCTAGCTTGTCAATATTACTGACTTGTTAACGATATGGCTTGGTTTAGCTAGCTAGCTACAGCCTTGTAAATCAGATATTTGTAATCCATGTGTTACATTATTGTGTCTTAATCTGTGTGAAACAAAGTAATTGATGTGAAGACATGGCTAATTTGTAAAAAAAAAAAAAAAAAAAAAAAAAAAGCTCTGCACAGGCAAGTACTGCCAGATTTCACATTAAACACTTGTTAGCCTGTGGAAAAAGGCAATATCATTTCATGTACAGTAACAGACTGACTTTTTGATTTGGACAAATCATCTCCAAAACACTCAGGTTTGTTGCTCTCAGTGAGCTGAGTTCACACCTACATTAGTATGAAATGCTCAAACATATGCTGCTAACATGTTGGTCTCAAATGCCTCAGGGGACTTTAAAGGAGTCCTGTGGAGTTCATGTGCCAGAAATGTCAGAGCTACTCTCACCAAATAGCAATGTCTGCAGTTGAGCCGTTTACAAAATAAGTTTCTCAGACCTAAAGTAAGATAAGTTTAGCTGCAGTTATGTAAAAATTTCACAAAATGCTCCAGTGCATTTTATTATAAACAGTTTGGAGAGTCTTCTATTCAACTTAGAACTTAAAATCAAATTTTACATTTTGTAATGTTCCTCAGTCCCACAGTCCAATAGTCCAATATCATCTAAATTCTGGCTGCAAATTAAGAGAGAGAAGAGCAGCCAGCAAGTTATATATGCAACCCTTCAACAGGCTATAATAACTTGGCTCACAGCATAGAGAGAAATATTTCAATACTCAGCCAAAATGTGATGTGATATAATTTCCGAAAGGAAATTCTCATTTCAACATGACTCATGATGAATAGCAAAAGCCCTCTTTCACAGCGATAGCTATACAACTTAAAGAAAACACAATACAGAAGGCCAATGTTAAAATCCTGAAAGGGTAAAAGATGCAGGGTGGCACAAATCATCTTCAAAAACTACTTATAGCACAGAAATCCTGAGTTATATCAATTTATTTTTCTATTAAATATGGTTCAGCTTTAAGTTATAAAATATAAATATGACACTGAAAACTCAGGTTTCATATTGTTTAGTTTATTCAACTCAAGTCTGGCATGCCAATCAAACCTCTGATTAAGCAATCAGAAATCATGAAATGAAGACATTGTTTGGTATATATTTATATGTAGACATTTCTAAGGAATCCTGCCAGGGCATCAAAAAATTGGACATAAAATTGTTATTAGAAAGATTCAATGAGAGCTAAAGATTTAAATGATTTTAAAAGAAAGAAATAACACATTGCACACTGGTAGACAAGAGCCAGCATCTCTGAAGCTGCGAACGTTTTAGTTCTCTACATCTTATTTAGGTGTTTGAGTGCAAACCCCCTTGTAATCACAGTATCAGCCTTTAATCATTACCCAAAGCTCTAGGCTATGAGGCAACAGTGAGAGAATGAATGTAAATTGACTGGTGAATCGACAGCCCACCCCACCAGTATATCTGCATTATTGCTGAAGCCTGCTGGTCTCATGCTCCTTCTTGCCTTGACTCATTCCCAAGACCCTGAGATAACTTAGCTCATTAGAAGCAGCATCTCATGTCAAACATTGATAGCAATGGACCTTCAGACTTGAAGTGATCCAATCATTTCACCTTTAGACATCAAATCTGAGTATCTCCTCCACAAGACAAACTACCTTAAAAAGTTGTTTATTTCTATATTTCACCTCTATTCTACCCAGAGCGTGGGAGCGTTATCTGAGTTTAGTTCCAATTAGGCTTTCCAACTCAAGATTAAGAGATAAGAAGAAAAATTCCCTTCAGATCCACAGGTCTTATGTGCTTTCAAGGTTAAACAGGTGCCTCAAGACAAAGAGGGAAAGATTCTGGGAATCCTCTTATATGAGTGACAGTCAGGATATATTACAGTTGGTAATGGTAGGTTGTCTGAGCAGATCTTTCTGAGACAAGAGCAAATTGAACGTTGAATTCAAATTCATCTTCCATGTTTGTTCCAGTCACATTTGTAAACTGACACATCTACATGGAGCTGAACCATGATTAATGTTATGAACCACACCGATGATTTACTTGCAGCAACACGGAGGCTGTGAAATAAACCTTTTGGTTTCACATGACCAGTCAGCAAAACAACACCTGCCACTGTTTGGTAATCTGATTACTTATGAGCTGGTAACCACTTTATCTAACAGCTAATCAGTTCAAATCCTCTGAGAAAATAATGCCAGGTGACAAGGAAAGTTAAACTCTCTGCTACTTGCTGGCAAGGTCAGCTGTGTACAGCACCCGGCAAAAGTGACTAAATAAACCAAAGTTGTTCAATGAAGCTGTAATGAAAAGCCAATTCTTTTACTGCGGTTGCAAAAGTTAAGCATTTACCTCATTATCTCTTGGCATATTCATAAAATGCTTCCTCCAGTGCTGTCAGACTGCTGCTTTGCTTCATTAGAGGAGATACAGTGGGGAAATCAAAGAATACATGAACAATGTTTCAGTATAGATAAGAAGTATTTAGTGGTCTGGATTAGAAAGGACAGCAGTGTTTCCTATACTGACATTATCAATACTGCAGCTTTTCTTGCTTGCATGAAATGGAAAGCTGTCCACTTGTCCGCCTCACGCAAATGCTCAATTTTACTGGTTTCACAAAAGGTATAGTGCCACCTCTGTAATTGCTGAGTGTCGTTGTCACAGAGTTTGGATAATGAGTGTTGATGCTTGCACCTCTCCAGCTGCTGTCTCACATGCTGAAGTTTGGTCCTTTTCTGCAGCCTCTAACAAGGAGGGATTCACACTGCTATGCTCAGTAAAAAGAAAAAGTTGTGCATGAGGGAACACTGATATCACGACACACAGACCCACACACAAACTGAGACCCAGGCTTTACAATTACAAACACTATCTAAAACCAGAACTCATGCCTGAAAGTAATTACCTCACTCACCAGTCATCTCACTCTTTGAGTTTTAATCTAAAATTGTGACAAACTGCCGCATTACTTGTTAGAGGCATCCCTGCTCGTCCACAGAAGGCTCTGCCACTGGGATATATTGTAAGAAAGGCATGAGATGGGGCTTCGGCAATGACATCAAACCAAAAATTGACTGTTCACAGACGCAGTTGCTTTATTATGCCCAGAGACACTGGTACATTGTACTTTGTTGTATTATCACTCAAAAACCAGACAAGCAAGGCAAAGATTGCTATTTTTAAGACAATAATTCTTCAAACATCAGATATATCGTTACCAAAACAATTGGTTGAGAATATATCCTCCTAATTTGAATGAAAATCATACTCTGTATGAAGAAGATATAATGTGTATATTAAAATTAGAGTTTTAAAATGTGGTGCTTTTTGTCCTTAAACACTGAATACATATCAGCAAATTGATGGATCACCATTAAAACCATTATGTAACATGTTACATTCATAAGAGCTTGAAAGACATATATGTGTGCGCAGCTGTTCTAGGAATGAGGCATGCGGGGTTAAGATGTGAAGCAAATAATTAGTGTTACAGGTCTGTTTTTATGGATTTTACCGCAGCTCTTATAAGAATTAATCTGACAAGTCAAAAGGAACAGAAGCAGGAGGGGTTTTTTTCCATTTAACTGCTGTGTTGCGTCAAATAAAGCCACCCTCATCTGGTCTTAAACAGGCTGTTCAAAACACTTCTTCCACTCAAGAACTACCAAGCAATAGGTAATACAAATAAGTGTGACAATCCATTTCAAATAAACTCAAACTGAACAGAGATTAATAGGTGAATAAAAAATGCTAACAAAGGCTTAAGCAACATAAACTATCATTTCCAATAGCCTTAAGCTGGCCTTTTAGATTTGAAGCTTCACAATCCAAATAGATTAAATAACCCAGATGAGTCTAAATGGCCAGTGTAAAAACTTGTAACATGTTTAACCCTAGATGAGTTGCAAGTGAAAATCAATGTAGCATGGGTGAAAATTACCCAGATTTGGTGTTCTATGGTTAAATGCAAAGTAAAGGAGCTTAAGGGTCATCTTTCCTATCTGTTTAAACACAAGAAACACTGCACAATCCTTACAAAAGGAAAGGAGATAATGATATCCCACCATTCCTTGCAAAGTGATGATCAATTATTTCTATGCAGCTGCAGCGACCCACAAACTCAGAAAGAAAGCGCAGATGTGCAATAGCTTCAATCTCAGAGCTCTAAAATAAAGTCACTTTTGGCTTTTGTTGTGCAAGCACATAATAGCGCACTCTATATCTGTGGAAGTGCATTTAAGTGCTAACCAGATCAAACCAGGTCATGTTTTTCACTTCACTTACATCAAATTTGGACTTCTGGCTTTGTGAATGTCACAAAAAGTTTTCACATAGCAAACACCGCCAAACAATTAACAATAAAAAAGAGCTCAAGTGTAAGAACAAAATCAAATACCAATCACCAGAAAAAGCACTGAAATTGGATAAATCTAGAAAAAGAAATTGTGTACATTCATTCAATAGTCCTGTTCTCAAATAATCAGTCCAAATATTACTGCAGGTTTGTTATTTGTACTACAAACGACATAATAACTGAGAAACATTTGTGTGATGTATGTCTCTTTGTAGGATGTATTAGGTGCTAAACTCTTTTCCAAAACATTTTTCTGACTTTTATGCTTTGGTTTTAGCAAAAAACCTGCATTTACTAGAAACAGAAAGCAACTATAGTTTGAGATTAACTTCACAATTTTTACAACATCAGGTTGCTCACACAACTACTACATGTCCCATATTCAATCCATCCATCCATCCATCCATCCATCCATTCATCCATCCATTCATCCTTCCATCCATCTTTTAAACATGTTGAATGCAAATCAAGAGAGCTATCAAATACAAAAAAAAAAGACAAAAACTGCATTGGTAGGCATTAATTAGCATAATGATGAGTGTAAAAGTTTAGCATAAAGCTTGACAGTCGAACTCCAATGCTCCATCGAGGCAGACCTTTATGTGAAAGCTAATAGGAAACACCCTGAGTTTATGCACTGGTGGACAGCTTGAAGGATGCAGACACCCACTAGAGCTTCACAATCTGCAAACTGAGGAGGTAGAGTTGTAAGGAGAATGACAGCTGAAGTGAGATTCAAAATTAAAGAAAGAAAGAAATGGAAAAATGTGAGGGGTCACTGAGGAAGGTGGCTTTCTAAAACTAACGGAAACACACAAGTTCTGGTTTAATCTTAGTGTGTCCTTCTGTCTCTGCACTGGGGTGGGCTCTGTAATGAGCGGCCAGATGGCTGGCACGCTGCACGCTCATCTTCCTTTCTTTCTTTCTTTTCTTTTTTACTTTTTAGCCTGATTGCTTCAGTGATAATTTTCTAAGAAACAGACAAACAGGTAACCCTACTAACACGTCTCTGACCAATTACAGATTGACTGATAGATGTGTGTGTAAAAGGGCCACAGATGGACACCTGCTGCTGTCTACTTGATGGACTGTCTCTAACGAGCACCACTTATTACCATGGCAACTCCCATAGATCCCCCATCCCCACACGCACACACACACACACAGTCCTTCCCAGAGACACAGTCAAGCCTGCAGACTGATCATTACACTCTGATGATCTTTTCTCCTCTATGTCCTCTTCTTTCCCCATCACCCTTTGAGATCCGAGCAAATTACCCCTCCTTCCCTTTATCACGCCCTTCATTTAAGCCTCCCCTTGCATTCTTCCTCCCCATCATCAGCTCTCCATTTGCACATAATGGTCTCCTGTCTCCTCCCTCCCGCTCACCAAAATCTTTCATCTTTTATGCCTTATTATCCTTCCCCCAAATGTCGATGGCTTCCTCAATTTCTGTCCCTTCCTCATTCCATCTATTCACCATCACCCCCTTACACACACACACACACACACACACACACACACACACACACACACACACACACACACACACACACACTTATCCCTTCATGTTCCCCCTTTTCCCCTTCCACCCTCCATCCCAGCACCTCCTTCAATTACCACCCCGCTGGAAGTTTTAATTAGAGAGAAAGGAGGAGTCACTTGGTGCGACAGAGCTTCTAATTGAAACCCCAATTAGTCTCCCCTGATCGAGCAGATAGAGTCACCAATCTGCTGAAAATCTGATATTTATCAAGAAGAACAATTTCTCAAATGATTACTTTGACTTTTAATAAATGTGTTAGAGCGGGAAATCTAAAGTGATTATAATTGCTTCGAGCAATCTGCCTCAATCTGTTGTGGAAAAAAGGAGAATGAAGCTGTTTCAACCAGATCAGACGGATAAAACATAGAAAAAGCATTTGGTTTGCTTGTTGCCTTGGTGAAACTGAAATAAAAACAGCAGGTGTTGTTTTCAGCAGGATGCAAAAGTTGGACAAAAGCAGAGACTTAAAGTGTATGGACCCCAACCTACTCTAATGTTTTCATTCAATCAAGCTTTTTTTTTTCCATAAAAGTCCAAGGGGCTCTTAAAGAATATTTTGCTTTTTAGTTTAAGATTTTTTTTTTTTTTCATTTTTTCATCCATGAACTGCATTCCTGCTGTGGGTCAACCAGCTTTGCAGCAACTTTCCAACACACACACTATCTGACACTGTATCATTCAGAAAGGGAACAAACGTTTCATCAAAGCTCCTATACTCTCCCTTCATCCTTCCCTCTGAAACTCAGCAGCAGATACATTCACATGAATTGCCTCATATCTAACACACACACACACACACACACACACACACACATAAGCCTTGTTTCTTCCACCTCCTGTTGAGTCCAGCCCAGACAAACCCAGCTCAGTCCTATCTGCCTCCGGATTCGGCTGTAGACAGCCAAAGAGCAGAGCACATCCTGATAAGCTCCTATTGATTGGCTTCAGATGGGCTGACAGTCTGAAATCATTGTCACCGCTCTCACTCACTTCACATACACACACACAAAGTCATTGCAGTTAAGAGGAAAGAGGGGAAACGGCTGATGGATAAGAAGCAAAACTCACAGTGACATAAGTGGAACCTATGAAGAATAAAGAGATGCCTGATTTTTTGAAGAGGTGTGCTGGCTGGAAAGATGGGGGGGGGGGGATGCAAATCAGCAGGTATAAGCAGCTAAGGATTTTACTGCAGCTGAGAGAAATTCAGGAGGAAAAACAAGCTGACCGACAGCTAATAAGACAGACGTCACCAGGAGAGATTATAAGAACAGTTTGAAAAACCTCAAAACAGAATGAGTATATAAAAAAAACTGAATATGTCAAGACGTGCCAACAATGGGAGTATTAATGCATGATCTTACACGCAGTGATGAAAGTTTCAATCTGCAGTTTTCATCACCTCTTTCTGACTGATAACACATGCTGCCATCAGTCACACAGCTGCATTCAATGAAAGACTCTGAGCCTCAGTCATTCAAAAATGCACAATTTTTGCAAATACAAAAAAAGAAACCGAGACACAGAATAATCTCTTCAACCTTCATCAAAAGCGTGTGTTTAATGGGGCCACACTGACATAAGAGAGAGAAGAGGATGAGGGGTAAACAAGGCAACGGCAGATTTAAATCCTCAACCCTGTGAAAATCCATTCTGTGCTGCAACCCGCTGCATTACAAGGATCCTCTGACTGAAGAGATGGGGCCCTCATTTTGTTGATGTGTGACTGCATGATTGTTCCACTCAGCTGCAAGCTGAAGCAGACTGATTCCTCCTGGGGAGATGGCAGCTGATGGAGGAAGGAACCAAATTGTTGCACCAGCAAGATACAGAAAAATAATAACAACAATAAAGGAAAGACTCAATTGCAGGTCTTTGAATCTGAACATGTGTTGTCCTCGTGTCCTCCGAGTTTAAAGCCTACTTGTGACAAAGGCTTTTCACTAGCTGCATGTACTCTTTCCCATTCAGATTAGTGGATGTTGCAGTGTATAAATCATTACACACTGGCAAAAGCAGATCAGATATGAGTGGCTTCAAATACTGTACTGATTTTTACATTTGTATAAATATAAATAATATATGTCTATTTATTGGACCTGTCGGTGAACCTTCCTGAAAATGAGAATATGTTTGTTTCAAAAAAGTAATTTCCTGTTATACGATGTCAGATCAAAGCTGAGAGTGGTGTGTTAGATGTTGACACCAACCAGTGGAATATGTACATGAGGAAGAATTTTTCTGATAGTTTTCATGCATCACTAGCTGCATTTCCATTACAGTTTTTCACAAAATAAAAGTGATATTTGTAGGTTTCAACATAGAGTTGTGATTTGCAAGTGCTTCCACTGAACGGAGTTAAGGCCCATAAGCCTCAGTTCATGTAAAATCCCCCAGACAAGATTTTTACGAGAGCTAACGCTTATGCCAGGTAGACACGTAGCATTATTTTGGCATTTTCTACTTGCTGCAGAGAATTTGCCACAACTTCTCCAAGCCTTTCTCCCTCATTTCCTTTCCAACTTCATTGTAAAACTCTAAAATTTACCATTGTTTGTTAAATACCATGTCTTCATCACCAGAAATGAACTGGTCATTTGACCCTCCATAAAAATGTGAAAAAAATGTTTCCATTACACATTTTGCAATATACTTCAAAATCGAAATATCTGTAAAACCACCTCATGAGAGCGTAAAGACTTGTTAGTGAGACTTGGGAGATTTTTTACAAAATGTAGTTGTTCCTATTAGTTATTTTTTAATTGCGATATTTAGATTTTGAGCAGTTTTAGGTTCATGGAAATGCAGCTACAATTGGGTTCCATGCTCTAATGGAAGGGATCATTTTTTCCAACAAAGAAATCTGACTGCTAATTGACTTTCTTGGTTAGGTTTTTTTCCCATCCTAAAACTGACCAGTCTGCAGAACAGCTTTATGAGGGTTGTTGTACAGTCTCTTTGTAGTATTTTGATCAAAGCTTTACCCAGACTGACATTTTATTGACACCGCAGGCGATTCTGTCAACTTGAAGAAAAATGGCACAATATTTCTTTTCTGAAAGAATTTCATGATTTTAAAGCCCAATAAAATCTGTGCTCATAGCATGCTATATGTAATGACACTGGAGCAACAGTTTACTTTACAAAGGATTAAAATAAGGCGGCCATACCGCCTACACGCCACAGACAATCCACTAATATTATGCTTTGTGCTTATTTTTAAAAGCATTTTCATCTTTATGTATTTTATTTCAGGTTTTTTTGGTTTTATAAATGCAAAGGACATGTTGTAGTCTTATTTCTCCACCAACAAATGGTTCTTAAGCTGTTTAGAAGAACATCCATGCCTGCAGCTATTCTCATTGTTGAGAGCTTTAGATTCTAATGTCATCTTGGCATAACAAAGAACTTTTACCCTTGTGATACAGTTCATCTCATCTAAAGAAATTGTCCCTTTCTAGTTTCAGATGAGATGGAAATATCCATTTGTAGCACCTTTCATGCTAAACCTCCAAGTTTGGGAGTGCATAGTTATCTTTGACAGTGTGAAGATTCAGCTTCCGGTAGTCAATGCATAACCACACATCTCCATTCTTCTTATGCACTACCACAATGGGTGAGCAGAAAGATGATTCAGACTCTCGTATTACTCCTTCCTCCAGCAAGTCACGTAGATGGTCATGGACTGCTTCTATGTCACGCGGGTGTATAGGTAAGGCTCGATGTTTAAAAGGTGTTTCATCATGGAGACAGATGTGATGTTTCAGACGACCAGTACATCCAACGTTGAGATCATGGCTTGACCAATTGATGGGAGAAGTGTTTATTATAGGTAGATACAGGTATTGTGGTCACTTGCGACCCCATGTCCAGCAGACATGGAAACCCTTGACCAGATATGCACTCGGCCGGTGCACATGGACCGGATTAAACCTCTAGGTAAGTTCTCAGTTCTAATGGATGTAGACTGTAACTGGTTCATACATGTTCCTGGTATCTGTTTGGTGGGACGTTGTTGGTCCTCTGCAGTTCCTGTTTGTCCCTCAACAGGAACTGGATTTAGTTTAAAGGAGGGTGCCTAGAAGGGTTGGATCGTGGCTATTTCCTTGATTTCTCTGCAAAATGTTTTCTTTTCTTGGCTACAAGTGAGGGATTTGAGGCATTATCACAGTTTGATTTAATGTGACCATCTTCCCCACAGTTGTAACAATGACCAGGCTTGAGACTGGCTGGCGAAATCTTGTGGAAAGAATGAGGAATTGGCTTACTGGATTTTGCACTGAGTCCATTACCATGTGTAGCTTTGGCTGATGAAGACTGCTGTCGATAGGACTGAACAGTGAGCTGTTCCAGCTGCTTTTGGATGTTAGCTAGCTGCTGTGTTAACTGTTGAGTGATGGTAGTCAGTTCATCAACTTTGCATTCATCTGGAGTGGCAGCAGTGTAATGAGCCTGTGCCCCGGCTCTAGCTTTTGAGCCGAGGTGTTGCCTCAAACGCTGAGCCTTTGCAGCTTCCCTGTCTTCTTCTGTTTATGGTAATAGCAGCAACTCAGCGAAAGATGGAGGGTGGGACTTACGCTGCTTGAGTTGGAGTTCTGATATTAATGTTTTGTCCCAGCAGCCCTGACAAAACTGGTTCAAAAAATGCCAGTCTACTTCAGCCGATTTAATCCTTCCCCTTTTCATCGCTAAATTTAGTGCAACTTGCAGGCACTACAAATAGACTGAAGGCTTCTCCCCAGTATCTTGAAGCATCTCCAGAAATTTGCAATATAATTCGTAACCATCTTGAAATTTCCCATAGGCAGAGTCAAGGATCTTGAGGTAAGTCAATGGGGAAGTGTCTGCCTTGAGATATCTCACCAAATTTGCTGCTGGTGGAAGTAGGCTTTCGAGAATCTTCCTAGAGCTTTGCAGGTCTTAAACAGCAGGATTTTTCAACAACAGGTCAACCCCAGACCACCTTCATAGTCTGATTCCTGTTGGGGGCCTTGGAATGCGCCCTGAGAAAGATCGTAATCGGTGAGAAGATATGTTGAAAGCTGGGTCATCACTTTTAACAATATGTTCGACCACATAACGCTGTAGTCCTGGTGGATTGAGATCAGGAAGAGGCATGTCAGAGGGCGATGGTTTGGCAGGGTTGACATTAAGGGCTTGTGCCGACTGTGCTGCAGTCAGACTGTGGCCCAGATATTTGGCTGTTTTGATCATTCCCTCTAATTCACCCCTCTACCGCAAACAAATGGTTCATATACGCGCACAATTGGCTGTGCCAACCCACGTGACCACAATATGTTTTCAGTAGGGACTTCAACGATTGGACAAGCTGTAATTGGCCAGCACCATGAATCATTAAAGGTATTTTTACACCTGGGTTCCACATTATCTTGAGAAAACTTCATCTAGCTTCCTCTGACAAAATTGAGAAGAACTTGAAAATAAGCCAAATGTGCTCAAGGGATTTTCACTTGAGTTTCATCATAAATGCAGGAAAAAAATCAATAAATGCTTAAAAAAAAAAAAAATAATTACTTAACAGACGTAACAGTGTTTGAGAATTACTCAACTCGTGCCCGTTCTGGCCTTCTGTCTCTTTGTCTCTTGACAAGGTTGTAACAGCTGCTTTTAGACATCCATTACTTAGAAAATTGCTCTATTTATTCTTTTCATTCATTTTCATGGCTCTTATCAACATCATGTCCTGCTGCAGCAGACAGCCCTTCTCAGTCAAGCCCTAAAACAATATGCCAGATGCCTTAACAACCTAAGATGTTCAAAATACTAGTTAACATGAAGAAGCAATTGTCAGCTTAAAGGCAGAGTTAACATCAAACCATTGTATTTATGTATTATTCAAGAACTAAACATTGCATGCAGCTTTGTGCCAGCTGGATGTGCAAACAGAACCTTTTTTGCTAACAACTCTCTAACTTACTGTATGTACTAAATTTTAGATATTGTGACACCATGCCTTAATCTGACTTCTATCAGTGAAATCCAGCGATAGCAAAATTTTGTTTTTTTTAAATAATAATAATGGTTATTCTAATTATATGAAGCCTGGATATGTTTACCTGCATATAAACATATGCATATAACATTCATTTAAATAGAGTTATTAAACCTGCATATAACATTCATATAAACAGAGTTATAATACCTGCATTAATATAAGCCATTATATTCATACTTTAACATTGCTATTCTTCCAGTATAAAACATTCTGTTTGTTGAATGTTCCTGCTGCTTGGAGGGGAACTACTGCAGGTTTTTGTGCATCTGTGTATGAATACCTGTGATAAAAAAATAAATAAATAAATTTAAAAAAAGAGCACAGAGGAGGTGTTTCTGTGCCCTGTAATCAGCAAGAAACCTGCAGGGTACCTTGGTCTTACCGCTCTGTCTCACCTTCCCAAAAGCCTTCCTGTCTTGTTCTTCCATGTCCTCCAACATTTTCTTCTATCCCTTATTCCCCTTTGTATTCCCTCTCAGTCTTGCCTGCTTGCAAGTTAAGATTTTTCTGGCACTATTTCTCCTAAAGAGGGCTAACCTGCCAAAATGTATAAAGAAACAAAGTCCCTAAGCAAAGTCGATGCAAATGTCAGACTCACTGGGTTTCACTGCAGCGCAATGCTCACAGTATTTTTTTGTGCAGCAGTCATTGTTGGAGGGTTATGCTGGTCTGCCCTTGACTGTTTGCCAGCAAAGACTGCGGGGCTTTAACAGTTCTTAATCGAATCTCAAGCTTGTTAAGTTTAATTTATTTCACTGTTGTCCACTTCTATATGTTCACATAATAACATCACGTTACACCACATGATTACCTTTAGAGGTTTTATACTGCAGGTGCTAGTGAACAAGCCTATCTATTGTTGACACACACACATGTCAGAATGCCTTGCAGGACTCCTGCAGCACTATGCTGTAATGTGCAATATAAAGTCTCATGCATCATAGGACACAGTAATGTTTGACCTTAATTTTAGTAAGTGCTTTTCTATCCACTAAAACATGAAAAAGCTTCATGAAACATATTCTGTATGCTCTTTCGACTTGGTCTTTTTTCTGCATGCATTTTCAAAAAGAAAGGAACTCAAATGTCTTCTTATGCAAGTAATTGTGACCCTCTCTCTTCTCTTGGTAGGATGTTTTCTATTGTTTACTATGGTCTGAGGGGATTTATTTAAAAAAATACTGCATTTTGCTGTCATTAAAAGATGATGAGGGCTGCACGGTGGCATGGTGGTTAGCACTGTGGCCTCACAGCAAGAAGGTTGCTGGTTTGATCCTTGGCTCAAGCAGAGTTTGGACAGTGGCCTTTCTGTGTGTAGTTTGCATGTTTGTATGCGTGGGTTCTCTCCTGGTACTCCGGCTTCCTCCCATCGTCCAAAGACATGCATGTTAGGTTGATTGGTTTGTCTACATTGCCCATAGGTGTGAGTGTGAGTGGTTGTTTGTCTCTGTGTGGCCCTGCGATGGACTGGCGAGCTGTCCAGGGTGTACCTTGCCTTTCACTCGAAGACTGCTGGGATAGGCTCCAGCTTCCCCGCGACCCTTCATCGGATTAAGCGGTTTGGATAATGAATGAGCGTTCAGACATGAATGAATGAATAAAAAATTATGTCGCTTAACATCTAAGGATTTATAGGTCTGCGTCTGAATTACTGGAAAAAACATAGGATGACAGGAAAACTCCAGCATACTAACCTGGTTATCCCATCCTAACATCAATTTCAAAAGCATTCACTATAATTTCTAAATGAGAAACCAAAACTTATTTTGCTGAAACAATAACACCTAATTTTCTTCAGTAGTTTGCTTTGATTGACAAGATATTAGCTGATTGTTATGGGTATAAATCATATGGCTGTTTATGATATGTTTTATTTATTTAATACAGTGTGTGATGTCTGTCAATATCCCAGTATCTGCTATGATACGATTTTGATTGATTAAATTCAGGAATCAAGCTAATTTATTTTTTGTCTTTATTTGCCCAGTTAGGTTTGTAGTGTTGGCTGAGTATTTCATCTCAAAGTGTCCTAGCTTACACACTGTACTTGTCAGCTGATCCACCATTTTCTTTCCAAAATACTTCCAGACCACTGATTTGCAGAAACAGGATGGTTTTGCTTTAGATCCACTCTGCCGTTTCTTTATGTGCCTCGCTCTTCCTTTCTGCGTCTCTGAGGCTTGTGTCTCACAGAACTGTCTTCTCAGGCACACACACAGACACACACTCCCATAGCACAAATGTCAGCCAATATTTCACATTCTCTTCCCCAAAATGTCAGTGCCTTGGACAAAGCTCGTCAGCCTCGCTGGCTTTCCTGCTGTGTGCCTTCAAGCATCCAACCTAAATCTGCTGTCACTGCCTGACATTTCACATGCTCGGGGTCAAAGGACAAACTATAGGTGAGTCACAGTAGGTTTGGCTGGCTGGTTTGACTATGCATGAAAAATACACCAAAGAATGCACTGGTTTTATGACATGTACCAATGCAGTTAATGCTTCCATTTACTAAAACCAAAGTAGCCGAATGTTTGTATTCTGTGCAGCAACTGAGCTACAATATAGTAAATTTTAAGGTTAGCACGATGGCAAATATGTTGATTGTGGACAAAATCTTTGCGAGAGGACAAAAAAAAAAAACATGTTACATACAGGGGTCAACAGTCGCCATTAATCAAGGATGTTTCAATGCCAGTTCAGTTAATACCTTCGTTTCCATGTTTTTATTGTCTCAGACCACAAATGTCAATATTTTTTGTAGTAATTTTAAACTGAGGCGTTTTCAAATATTAAATTTGATGTCTTAAGACAGACTTAAGCTAGTTAGAAATAGGGGTATTATGTCAATGAGACCATTATTATATGTATTTAACAATGGTAATTGTTGATGGGATTTCCTCACAAATCTGATTATGACTGCTTTTTTAATGCACACATTTTCATCCGTAAGAATCGGAATTACAGCAACAGGAGAATGCTGTGGGTCACGACCCATTTGTCTCACATATTTTGTTGTTCTTCACCTCTTGATACTTCAAACTCTCTTTCCATCTGTGTGATATGTACTATGATTTCTCATCCTGATCTGTACACTGGTTCGTACTTCTTTACATCCCTATTTAATTAAACCTTAGCTTAGGGGCCTGACCTCACTACAGAGTCAGCAGATGCTGATAGACTTGAAATTTATATAAAAATCTCTCACTTTTTATTCCCGTATCTTACAGTAAAATCTGTATTTTAATTTGTTTCTTTTTTGTAGGCTGTAGAAAATATATCAAAGTGGGATATAGACTTTAATCTTTATGCTAATGAGAAAATGATAGATAATTTTCTGCAGTGTCTTTTTCTAAACTGAAATAAATCAGAGAGACACATTTAAATGTGCTTCTAAAATAAAGAATCCCAACTACTCAGGATTATAAATGGGAGGAAATTACTGTTTCACCTTGAAAGACTAAACTCTCATCCAAGGAGCAAAGCAGCATCAGAGCTAACAAATCTAAGGGTGCTTTTGTTTTTATTAAATCACTGTATTTTGGGGTTTTATTGTATTTATTTATTCGATTGATTATTGATGATAATACTGTATTTATAAAGAAAATAAAATAGCATCTGCCGCTCTGGATAGGTGTTCCAAGTCAGAGGTGGGCTTCGTGCAATTAAGAAAAACAAGAGAGGAAAGTTGAGTGCAGGAGGGCATCTCCATAGCGGATTAAAAGGGTGAAACTTGATCTAGTGGTCTCAGGTAAGATGGTTCTTTTTCATTAGACATTAAATAGCATATGTCTTCTTTTACACCAAAATTAGTCATTAGCAGAAAATGAATATACCTTTTGAGCTGAGTGTCTTTAGAAAATGTAATGAAACTGGTTCAGTGAAGGACAAGATTAAGCACAATTTTGAACAACTGCTGATTGAGAAAAACCACTACATTATTAGCTGGAAGAACATCAATATATTAAGTCAATCGCAGTGGGCATGTGAGATTTGCTATAGAAACAGACCCTCTAAAAATATAGAATAATTATAGGGCTTATTCTAATAAACATTCACCCCACCTCATTTCTGTTTCTGTAGAGGAACAGCAGCTTTTTATACCCATGCATGCTTATTTTTTAGACAAATCTTTTCTCCTGTCAAACTACATTTTATCTGTGTCATGTTGGACTTCCGCCCTACTGGCCCCATTCTGATTAACATGATGCTTCAACCCTTATCTGTTTAATTTCCTAGGTTTTTCCTGCACTTTTACACTTGTCTTGAACAGATTACTTTAATCCCCACACACAATCTCATACCTTGCACCCACAGTTGAACATTCGCTAACTTGCACACACACTGATGCGCATGTTCCCTCATTTCCACACATTAGTCTAATCTGGTCATACCTGACAAAAGTGCACTGAAAATGGATCAGGGATTGAGGGGCTTTCTTATGTCCTTAGTGGCAATGCGATAAAAACATTTCACAGCAAGAGACACACACATCAGCTCAGCAAGTCAAATGGTTATCCATTTTTAATGACACATGGATGGCTTGACCTAGTATTGCTGGGCTCTGTGTGTGGTTTGTGTAGTGTTTTGTAGCAGTAAGAGACAGTCTGTGGGTACACAAGTGAGCATGGATATCTGGTTTTGCAAAAGCGTGTGTTTACAGCTATGGAAAGCCAAGCTAAATACGAGTTATTTTACCCACAAGATTTCACAGTTATATAAAATCAAAAACATACATTCTGACCAAATAATCCTATCTGGAAGACCTCCCCTCCTTTCCTAACTTCCCACAATTCCCTTCATGGATCCAAGTAGCTTGTTAGCCTGACAGTAAGGTTCATTTAATGCATCCAGATAGAGGTCATTCTTCATATAAACAATATTTATTCATGCATGCACACACAGGACCGTTTTTCACTCTATGAACTGTATGTGACCTCAGTGTCTGATACGTTTGTGCCAGCATTGGTCTGCCAAGTCCTCTTGGATCCCACAGCTGTGCCAGTTCCATAAATGCAGAACTTTATAAAAATAAAAAAAAAAGATTATTTCTTCATTGTATGCATTTAACAATAGATTTGTGTGCAAAACTAGTTTGAGTTTGTTACTTCACGTACGACTTAACTTATTTAAGCAATTAAGACACCTGGCAATGTACCTAACATAGATGAAATTCTAATATATTTCTAATATGCCTGTCTTTAATTTTAAAGATATGATTGGCATACAGTATATTCACACGCAGAGTCCTAAAAAACGTACACAGACACATGCAACGGATCAATGCAAGAGGAAGAATACGGTGCATTTAAATTTTGTCAGATTAGTACGTTATTTGTACTGGGGGTACAAAAAGAATGCAATTTACACAAGCATTGTATGTGCGTGTCTGTGTGTGTTTCTGTAAGCCAAAAAATAAAAGACTCACTGTTGTCATGGGAAGAGCAGGGTAGGAAAACTGGAGGGATTTACTGAAGCCTGTAAAACACTGTCAGATGTGTGCGCAGTCGCACACAGCTTAAATCAAGTGTATATGATTATTAAAAAGTGCACCAATATGTAGCACTATGCAGCTGTAGAAGGACAGATGCTCATATCTGAGCTTTAAGAAGAGAAAATATGTATTTAAAAGAAGCAGCATCTACAGGAAGACATACACTGAACTTCAGGTTGTTTAGAAAAGCAAAGAGTGAATCACAGATGCAGATGTGCACTCATACACATGCATGTACGAGCATCAAAACATTCACAGGAACATTTTTTTATGCTTTCACATGTCACATCTATGAGCAGAGAGGAGTTAAAACTGATTTAAAAATAAAATCTCTCAACATGATGCTGTATAAGAACTCGCATGCAGTGTGAAGGAAACAGGTACCTCATTTGCCTGCACTGCAAGTCAGGCACTGCAGGAAAATCTGCAGAAATTGAAATGCACTGATAATGTTTGACTTAATCCTTTTTGTGGATGAAGAGTGTATGCAATTATCTGATAAAAGAATACTACAAAGGCTACTAGGTGCTGCATTATCAGGCAGAATTGCTTGTAATTAGGTAGCTAATTGTAGAACAGGAGCATGGGTTCTCGAATGCTGCTTGCTTTAAGAAAAAAATGCTTTGAGTTTGCATTTCTTTGTCTTTTAATTGCTAATATCTCAAAACTTACAGAGATTACATCAGGGTTCCTTTTTAAGTCAAAGGGAAAGCAAGCAAAGGATTTTATGTAAATACTTCAAGAAAAGTGGTTTGTGAACCTTTTGTTGAGAAAAGAGCTAAGTCAAAGCGTACTTGTTGAATCACTTTACTTCAGCTGGTTAGGGTCCTTTTCTGTTACATCTTCAATTTTAAGGTTAAATTACAGCTGAAAGAAGGACAAAGGATTGAGTTGCTGTCTTTTTGTATTTGCTAGCATTAGAGCTGCTAAACAGAAGCCGACAACATGTGAATTTAGCTAGTTCTAATTTAAGCTAATGTTTTAGCTTCATTCATCGAGATGTCCCAGCAATGGACTGAGGTCATAATTGAGCTTACATCCACACATACACAACTGGTTTTGTCTTTAGATTTCTGTGAACACATAATTAAACTTGTCTAAATAGAACCATTAAAAATGCTGTTGTGTAAATGCCAGGGCTGTAGGCGGCACTACCTGATGCTGACCTGATGCTAGAAGAACATAAGATTTTGCTGTAAAAGCCTCGTCATGCACAATAGATTTTTTTTACATACACTCCTAGTCAAAGGTTTGGACACACTTTCCCCTTGGATGTAATGGGAGAGTGAGTCCAAACTTAAATGTTACATTTGTCTGAAAAATTCATGTGATTGAATACGAATGATAAAAAGTTCACTGAAACAGTTTTTGTTTTTTTTTTTAGTATTTGTGCCTTGTGAATATGAAATATCAGCACTTGTAATATAAACTTCTTCCAAATGGTCTGTCAGTAATTTTCTTGTCATTTTCTAGAAGATGGATGGAGACGGCCTGGGATGCCAGAGAGCATGTGTGGTCATGTGATTTGATGTAAACATTGATTGAAAGTGGGAGAAAACAGAATGACGATGGAGGGAAAGAAAGGGCTCATTGTCAACCACTTTGATGTGAACATAGATACACTGAAAGAGCTGTGGATGACAAAAGAGTAGGCAGAAAGAACACCCATTGTAGGGAAAAAAAAAAAAAAAAAAAAAAAAAAAAAAAAACACACACACACACGTCCTAGAACTTTTTCTACACAGTTTTATAGTTTTAATCAAACTAGTGTTCCAACACCATAATTCTACAGATTATGGGCCCCAGAGGAGTAACACACCTCTCGCTTGCAGCTATGGCAGGAATGAGAGATGGAGTGAGAAAAAGATGTGTGATGATGGTCAGAGACAAAGAGCTGCAGTACAATGCAGACATCTTCCTCCCTCTCTCACAAAGTGTTCATTGTAAAGCTCTCAGTAAAGTGTTTGTGCCGAAGGACAAGCTGGTGAAAGAAAAAGACGAGGGGGTTCCTGTTCACCATCATATCCCCACTGTCTGTGTTAAGCAGTGTGGGGTGCACTGAAGCTTTCAAATGAGTTCTTATCCTCACTCTGAAGCTAGTATGGCAAGAAACAGTCGGCTACAAGCTAAAGATTAAAAAACCGGACAACGCCACCCTGGGTATTATGCCCAGGGAAAATAGCTAGGTGGTTACACCCACCACCGGGCACTCGGGTTTGTTTAGCAATGGAGGCAGAGACATCAGTTACAGGTATAAAAAGAGATTATTCCTATTTAAAATCTACAAGATACTTTAAAAAGATAAAATCAGGGCTGAGACCTACTGGGGTGGATGTGTCCAGAAGCTAGGGAAGGGACCCCCAAGAACGCCACACATGAAAAAATAAACAAAACCACACCAAAGAAGTAGGGAGGCACCACCACCAGGACACCAATCCACCACTGCAGTCTCAGCACCTGAAGAACAAAAATCGTTGAAACACAGAAATATTAAGATAAAATAATCAGTTTTGTCCCCAAAATGTTCTTCCGTTCCCCACTATCATGGGCGGCTCGACTGTCCAGTCTGCACCAACTTGTGGTGAATCCGGCGCCCCCGTCAGCGTTTCCTCTTCTCCAAGAAGGAGTTGTTGAGGGCGGAGAAGGAAATGAAGTGAAGTAGAAGCCGCAGTAAGACAGAGCCGCCGATGGAACACCTGAAAAGATGCGTCAGCAGAGCCGCAGCGGTCTCCAGAGCAGTTTGATACAGCACATCCACCTTAACACTCCCCGTAACTTGATAAGAGATCAGCATCCATCCAGCGCAACACGGGTGACAGTATTTTGGCATCGACTAATCCAGCGCCAGCAGATTTATGTCAGCTTCCGCCTGACCATAAGACTGGAACACCGTTGTATGCCTCAGAACCAGTGATACTACTGGCAACAGCTTGCCACAGCAATGAATAAGTCCAGGCTACTGAAACAAGCCTCGGAACACCCAGCGCCGATCTCTGAAACGAAAACAGCAGAGAGCAGTACCGGATGGGTAAAATGTAATTAAAACGTGACATGCTGCACTGCCGCTGAGCCTACCTGCCACCAACCTGAAGCGGAAGCGCGGAATCCCCTGAATGACGTAGCCCAGCTGCTAGTTGCAATCTATGATCTGAATGCCCAGTTTACCTATATAGGGTGGCTCCTCCTGCAGCGATTGGCTGCTGGGAGAGAAAGCCAGAAACGACTGATAAGATACAGCTGTGTCCTCTTACATTAGCAGACACTAAAAATGGGAACAATTTGTGCATAATGTCTGATAAAAAAAGATTTTTGAAAAAAGAAAAATGAAAGCTAAAAGTGAACAGAGCAACAACATGACAGACATCCAATTTTGATGTCCCGAATAAGACCTTTTTCCACACATGTTCAGAAGCTCTAATTACTGACTGTGAGAATGAATTTGTCCACACAAGCCAGTCAGAGAGCAAAACAGTGTCTTCTTTTTTATCCGGTTAACTTTTTCAGTTTTTTAAGATTTTAGGTTATTTTGTTTAGTTCAGTTTAACTCTTGTTGAATCTTGCTGCATACATTTTTGGCTCTTTAAAGGCTTGTTATGATGAGTTTCCATGGCAACGAAAGACTTGTTTACAATCGGGATCAACTGATTAACCTCTCCCAAATCAGGATTAGGAAACAACACATCAAATCCCGATAGAGTTGAAAAGAAAGAGAAGAGGATGCAGAGCGGGAGTCAGAGAGCGAAGAAAGCGATGGAGATTTAAACTATTTCTCCCGACCGTCGTCATGAGTAATGTGAGATCGCTAGCTAACAAACGGACGAGCTCGAGATGCTAACAAGGTCTTAGAAAGAATACAGAGAATGCAGTATTATGTGCTTCACTGAGACATGGCTGCATGAACACATCCCTGACTGTAATGTGTCTGTACCAGGCTTTAAAACGGTCCGTGCAGACCGCAGTAGACAACACAGCGGAAAGCTAAAGGGTGATGGAATTGCAGTGTTGGTTAACCAGCAATGGTGTCATCCTGGACATGTTACTGTCAAGGAGAAGATATGCACAAGGGACATCGAACTGTTAGCTGTGAGCTTCCGTCCATATTATTTACCCAGAGAGTTTACCTGTGTTATTATGGTACCGGTTTATACAATACCTAGTACCGTACCAGACACAGCCTGGGACGTCATCAGCTCAGTCGTTGCTCAGCTACAAACACAGCATCCAAACTCATTCATGGCAATCTCCGGAGACTTCAACAACGTCTTCCTCTCTGCAACTCTACCAACATTCCAGCAGTTTGTCAGCTGCTCCACCAGAGAAAATAAGATGTTGGACTTATTTTATGCAAATATGAATAATGGATACAGTTGTTCTGCCATGCCTCCTTTAGGAAGATCTGACCATAATCTGGTTTTTCTCACCTCCACCTACAAGTCCATTGTTCAGCAGCAACCAGTCATCACAAAGACTATCAAAATCTGGTCTGCTGAAGCTGAAGATGCTCTTAGAGGAGGCTTTGAGGCTACAGACTGGAACGTCCTCTGTGAACCTCATGGTGACAACATCAACCCCATGACTGAGTGTGTGACAGATTACATAAACTTCTGTGTGGACAGCATTGTCCCAACAAGAACAGTGAGGTGCTTCCCCAATAACAAACCCTGGATCACCTGTGACCTGAAAAAGCTGCTGAACATCAAAAAGAAAGCCTTCAAGGATGGAGACAGGGAGTTATTGAGGGCAACACAAAAACAACTTAAAACACAAACTAAGAAGTGCAAGGAGGACTACAGGAAGAAGTTAGAAAGTCAGCTCCAGCAGAATAACGTGAGGGATGTGTGGTCTAGAATGAAGAAGATCACCAGCTTCAAGTTAAAGGGGGACCAGCCTGATGGAGGTCTGGACAGAGCTAATGAACTGAACATATTCTTCAACAGGTTCAGTTCACCCCCTACCTCCAGCCCAACAGACCACACACCCTCCATAAGCCCACTACTTTCCTGTCACGCCTCCAATCTGTCACCCTGCAGCTCACCAGAACACAGCTTCATCTCCCTCCACATCAAGACATCCTGAGACCTCCACCTTGTTTGTGTCCTGCAATCAGGTCAAGAAGCAACTTGAGAAACTGAACCAGAACAAGGCTGCAGGTCCAGATGGTGTCAGTCCCAGAGTTCTCAAGACCTGCTCAAAACAACTATGTCCAATTCTCCAGCACCTTTTCAACACCAGTCTGAGACAAAATAGAGTCCCAGTGCTGTGGAAAACCTCCTGCCTTGTTCCAGTGCCTAAAAAAACACAACCAGCTGAACCAAGTGACTACAGACCAGTTGCCCTGACAGCTCCATAAATTCTAGGTGGATACCTCCATAACCACCTGGATTTATGACTACCTCACAAACAGACCACAGTTTGTGAGACTGAAAGGTTGTGTGTCTGAGATGGAGGTCAGCAGTACTGGTGCACCACAAGGAGCTGTGCTCTCACCATTCCTCTTCACACTGTACACCTCAGACTTCCAGTACAACTCTGAGTCCTGTCATCTGCAGAAATACTCTGATGACTGCAGTTGTGGGGTGTATCAGTGATGGACAAGAAGCAGGGTACAGAGAACTGGTCAGTCAGTTTGTTAAATGGTGCGGTGACAATCATCTCATATTAAATACCAGCAAAACAAAAGATAATTGTTGACTTCAGGAGGAACAAGAATAAACAAAGCACTGTTTCCATCCTGGGAGAGGAGGTGGAGGTGGTGAAGGAATACAAGTATCTTGGAGTTCAGCTGGACAACAAACTGGACTGGAAATGTAACACTGACTACATCTACAAGAAAGGTCAGAGCAGACTCTACTTTTAAGGAAGCTGAGATTGTTTAACGTCTGCAACAAGATGTTGCATATTTTCTATAAGTCTGTTGTGGAGAGTGCAGTCAGCTTTGTAGCCATCTGCTGGGGTAGTAGCATCAGAACCAGAGACTTGAAGAGAATCAACAAACTGATCAAGAAGGCTGGTTCTGTGCTTGGAGTAACTCTGGAGCCGCTGGAGCTGATTGTCCAAAGAAGAATACTGCACAAGCTGATGAAGATAAAGGAGTATTCTTCACACCCTCTCCACAACACAGTGATGAAACAACAAAGTGTGTTCAGTTAGAGGCTTCTTCAGGTCCAATGTAAGACTGAAAGATACAGAAGATCATTCCTGCCAGCAGCCATCAGCCTCCGGAACAAGACCTTCTCAAATTAATTATGATACTACAATATTGAATTTCCCTTTGGGGATTAAAAAAGTATTTTTCATTTAATTTTATATTACCTAAACAGCACAATGAGGTGTTTATAACATGATACCTTATGCCCACAACTTCTTTGTTTTTTTATATCTGTAATTTTTTCTTATTTTTTATCCTACTTCAATATATTGGTGGCATTGTTTGTGTTTACCTTTATAATTAAGCCTCACTACCAATCCTGTGGGTCACATTTTTAAAAAATTTAAACCTTATTTAAAAAATTTCTCGAATGACAAGAAAGCAACTTCATTCTTGAAAGGGAGGCATTGTTTTCTCCATTTTTGGTCTGTTATCTGGTTCACAGTTGGGCTTAATTTGATGTTACTCTGTGCCCCACCTGTTCTTGTTTACACAGCTTTCAGCAATTTGGACAGCAGCTCTTCATTTTCTGCACTTTAAAATCATGTTTTTAGTTTTGTTAAATATAGACTTGAGTTTTCTTAATTTTGTGCACTGTGAAGGCTTGCAACACGATATTCCGTCTGTTTCGGGCCAAAAAGCGCACTAAATCTTAAGGCGCAGCGTCAATTACGGAGTCTATTTCTGTGCTTAAGTTATACACAAGCCACACCGTGTATTCAGGCGCATGCTAAAGCAAAGTAACAAAAGCAAAACAGTGAGTTTGGTTGAACTTTATTCAACTGCAGTAAATATATGATATGATTGAACATGATGTAATTACAGAAGTTTGCCTTTGTGATAAATAGGAAAAGAAAATGATGCAGCTATATTTTATAGAAGATTTATATGATATAATTATGATTATATATTAATTTATAAATATAGAAAACATAAAAATAAATCATCAATCATGATCAATTTTAAATATCACTCATTAACAAGAAAGTTTCATTGCATGTCTGTTGAGGTAAAATACTGTATTAAAAAATTGTTGCATTGTGTTTTATTAATTCATGCATGAAAGAGAAAAAATACACACTCAATTTTTTTTATCAATCTGTTTTCACAAATCCATCGAAGTCCTCATCTTCTGTATCTGAATTGAACAGCTGGACAATATTGCCATCAAGTATACCAGGTTCTCTCTTGTCTTTGTCAAAGTCAGTCTCAATTCTGGTTGGCTGTTCAGCGATGAAACCTGGCTTTTGCAAAAGCTCAGACAGCAGTCAAAGGAGATACGTTGGCTCAGACATCCACAATCTATTCACATAGTGTGATGTAACTCGCCTGATGCTGAACTCCCAGTATTTGCAAATGTGTGTTCGCCATCTTTCATCCATCCTTCCTGTGAGGCTGGCTGTGATGGTAAGAGAAAATTGCAGAAGCTCAGCTCTTTAACTTTGTCTTTTCTTTATTAGTCACAAAAAAAAAAAAAAAAACATGAGTCAGCCATGCACCAACTAGCAGTTGGACAAGCAATATTCAATGGCTGCTCAATCACAACAAAAATGCTCTCTCGCGCCTGAAGCTTCTCCTCCAGCTTTATACTGGAGGCCCCTCCTACAACACAAACGAACATTAATTAACATTCACGTTACAATTAATACAATGCCCAGATACAAAATTTACTACATACGTCAAACTGCCAGTAAAATTTAGCCAAGGCCATAAACTTTCTATCATGGCTCAATATATACATATAAAAATAGGTTATTTAGAAATGATCTGTTGTATTAACATGAACAGGAAACACCCTTTCAAGGTCTCTACACATGGTAAATGCCATTTCACCTGCTCTATAAAGGTATTTGGACACTCACCATTCTGGTTCACCTACTCACTAGGCGGCACGGTCTACACCATGACACCTCCCAAAACGCCTGCAACTTCACTTTAAACGCCCTGTTCACACCAATGTCCAACGGTTGGAGTACTTTTGTTAATCCTCCCGGAAAGATGGCAAGCTCCGAATTAATTTGCTTCACTTGATTTCGAATCTCAGTGCACACATAAGGTGCACCATGTTTAACGGCGCACCATTAATTTTTGAGAAAATGAAAGGAATTTAAGTCTGCCTTATGGAACAAAAAATATGGTATAGCCTAAATGTATTGTACCATTTCTGAGTTTCTTATTTTCCAGAAATGCTTCCATTTAAACCTTATGCTATCTATTTTGTGGTGAACACATTAATTTAAGGGAGTGGATGACTGTCCTCTCCCTCTGAGCACCTAATTTGTTTCTGCCCAATTTCATGCCAGGGCAAAACATTTCCAAAGGCACATTGTGCATAGAGCCTGTGATGCTGGTCTGACCAATGCCTCCAGATAGAGAGCAGAGCATGGAAATGAAGCAGGATCACATATTAAGAGTATTAACAGAGAAATCTTTCTTGGACATGTTCAAAGCCACTTAAAGGCACTTGAAGTAGGAAGCATAGTCATCAAATAAGAACCATTCAAGTGTTGCAGTGTGATAAATTCAACATGGAAACACATTTCACACATGCAACACTAACCGCCATTATGCGTGATGTTATTATTATTATTATTTGCTATTCATGCACAACATTCAGCATGCATCAAAAAGCCCAACGTTGACCTGCGTTTATTTCCATGACTGTGTGGGCCAGATGGCAAAATGGCTGACAGGTTTCTTAGACACAGTTTGAGTGTCTCCGTGAATTCATGCTGAGCTGCAGCAGTTTCTTAAGGTGGTAAGAAAAACAGAGTCATTTCTAGTCACATGGGCAAATTAGAACAAAAGTTGCTGTGTATGTGTGCATCTGTGTTGCCTTGGTGGTGTGATGGGGGGGTCCGTATGGACCAATCAGTCCTGCGTCAGAACACAAACTCACCCACCTACATGTACACACACACACACACACACAAAGAAGCCTACACAAAACAAAGAGGGGGAGAAAAATACGCAAATGCAGTCTGTGAATCAATGTCTGTCTTGTTTGCCTTGTATTGTGCACGAGCGCACACGCACATGCACACACAGATGAAAACAAAAGACAAATGAAAACAGGAAGGAAGTAAGGAATTTTGGAGCATTCAACTTATGCCTGGATACCCAACAACAGTTTCTCTTTTAGCAGTTTTCAGTCCTGACATGCATTGTCTGTTGTGGGTGTTTGCTTCCTGTGTGTAGGTCAGTGTGAAAGGATACATAAAGGAGGTCCGACCAAGGTCGAAGTGGGCAGTGTAAGACACACCACAGCCTTGCTCTCTGTGCGTCCCAACTCCTCCTCTCACTCTTCCTCGCCATGACTGTGTCTGCCTCTTTTTGCTTTCAAATCTCGATTTCTCCTCTTTAACTTCTCTTTTGTCTTTTTGTTCATTCTCCCTTTTGTTCCTGCTTTCTTTTTTCCCAGGGAAGTTGGTGGAAACACTGCTTCACAAAGGATATTTACTCCCACCGGGACTACAGATGACCAGCCCTGCAGGCATCCAAAGAAACCCCAGAAGCGCTCATGCACTGCCAGCAGACACATAAAAAAAAAACCTTGGTTTAGGACTGTGTGGGTTGTTTGGAAGTTTTTAGTTTCATACAGAGATGAATAATTATCTAAATATATCTGTGTAAACTGGAGGTGTTATTCTGATCTATGAAGCTGTAGGAGTGAGGCCAAGTGCTCCTCTTGCATTCTTCTTCCATTTTACTTTAAAGTGTCTCTATTATGTACATTTCAGTCTAATTTATTTTAGTATGCAAGTCCAAAAGTGCGAGAAATAATTAAGCATGTTTAATAAACCCCTTCATTCATTTTTTTTATTGATCCTCTCAGATCAGCCTCTGCCAGAAACAAGCGTACAGAGAAGGCTCCGCCCTATGTCCTGCCTACGGGCTGCGTCTGATTGGTCAACTGCTAGGAATACTGTTCAGTTACACTGAGCAGTGAAGGTGGGCATGGCTTTCTTCTTATGAACATGTACAACCTCGAAAAGATGACCAATCACTGAGTCCCTCCCCTGGGAAGTCACTATAATTTTGAAGCTGAAAAATCTCTCTAAAACCAATCATTTCTGTCACCATGGAAACTGAACATAGAGAGTGCTGGAAAACTCAAACATGCATGTAGGTGATAAAAAAAAAAAAAAAAAGAGCCATTCATATGTCTGATGAGTATTCAACACTATAACACTGTAGGAAGCACAGAAAAAGAAATAGCATAATAGAGCCCCTTTAAATATAATTATATAAGTATATTTACCACTCTTATTCCTAAAGAAAGCACAAACACACTTTTAATATACTTTTAATATAAAAAATTTAGTAAAAAAGGGAGTGAGTGACATATGAAAGAGGCATAATTATTAGTTTTCAACAAACTCTCGATCAAAACACCCCCATGTTGTTGCCTATGACATACACATCTGATCATAAGCCCCCATTTCAGTAACAGTACAACATGAGAACAGAGTCCCCATGAATATGTTTAATCTCATTACAGCTTTCTTGAATATGTACTAAAGAAAAAAGAAAGCTCACTCAAGGTAACAAGTGTCAGTATGGGCTGTTTAACTGAATATGAACTGATTACTTGCATGAAAGAAACAGAAAAAGTCAGCCAATTTTTTTTAGAACTAGATGAAGCCATGCAAGTTTGTTCACATCAAAGCAAAACACCCACACACACTCTTTCTTTCTGAATAGCTCTGCCACATTGCTTGATAAGATTCTAGATTTTTCTGTCATTAGATTTATGAAAGTGTGAAAATATGTAGTCTTTCCAGATGGTCTTTCAGTCAACACAGTTTTCCCACTCATGTGATCAGGTGATTTGAATAATTACATTAATCCTGATTTTAATAGTCTTTATTTAATGTTATTTCCTCTTCTTTGCTTTCTTTTAAACTATGCTTCTTATTCTCTAATGTTTTATTGTCTCTGTAAATCACCCCGTTGTTGAAATGTGCTTTATAATGCCTTACATTCTTCTCAAATAAGCAAATCGACTTTATTTTATGAAGCTGAGGAGCAGCTTCAACAACTGCACAGTCACCTCTGGGTTTTTGTACCACTAAGCAGACAAGAGGTGCTAGATCTGAGATTCACACCAAAACCAACACCTAATTTAGATTACTTTAGCACCTCATAGGGCTGTTCTCCACTGGAAAGATGAGCTAATGTCAACTTTACATTACTCCTCTTTTAGTGGGAAGCTTTTTTCAGCTCAGGAAAGTGGTTCCTGTGGGGGACAAAAAGGGTTCTCTGTACAACAGGAAAGGTGCTCAATTACAATAATACACAAGAAGGGCCAGACTGGCAAACGCAAACTGCATCTGCAACACAGAAAGCATGACGAATTTCTAGTTTTTAGTTTGAGATCCAACTAGAAACAAGTGTCATGTTAGACTTGACTGTACAGTCTGTCTGACATGAAAGAGGATGAATATGTTGGCAGCAGACAAAGGGTGGATTTGTAAATTAAGGTTTACCAGTGAAGAAATCTACATGTGAATAATGATGACCAGTTAAAGTCAAGTGTCCCTGAATGATGTCAAAAGCAGGTTTTAAAGGGGTGCTATTATGGTGTTTGGAGTTTTCTGAGCTTTCTACAGTGTTGCAGTGTTGAATCCTCATCAGACATGTGAACGACACTGTTTTTTATCAACTAAACGCATGTTTGAGTTTGACTTTGAGTTCCAGGTCTCTCCGTTCGGTTTCCATGGCGACGAAAAACGCATCGTTTTAGAGTTTTTTCTACTTGGAAATCCTTGTGACGTCCCGGGGGATAAGGTTCGGTGATTGGTTACCTTCTACTGGTAAACAAGGGCATGTACAAATACATCAGGCGGGTGGAAAACGTGGGATAAAGTTATTTCCAACGATGGCTGGTGAGTTTACCAAAGAGAGACATTCTGCTGCATTCGTTGCTGTGGGTTGCTGTTTTCCACTTCGTTTTCAGGGTCTGATTCAGGTTCCAACATGTAGGGCTGTTTGCTATGTGTTGACATTGTATTTTGTTTTTGTTTTATTGAGTTCATATTAGCCTAATTCTTCTGTTTATGAGATGTTACAATGACGGCGAAAGCAGGTGTGGTGTGCATTCCCAATGTAGTGCAGTGGCAGGAGGCGGGGCTTAATGCGTAAGTCTCAATCCACTCGTTTTGCCCACAGGCTGATCTGACAGCCTACGGAGAGGGTCGGTCTGAAGTAAATAAAGCGATTTGTGACAATAACTCGATCAATCCCAGCCCTTCTGGTCTCAGAAATAAAAATAAATTAGCCTGAAATGCACATAATAGTTCCACTTTAATTGCCTTAAAATCAGCGCACCTTGAGCTGCACGGCATCAATAAATGTACCGTCAGCAATGAAATGTCAGGCAGCATCCATAGCTGCATTTCCATGACAGCTTTTTACTAAATAAAAAAAAGCGATATAGCGTATCCTTAAACTTTTACAAACTACATTTTCAATTTGCAGATGATCATCACAGAAGTTGCAGTTCTCATAAAATCTCGTTGTGCTGCCGGCTATGTACGGCTATGTATTCAAATGACAATGTTCTCCAACAACTTGCTGTCATCTTCTGCACCAGCCTGTTAATGAGTCATGGATATGGGTCAGGTATATCAACAGAACACAAAAGTCTGCAGAAGTTGTTCTAAATTCATCGTTCCTCCACAAGCGTTGTGTCTTCCAAAAACCCTCTCGTGCCCACACCTTCCAGCAAATCCCTGACGGCATAAGGCACATGGACATTACTTGACTGAAAACAGTTCAAAGTAGTGAAAACCTTCCTTTTTCATGATTCTTATAGTAGGATATGAGCATCTTCTGAGTTGGAGTCTGCATGTACGAGACCCAACTGCTCTTTGCTCTTATAGTTATGGGTAGTCAAGCCATCCATTACTTGTGTAGCAATGGGGATTTTAACTGATGCCCTGAGAAGTACCTTGCTCTATTTCTCTAATGTATTAATGTATAAATATATGAAAATATTGCCATCTCTAACGTATTTCTCCTTATTTCCGCAGGTCTTCCTGAATCAGTGCAGCTGTACATGTTGTTCGGTCTTATAGATGTACATGCAAATGATTAGAATATAGATTTCCCCCAAACTATCACAACAAAACACTGAAATAAAGTATACCAGGGAGCAAAAACATAAATATTCCTAAAATAAATTCAGAACATGGAAAATGAGACTTTACAAAGTTCTAAATTCATCAATGAACACAAAAACAACCAACCAAAATTAGAACATTTTAAATAACATAACCTATAAACTGTGACACTCTACTAGTGTTTGAAATAGAATAATCAAAGATTTAAAGTAATTTTCATGCAGTATTGTGGTGTTTCTGTTCCTTACTGAAAGATTTTGAATTTACTTTGATTTTTATTGATTCTAAGATTACGTTTTTAGCAATGTCATTGGGTCACAGGTTACTCACAATTATCACAAGTTACTGAAAAAATATCAGTATATATGGACTGCTGTGACATTTTTTACACTGGCTGGTCTGACATTTGCAGTTCCTCAGACTGATCCTGCCAGCTTTGCTAATCCTGTGACTTTTACTTTGTGTATGAGGCTTTGAAGGAAATATCCTCGTAGCTTTTAAGTTGACTGCTATGACTACCTAAATATATGTTTTCTTTTGAAATCATAATTGAAATTTTCCTGTGACAGTCCCATCCACCATGTTAATTAAAGTGTCAGCATGATTGTGCAGAAAATGCCATTTTGTTACATGTCTGTTCGGTTTCCTGAGAGTTACTGAGAACTTTTATGTTCTCAGTAATGTGTTGCCTCTGATTCTTCTCCCAAAGGTAATTCCATGTTTTCAAGACACTTTGCATCCCATTGTGGGTATAACATTTCACTTCACAAAGCGTATTTGAACTACATACAGATAGAAAATTCTGCTCCTCATATTACGTGGGCGGGTGATGGATCCATACAGATATGACAAGTCCAGGTGTGTTTTTTCCTAGCTCCTTCTTCACAGATAAAAGACTTTGTTTCTCATTGGGGTCATGTAGTGAAAGTGTCCAGAAGCATTGCTATAAAGGTTTTGCTGTGTGGCCTGTGTCCTTATACCCCACCTGGACACAACACAAACACTGACTCATCTCCAGAATGTCAGAGCACAGCATGTCCTAACAGAAAGGGAAATGCCACCTGAGGGGAAGGATTTCCAAGCAGCAGTTTATTTAAAGAAAATAGTGCCACCAGTGACAGGCAAGGAAACAAAAGCCTCAGTGATTTCAAATAGTCATCAAAGTGCTTTAGTCTATAAAAAAAAAAAAAAAAAAAAAAAAAAAAAACAGCAAAAGGATGTGAATGTGTATGTGACAGACATATTTTAGTTTTCTCCTGTTTGAATGAACCTTATTCATTCGGGTTGGTGTCTAACAGATAAGGCTCAAATTTACCTGTAAATACAGACAATTCACATGACATATACAATTGGTCATGCTGAAATGCCGGATTCTATATTTCCCTGGTTTAGAATCAGCAGCAATATATGGCAGGGTGTTAACAGCTTTCTGTTGAATCTACACTCCCTGGCCACTTTATTAGATACACTAGTTTAATTGCTTGACAACACAAAAAGCTAATCAGTCAATCACATAGCAGCCTCTTTATGCATGTAGTCATATCGATATGGTCAAAGTGTCGAGCTAAAGTTCAAACTGAGCACCAGAGTGGGAATATTTTGCTAAATTCATCTTTCAAGTGTCCTAACAGCAATATGTGCCCCAATGGCCTGTGCATGAAGCCCCCAAATGAGAAAATGATGTCACTCCTCTCACTTGCTCAGCTTTTTGGTGAGTGTGCACTGAAAGAGGTGTCTGAGATCTTTCCTTTTGTGACCATACAAAAGGGAATAATTACTCCACTGGTAGTGGATACTGATATTAACCCACCCCCAGGCTAGCTAAGCCTGCTCTCTAAAATCAACAAACAGAGAAAGCTGCATCCTTTCCCTGAGTGGAGCGTGAAGTGAGCGTGGACAGGCTCCACTCATGAACATTTTGACGTTCAAAACCAAGCGGCAACCTCGGGAGGTAAAAAGTGAAGCCTGTGTGGAAGTGCCAAAAATTGCAGTTCCATCCACTAAGGACTCCAAAACAGAGCAAATCCCCATAGAATCCCATGTTTAAAAGACCAACTTCACAGCAGAAATAAACATGTTTACAGCCTGGTTTAAAAATCCATTTTAGGTTTAATAAGTCAGGTTTACCTTCATGACAACTGTGGGGGGAGTAAATTTTTTTTCTAACTCTTTCGTTTAAAAGTGATTAAATCTCAAAATTCAGCATATTTTGGGAAGTGTCCTTTTGATTGACAGGTACCTGATCTCCCGCTTCAAGTAAGAAGAATGTAGAACAATCGCAGTTTTTAGTAGCTTGACAACGTCACTTAGCTTTAGCTCGCTTACCTTTGTTAGCTGGTTAGCTCCTGTTAACTCCAGGTTAACTCGGTCAGCTCTTAGCTACAGGCAGCCCAGAGTTCGCTCAATGTCAGTCATCCAACCCCACATTTACAGCCGCCCTCTCAGCTCTATCTCTTTGCCCATATTTGTATTATCCGGGAGAGACAACATGCATGATGCTGCAAAGATGGCGATGGTAGGAACTGCCCACAGAGCTTCAATTCATCTCTTCAGAAACCTATGGGTGACATCACGGAGACTCCATCCATCTTTTTATATACAGTCTACGACTCAGACATACAAAAAGCCTGTTCTCAGTAGAGCTAACCAGAGCAACTTCTTGAATGGCTAAATTTAAGGATCAAGACTGTATTTGAGATTATACACTTTGGAAACAACGTTGTTGGACCACGTACGCACATATGAAATGCTTGAAAATATGTACAATATTGGACCTTTAAGTGAATTGAATATGACATGGCTGTTGGAACCAGACTGGCTGGTGAACTGATCTACTGGAACTTTTACATTTACACACACACACACACAAAATGGACTAAAAAATTCAAAACTATCCAGTGAATCGCAGTTGTCTAGATAAAAGTCTTCATTAAAGTCAGAGGATAATGGACAGACTGGCAAAAAAGACAACAGATACTGATAAACTGATAAAAAAGACAACACTAACTCAAATGTTACAACCAAGGTATGTAGTATATTATCCAACCTGGAAGCAGATGGGCTACAGCATCAGAAGATCACACCGGATGCATCTCCTGTCACCCAAATATAGGAAACTGAGGCTACAATTCACACAGTTGGTCAATACAGGACTGGAAAAACATTGTCTTGCCTGATGGGTCTTAATTTGTCCACGTATCCAAACATACTTCAGTTTGTAAAATGGTTATAAATCTTCATTACAGAACTGGATTAAAGTTGGTGTCTTGGCTCCAATCCCATTGCACCCTGTATGCCCATTTAATCAATTTGATATTGGAGTGTTGAGAGGATTTCTGCCCTGGAGCTTCCATGTGAATGCTGTGGCAGTCGAGGGGTTGAAAAATGCAGGCAGAGTTTAGCGCTGAGGAGCAGCAGTTTCAGCAAAGATGTTAGAGATTGGAATATGAAATTTGCACTTAAACCTCCCATACTGGAGGAGAATATTTGATAGGTGGCATCTCTGAAATAGCGTCACTCCACTGAGGTCATAAAAAAGCTACATAAGTTGTGAGATGGAGCCATCTTTCAAAGCTGTTTGTGTAAAAGTGAAAAAATATAGGACAAGGGGTCAGCTGCACTCTGACCCCTTTCCTACCTCCTTGTAAGCTTATTTGACCATGTAATCGTTCTGTATCAATATCACAGTCACAGAAAAATTTTGCAATGCAAAACAAACAATTTGCTAAAGTAAAAAATTAAAAAGTAACATATTTGAAGCAATTCATAATTTAGAATATCTACAGAGAGAGAGAGATGACATAACTTTATTTTAGCACTCTTTAAAACAAATGTGCACATTTTAAAGGAAAGTACTCTGACTAAACTGCGTTTAGCCTTTAATGTCTTATCTAACACCAGTATTCCCAGTATTATAGTTATTTAAGCTTACATATCAGATGCTACACATCACTTGTTTTACAACAAATGTCTTCATCATTGTTGCCATGGCATCCTACAGCTGTTATCAGTGCACATTTTTTCCAAACATCTGGGCCTTTGAGTCCCTGCTTTGCCTGTAGGCTCAGCAGGGTGTTATAATTCATATAGTGAATTACTGGGGGTGACACCTCATCACTGCAAGTAAAAAATGGTGCTCCAGTGAAACAATAGTGTTGTAGTGGATGGTATTTTAGCCCAAATATAATGTTTTTAATAAACCTGCTAGTTTCAGTAGACCCTGTTTATTCACAAAGTCAACGTTTTGCTGCAGGTTATCACAGTCCAATATCTGGGCTGAAAATAAAACAGATTTTTAAAGAAAAACTTCCTTTTTTTTTCCTATTTAAACCACCTGATAATTCAATAAATAACAGCTTTTTTTTTTTTTTTTTTTTTTGCAAATTATGAACACAATAGGATGTCTCACTAGATAAGAAAAACAGTAATATTGACTTAAAACTAGCATCAGCTTTTTGGTCTTTGGACTGGTCAAAAAACCCCACACCCAGCAACACCTGGCTAAAAGGGAAATGGTGAAGTGTTAAAGATTCCTGGTTTTCATCAAGTACCAGCTGCAGTCAGGCATTTCTCAGCTTTATGAGAATATAACGCCCAGCAGGTGCACACTCTTATTACCGAGGGCACACAGGTCTCTGTTTCTTTACAGATACACATTTACTGACAGCAACTACTTATGGACAACAGAAATTAGACTACTTGACTTATTCACCTCTGCAACACATGCAGAGGCTCGCTCTCAGCCCTGCTGTGTAGAAGTCATCTCTTCTGTCCGGTCCAGCATAATAAACTGGTATAATTATCTCAGAAAGCTATAATTATCTTTTTGTTTCAAAACAGCCTCTAGAATGCGGTGTAAACTACTATTCTGTGTTGTTGCTTCAAGCTTGTCCCTTTGGACATTTCTGGACTGGGTCTGAATACATTTTAGCTACATTAGTTCTGAGGATAACAATAAACAAGGTGCTGTAGCTGATGAGGAAGGATTTAATCTACTTATAAATTTATAATCTAGTAACTGATTAAAGCCCTTGAGTAACCACCTTAATTTATTGAAGATTATTCTTAATCCATTCTTTTTCAATACCTTATCTTTCCAAAGGAGGATAGCTGTGGTTTGGACTTTATCCCAGCTGCCAATATGCAAGAGGCAAGGTTGCTGGGCTGACACAGACAGAAAATACCACTTACTCACACTCACTCCTTACTCACAGACATTACAACTTAACCCTACCAACAGTACCAGTCAAACGTTTGGACACTTTCCTATTGGATTTAATAGGAAAGTGTGTCCAAACTTTGTCAGTGCCCATTAAGTGAATACAGTTTAAAATTAAATCTAAATGTCTGTCTGTGTCATGTGTGTGTGTGTGTGTGTGTGTGTGTGTGTGTGTGTGTGTGTTATATAGGAGGTAAAATTGTAGCCCAATGCAACATATTGAAATTAAAGGTCAATAGCTCTCCATTTATAGGGCACTCTGCAATTTACTTATGGTGTTTAGTCATACAAATAAATGTGTGTGTGTGTGTGTGTGTGTGTGTGTGTGTGTGTGTGTGTGTGTGTGTGTGTGTGTGTGTGTGTGTGTGTGTACACATCATAAAGCAAAGAATAAGTAGCATGCTGAAGCAGTGCACATGCGTGTATTTGTTCATGGCTCTCAGCACCCAGATACAGTTTAATTGTAAGAAGATGTGCTCAAGCTGCTGCTTTTATGAGAAATCACATTCATATCACTGTCATTGCCATAGTAACCAAAAGGTCTCTTTGAATGTCGTTCTTTTGAAGCTTCAACACAGCAGAAACCAACGTCATCAGATCTGCTTAAAGACCAGTTACAGACTGACAGTGTGCATGTGTGTAAATGTGTGTGTGCAAAACCAGTCGACCTGTATGTTCGCATGTAGAATCATCTCCACTATTCCCAGTCACAGCATGATGGGGGTGTTGAAAGAGAATGAGGGAATAAAAAGGGGAAGTGTGCACTGTGGGTAGGTTGTTGCTAGGTGGAGCAAATATAATGCTTTGAAGTCAAGATATCTGTAGCAACATGTGTAACAAAAAATAAAATACTTTTTTTTTTTTTATTTAAAAAGTATTTTTTATCATATGTGCACTTCCAACGTATACTACATACTCTGTGGGCTTATGAGTCAAGCAACATGTTGTGGTTGGAGCCCACGCAGAGGGAAGGAGTCACATGAGATAAGTCTAGAAAAATAGAATAAAGTGAAAATCAAATGATGAAAATCAAAGAAGCAGTAAGATGTAAAGAAGCAGGTGACGTAAAAGAAGACACAATGTGAAAAAACAGAGAAGAGGTGTGATGGCAAAGAAAAAAAATTTTGTCTGGAGCTCCATTGTTGGACTTCTTTGCCTCAGTCGTTTTTAAAACCAGTGTAGAAGCACATACACTATATTTATGAAAACTTGATAAAATCTTGATTCTAAATTAACTTTTTATTCACTGTTTTTATCAAAAAAAAAATCTAAACTGCAGTTATGCTTCATGCAGCAGTTGTGCTGAATAACCTGAATATGAGGCACATGGTCCGTTTTCTGTGTTGATAGGAGGAAAGTTGGTACAAAAAGCTCAGATTTATGCATTTATTCAACTATTGCAAACATATGAGCTGTGCATTCATGAGCATAAACAGTGTTTACATCCCTTTCAGTTTTCTCATAAGAACTAACATTTGGACCAATTAATTTCCACTTGGACAGTTAACACTTTCAGCTTGCATGTTTGCAGGACACGACATGAGCAAAGTTAGTCTTTGAGATTTTTTTTACATAAGCTTACAGTAAGTCTGACCGCAGAAATGAGTTATTACATAGTAACAAGTGTTGCTACAACAGTGATGTCAGGAGTCACTTAACACAGGTTGTGTTTGGATGTTGATGGGACTAAAAACAGCTGGTTTAAACTGTAGATCTTGCAAACAGAATGTATCATCTATATTGTCTAACTATGCAGTTGTTGCATTAAGTACAATCTTTGCCAACTTTAGTAGATTCAGTTTTTGACTTTTTCCTTTGGGAAATGAAAACAAAGTGAAAAGGATTAATTGGATCTATTTTTTTCTCCAAAATGCTTGCTCAACCAAACTAAGACACATTCAAGTGAACTTTTTCTCAGCTTACCAAGGTCTTTCAAAACATAAGGGTACAGTTGCAGAAAACTTTATTAGACCATCTTTGTTAACCTAAATTTCATTTTATTTCTAATGCCAGGTACAAATAAAAGTACCTTTGCTTGGGAAACAAAGGTAGTCTAATAATTTTTTCTAAATTTACTCTCGAGTAAACTCTGTTTTAGTAAGGGAAATTTAATGTCCTGGTAAAGATGTTCAAAAACTCAGTTTGCGCTGTTGTCTGGTAAAAATAAATGATTCACTTGTAGGATCACAGTGTTATCCTTGTTGTGTACAGCCGCTAGCCTTGGCATGTTAGCTTTAGCACATCAGGTTAAGCAGATAAAATGTCTGCCAATGAACCTGTAGTATTGAAACTTTCCTATTTATAACTATTACTCAGTCTCTTTCGCTTTGTTTCCTGTTTTAAGGATCTTATTTCTTTTTTTTAATCACCAGAGAGCCAGATCTTGAGGTTTTCAGCTAGATGTCAGGTCAGGAAAGCAGATGGATTTATACCCGTATCATTCTCAGACAATTATTTTATCGGTGCAACCCAATGCGCCCAGAATATTTAGTATCTTTTTCAGTATATGAAAGTTTCAAAACCCAGTAAACCAAAAAAAAAACCTTTGTAACGTTTTACATAATGAGGAAGCCTGTTTTAACTTGACAAGATTCCACTAGCTAGAAAACAAAGGCTATAAATCAACAGATAAAAATTGCAGAGACTTTTACAAAGTTCTGGGAGCCTGTCTGCAGAGAGGAGAAATGAAGACAGGAGAGCCTGAGAGGCACTGGGATGACAGCGCCACTAAAAGAGGACAAAGACCTCTTCCTCCCACTCTCTGAGTCATCACACCCCACCTCCCACATCTGTCTCAGTGCAGGATCTCAGAGGATGCATGCACCCAAGAAAACCCTGCTCACACAAGCACACACACACACGTCCACACCAACATTCATATCCCAGCAGACATGCAAATGAAAAGCTGCATGTGCACATGTTTGCACTTTTAAAAGGAGAACAGGAAGTTGCACTCAATAACACACACACACACACACACACACACACACACACACACACACACACACACACACACATTTTAGCACTTCCTGTAGGCCAGGGGGAGTTCACCATGGCAACAAGAGAGTGGGGCAGCAGCATGCAGTTTGTGGCTGACACAGGTGTGTGTACTGATAACACCTGCATGCACACACTGACATCCAAGTGGGCACACTTGGATACATATGCAAGAACACATGAGGAGACTGGATGTCGAGTCCAACTTTAGCATCAGCTCACAGCACAATGGTGGAAACGTATATCTGCTTTTTGTTGGGTGTTTGTTCTTTGTGAATTCTTATGTGAAGATTTGATCCATATAGATTTTATTTAGGAGTCAAACATGCTATTCAAATAGCTCATAATTAATCTGCATATATCACACAGAAATATATCCTATATAAGTGTTTGTGCACAGCATAAGGCTAAAACACTATGAGATTAAAGGGAAATATATGTCCAATGATAGACTATGAGGGGCACCAGTATATGAGTTTTGCATGTATAATTAACTTTTTGTATTATAACTGAATGACCACCTATACAATGTAGTAGACTATTAATTCTCGATGAAGGGGACAAAAGGTGGACTCTGAGAACTCAAAATGGACATAAATATCTGTAATTGGATGCAATCATGTGAAACTCAGTAAGATATCGAACCGCTCCTTATTCATGTGTAGAATGTCATTGCAGAGTGCACCCGCACATTAAGTCAACTAATTAAAAAGATAAAACCGATGCATGGGTTCAGGAGGGGAAGAGATTATTTACATTCTGTATTTAACCAATGTGAATTTTCCCCTAAAGTATTTGAAAGTTGTTTTTTTTTCAGTCCTGCGACCCTTTATCGGATTAAGCGGTTAGGATAATAAATGAATGAATGAATGAATATTTGGTTTTGTTTGTTTTTTTTTTTCTTTTGAAAAAGCTTGTGATGTTGAATACAGATACAAAAATGCACAAACAGGTTGAGGAATCTGTTCTTTAATCACAGACCCGTTATTTGCTATCTGACAACTGAATTGCCCCTGATGACTGTGGGCTGCACAGTGTTGTCGAACTTAAGTAATTTGATGTATGTCATGTGGAATAAATCTATCAAAAACATAAAACAAACCAATAAAACATAACTAATAAAAAAAACTTTATTGTAAGCTAACAGTAACGCTTCTGAGATGAGTTTGTGTCACCTAAATAAACCTACAAGCTCATTGAGGTTTCATGCCTGGATGCATTTTGTGTCGGTAAAGACGACCTCACTAGTCAGTAAAAACAGTTTAGAGAAAAGCTACAGGTAGGACGTAAAAGTCAGAATCCTGACAGACAGTTCAGGAAATCATCTCAAGTGTGGCTGTTGATGTAGCTTCTCTTTCCTCACCTAATACCTCTGGCATCGTGATACTTTGCTAAAGCGTGTATATTATGGGTTATTTCTGATATACAGGCAGTAGGTTCTGTCTTCTGTCTGTTTAAATTGTCAATTAGATAAACCACTCTTGATTTTGTTAGAGTCCAACACTAAATGGCACACTTCACAGTATTGTGAAAACAATGTTTACCACCTATTTGCTAAGACTGGAACTTGTCATCTGAACAAGTAACTTGGTCTCTTTAATACTTACTAGCCTTAGAATATTAAAAGTAGTGTGCGATAACTTCCCCTTCTGTTGCAGTATTTTTATTTATATTTGCCAAGTTTTATTGGGATTAATATTAAAAACATATAAATATGTTTTCGTTTTTTTTACATAAGCCTAATTTTTGAACACCTTTAAGCATTAGATGCTCAAATTTTCCTTTCAATTCATAAATAAAACTTACCTTCATGCCTTTGCTGTGAACGGTTGAAGTAAACCTGTTACAGTTTACAGGAGTAGCTTATCGGGACTGCACAGTGCATGATGCAGACTTCAGCTGTCGTTTGGTTTGCTCAGCTCCTGCAGCCAGATGGAAAGGTAGAAGAAATAGTAAATCATGCAAGTGGTATTTATACTGAAGCATCATTTACTGCAATTCCTTACTGGCAGGTCTGCCTGCATGCTCTGTTAAACCTCTGCAGATGATCCAGAACGCCCCGGCGCGTCTGGTTTTCAACCAACTCAAACAGGCTCATGTCACTCCGCTGCTAATCACACTTTACTGGCTTCCAGTCGCAGTACGCATCAAATTCAAAGCTTTGCTCAGGCTTCCAAAACAATACCTCAAACGGCTCATGTCTACCTTCACTCCTTAATCCAGACCTACACTCCCTCTCGACAGCTGTGTTCCACCAGTGAAAGAAGCCTAGTCTTACCACCAATTCATGGTACCAAATCACTAGCCAGACTATTTTCCTCTGTTGCGCCACAATGGTGGAATGATCTCCCAAACTCTGTCCGCTCTGCAGAGTCTTTGTCTACTTTTAAGAGCAAGCTGAAGACTCAGCTCTTCAAGGAGTACTTCCGCACTTAGTTTAGCTAAATTTGTTGGAAAGTTGGAGAACTTAGCCCAGTGCTTTGCAGCAAATATTATGGTATTTATTCTTTGTATTTTAACATGGGTAATATTGTGGGGGTGGAGGGGAGCCTAGCACCACCCATCAAGACGGGCGTCCAACTGGACTCCAGCATTCCAGCCGCACCTTCCTATGATGTCCTCTGCTGTTTGATTTCATGCTTGTGTTGTTCTCACTCATATGTAAGTCGTTTTGGATAAAAGCGTCCGCTAAATGACTTTGGAATAGAATGGAAAGGAAAGCTCATTTTATGTTAATAATTTGATGGGAAATTTACACTCGGATTATCTATATTATATCTAGTTTGCTGTGCATGCGTCCAACACATAAAAAACTCCTGCTATCCAAACTTAATTTTGTTTTCTGAAGCTAAACAGGACAACTTTCTTTTGAATTACATTATTCACAAGAGACTGAGGATTCACTTGATGCCATATCCCCAAGGTACTAAGTATGTTATAATACTAAGCTGAAATTAATTGGCGATGATAAATACAAAGGGGAGCCATTAATGCAGGCACATTGTCGGGTTACAGCAATTGCCCTGAATTTACTCAATACTTTTAAAAAGAAAATTAGTAATAGAAGCAAATAAAGCAAATAAAACACTGTAAGAACCAGACAAGGGGATTTTGGTTTTTTTTAGATAGGACTGAGTATCTGTGGGAGAAACTGTATTTCGAGATTTCCTGTTATGGACATGTTTGCACCACTAAAACCAGAAAACATTGATCATATCGGAATCAGATCCTTGTCATCTGGGTTGATCACCACATCAGTGGTTCAACTGGCAACTCTCACAACTCTTATGAACGCCTAGATTTGGGTTGAGTGAAGCAGTTGGATGAAGCTCAGTGACTTTGTAGGGTGGGTCTAGGGGGTGTCACATCCACAGCTATTGATCTGACGGTTCTTGGTCAGAACATCGTGTACGAGTTAAATTTGAGATGTTGAACTTTGATGCAGACTAGGTGTGAAAGTATTACAACACAGACTGACTCAGACAATCATGGGAAATTGGGTCACCAGCTAATTGGACAGAAATCCATCAGCCAATTCTATGTAAAGCACACACACATATGCACTTACATACACTGTGCTGGTGCAGCCATAGACCTGCATTTACAACACCAAGAATGTGTCAGCTGAACGGTTCTTTTGTTTGAGCAGACACACTAGTTGACGCAGAGCAAATAAACTGATAAGACCTGAACACACAGAGTAATATATAATAATATAGACAGCATGCATAATGGCCCATTATCATTTATCCATTTAATCAATTAATCACAGTGAACAAGCTAAGACAGGAAATGTTATTATGCATGAAACCATCTCATGCATACACATGAGCAAGCATGCATACTGTACTCAAACAAACACAGGCCTGTCTCTGTGCACCCAGTTTTACAGTACAGTCAAAGGTAGCTATAAATAGAATATAGCAGACACTGCTGTGATGCTGAGCAAAATTGGGAGAGCTGCCCCAGAAAAGAGTGGACTGAATGGAGAAAGTGTGAAGCAGGAGAAAAAAGAAAGAAAAGCAGGTAAAATGGAAGAATTTTTGCTGTGTCATAGTTCAAGCCTAAAGAAACAGTAGCTGTGTGGAGAGAGGATACGTGCACATAGATGAACACTTAAGGCTTAATGTGTTTTATCTCTGGGCGTCAGGTGGCTCCGATCTGTGAGATGTAGGATCAGAAGGATAGTCAGCTGGTAACAGTGAAAAGAGGAAAACTAAAAATGACTGTCTCAGTGTGTTTGTGCTCTTAGTGTGCTCTAGCTCTCCTCTTTATCTCTGATACGCTATGATCTTCCCTCTTGCGATCCTCCACCTGCTCTCCTTTCCTTCTTTTATTTTCTCCCCTTTCCACCAGTATGTAACATGGTATTTCATCTATTTAGTGCAGAATGAAACAATTCTTTTTTAGGCACAGTTAAATTAAAAAAAGGCTTATATAGGCGCTTACATACAGGTTTTTTTGTGTAAAGTGTCACTGAACAAAAGATCAGAATCTAAAACAGTAATGTTGCAGCAAATAAACTCAATTTTTGGGAAATGTTTTACACAAATAAATTCCAGCAGAAAATGCAAAATTTCTCCCAATTTAAATGTGTAATCACACAAGTATGTTTGCGCAAAACACAAACTGACTGCAGCTCAGCTTCAGAGTCCCTCTTCATTAACTTTTCATTGGAAAAATAACGCAGAGATTTGATGAAAAACATTTACAGGGTGTGGCAAACCAGCACCATTCAAGCAAGATGACTTGTTAGCTTCAGCAATTAGCCAATTTTGCAGCTTCATGTCACTGCAGCGCCTTCTTTAATGTGATCACATCTTAATGCAGTGCATGTCACATTGTAGACTACTTCATTATGCGTCTTTAGAAGAAGTTTGGGAGTGCAGAGACTTCCTCACTTCTAATTTATTTATGCATGAGAAAGAAAAAGTCAGCTGGACCTCTGAAAGCAGAGCGGCGTTGCGGAGAAATCTAAAGCAAAAAATGGGGGGGAGAGAAAACAGATAGGGGTCAAACAGGCTGCAGGGAAAGAAGATGAGAGATCAAAATGGTGAGAAGCAAAGGGCAGTAGAAAGATTTGGATGCCTCTGGTACAAATTAACAGCAGGGGCTGACAGCACTCAAGTGTGTGATGTGTGCAAAAAGACTGAATTATTCAGACACAAGCTGCTGCTTGCTGAGTAAACATTAAGTCAACATAGAGATGCAAACACACACACATACTGACACACTCCTGTTCAGCTGCTCTGGAAGACTTGCCTCCTCTGGGTCCCACAGACAGATGGGACAAGAAATGTGTCAGTGGGTCAAACTGAGACTAGGGCAGCCATCTTGGTACCAATCATTCTGAAAAAAATGGCTAACTTTCCTTTACCATTTTTGGAAATCAACACTTCCTGTGTGTCTTGTAAATCTAAAGTTCACAAATTAATTTATCAAATGGAATTATTTTTGTGAGAAGAGTTTGGCAACTTTGCAAGAACAGGGAATAATAAAAGGAAATCAGACTTGACATAAAAAAGTGTGTGAAGGAACAACAGTAAAAAAGTTTGATCCCCATTTCAACTTGTGTGCTTTTGCACATCCGTATAGTCCGCTAGACTCAGTCTGATGGAGGGGTGCAACATTTTTACTGACTGAGATTGTGTTCACGCTCACTTCTCAAACAAATCAGAGCTTTTAAAAATTAAGCATCTGTCTCCATCAGAGAAGAAAATATAAAGCTGAATCAGATCCTAGTCATCTGGACTGATCAGGTTTTAGAACGTTTACCAAAGTCTTCCACGTCCGACCATCCAGAGCCGCCCATCGCCGCACACACGTATATTTTGGGTTTTTTTAGACATGATGTCAAGCTCTAAACTCGAATGCACTTTATTTAGCTTCTTGCATTTGGTCCACTGCAAAATTGAATATGGATGGATGGATGGATGGACATCTTAACTAAGCAAAATGCATCCATAAAGCTTGGACACCCAATTTACAATTGCTAAAGGAACTCGTTTACTTGTTGACTCCATTTTAGTTTTGCCAGTATTAGTTGGCAAGAGTTGATTTATCCAATCACCTGAACAATAAAAGGATAACAGTTAGCTCATTAAATCTTATGAATTATGTATATCATGGCTCAGGACTCCAAAGCAACAGTGAAATTGCAGATATTCACAAATAAGCTTCATGACAACTTGAATGCTGCAACACAAGACGATGAAGGGACACGCGTCAGCCTTGCAAGACTATACCATCACCTGTCAAGTATGCGTGAATGCACGCACCATTTTCGAAACTCTATCCATAAACAATTACCCAGATGGTTCTGTGCAACGACGGAATAATGGGAGTCAGTTGTGCTGCATCTGGTGCAATCCTATTATATGATTTCTGGATTTCATCATCTACCTTTGCGTGGTATCTATGTCTACCACACAAATGTAGCATAACTCTGGGAAAACTGATTGCTCCTGGTCTAAACACAGACCGCAAGTTGTTTCATTTGTTTTTTTGTAATATTACTTTCTTATTTTGTTTTTATTCAATTCAACTAATATTGTAATTTCTGATTTTTTTTTTCTTCAAAATGTTCTTTAATTTAAAATATAACACATTGACTTCACAGTTCCAGTCAATGAGGTTTTGCATGTGTGTCACTGGCTCCTCTTCATTTCCTGTTTGCAGCATTCTTCTTCTCCTGCACATTTGTTCACCTCGCTCTGTTGAAGCAGTGGAACATGGGATAGCTGTCTAACCCCGTCACCTGTCGAGATATGTGGGATGAATGCACCCTGAGGAAATTAATGGCAAGATTATGCAAATCCAAATTGAACTGTGAAGTTAAGAAGCTCGGCCCAGTGACCCCGTCATCTCACGCGGAAAGCAGATCGGCATACTGTATTCACATGCACACTCACAGGTACACACACTAATGGATGCGCACGCATGGATTTGACACACAAACATGAGCACAGAGTGACACAACCGCAAATCACTGCTTTTTGTTCTCATCTGCGCAAACATGCATGCATGCGTGTGTGTGTTTACATACTCTTGTGAGTCCATGTGTCTCCACTGCATGTGCATGATGTGAATTCTAATTTGGTCATTAGAGCTGTGTAACAAATTACCATACAGAAAACATAGATCCATGCCCAGCCCGGTGGTTTTCTCCAGCACCAAGTGCTGAGCCTGTTCCTCTTTGCTGGATGGCTGCATCTCTTCTGACAAACAGCAGCAGCTCTGAGCTTTGATGACAGCAAAGACTGAGTCAAACTGAGCTTTTTCAGTATTTGTTCAGTATTTCATGTGAATGACAGTAAAATATCCAAATGTATTTAGTGGTGATGGCACTGCAGCAATAAACAAAAAAAAAGAAGTAGTAGTAGAAATAATAATAATAACAGTAATAGTAGTAATGATAAACATATACATTAAGTATATATATAACATACATATTAAGAAAACATTTATATTAAGAAAGTTTAAATTGCAATGACTGAAAAAATGTATTTAATGAAACATTGTAAAATTTCTTTTTGGTTGTTTTCTGATAGGGTTCATCTTTACCCATTTGTGTTGCCTGGATTTTGTTTCTTTAAAAGTCACTTTTTGCAGGGGTTTTTCTTGGAACTGTGTTTTCTGAAATATTTTTTTTTTTTTACAATTAGCTAAATTTTATTACATTTTTTGTGACATTCTTTTTCTTTATGGGGCTTGTTTCTCAAAAGTCAAATTAAGTTCTGACTGTGCAGTTTCATTAACACAATGCTAAGCTGAGGAGGAGCGACTAAAGGCGGGTACACACAACGGGGTAATCAGACTGATTTTTGTCCAAATCTCTCCATTACAATCAAAGCCAGCAAAGCCAGATTGTCGGATGTTTGCAAATAAAATCTTGTCTGCTTTTCCAGTGATGTGAAGATGTTGAATATTCTCAACTAGAAATTCTGTCCTGGGCAGAGCAGGTTTGTCCAGCTCCTGTCCTCAATTCTGCAGGGTTCAGTTGTTTCCCTGATCCACTTGATTCATATTAAATATCTCTTCTCAAGGGCTTGTTGTGAAGTTATGCCCCATCACATTGACCAATAAATCTGATCCAGATGTGCTGCAACAGGAGGCACCCAAGAGCTTCAGAACAGTTGCCCTCGAGGACCGACTTTGGATACCCCTGTCGGGTGTTCCAAGAAGAGCCGAGCACAAGCAGTGGGTGATTTCATGTGTACAGGAACAAAATGCAATCAAGATGCAAGCCAACTCAGCTTACTGATGGGAGATTGACGCATTTGTGACAGTAATGGTGACAGCATTATAATGCTGGGAAGAGAAATCAATTAATTACTCATTACTGAAAAAAGGAACTCCATCATTTACGTTGTTATTCCCATCCCTGGTAGTGTGCAATGACTGCAGTAATGTTACTAATACTTTTTACTTGCTAGCACTGGTGCTAGCATCTAGCACACGGTCCTGCTCTCCAAGCTATCTGTAAGACTCACAATGTAAAGCAAACTACCCACATTCCCACAGTCTCCATGACTCCATAATCATTTTTCTTATTTGTGTTTTTACAGAAAGGAAAAACACACAGAAGAAAACCATCAACGATCATTGCTTCTTTCTGTTTGTCCACCATGTTTGTTTACACTCATGTTTGATTATGCAAAGATTAGAATATTGTGCATTAAGAGCCCGATACTCTGATGACTATCCGGCTAGTGTGAGGCGTGTTTTGTAGTGCACACCACAAGATCAGTAGAGAGATCAGTCTTTTGTAATTATCAAGTGTGTGGTCTCTAAATGTGTGAAGGTTTGAAGAATCCCTTAATGTGTGCCAGCTTTAAGTCAAGCCAAGTGAAAGTAATCCTACTGAGTGCAAATTCGTGGCTCTCCTCAAAAGACCTTGAGCTGGATTACAGATTAATAGATGCTGACATGGAAAAGTTGCAGTTCCATACTTAAAAGTAACAGGTACAACCTTATAATCTCACCTCAGTGGATTAATAAAGTTTTCTCAATTTATTTCAACTCTACTTCCACCCAAAGTAAGATGGTAGCTGTCTGATTGAATAATAAAATAACAAAAAAATATTAAAGGTCATTTGTGAGCTTAGTTATTTAATTTTATTTCTACATAATCGATGAGGAGCAAAGATCATCAGACTGGGAGAAAACATAGATTAAATCTTTTTAAAACTGTACAAGAAGTCATTTCTGAAGACAGGAGCGAATCCTGACTGAGCCTGGCTGTTTGCCTGTTCTGGAGCAGACTAGCTACACTGAATTCATCTCCATGGAAACAATTGTTGTGGTGACACCAAATCAAGGTCATGTTCAGCCGGGATAGATATAGATATATATATATATATATATATATATATATATACACACATATATACATATACACACATATATACATATACACGCACGCACACATATAAACACATAGTTTGTCTCTCTTGTTGGATTTCCTGACTCTATGAAATGACTAAAATGTAATAAATCAAAAGGAAAACAACAGACTAATAGAGATGCATTTTACGGAGATAAAAGTAATTAAAATTACACTTAATAAAGACTAAATGATAGAATTCAGTCAACCTCTTCTTTGTTTTCATTGTAATTACATTTATTATAAATATAACTAAAAGAAATCTTCTCAGAAACAGGAAAATTAATGAATGACTACTTGACCAACTGTAAGCATCTGTGACAAATTGAATCTAAAATCTGAAGTGGTTGTCGAGAGGATTATATTCTCCAGAAGTACTTCACACAGTTCACTCACTCAGAAATGTACTACACTTTCAAAGTTGCCAGATACTCAACATAATCTTACACCTGCCACACATGTTGGATCATTTCCATTTTCATTATCTGTTGAAGGCAGCTGCTAAACATCCTTTAGCAGCTGCTTGTGACAAGAGGCACTCTTAATTCACTCCTGCACTTTTACACATTAAGCTCATATATTTGCCAAAAACCTGTTTGATTTTTCACCAGATGAACTTCTAACTGACAGCAAATTCAGAGGTATTAATGTCTATCAAAAACAAGCATCACCAATTAAGTGCAATGCAATGCTTTAAATATTATTAATGCATTAATTATTTTAAAACTGATACGTTTGGGAAGTAGGATGGCATCTGACCATCGGAGAAAACAAGAAGAAAATGGGAAGAGAAAAATAAGATCTTGTATATGGAACACACCCTCTATCTCTGTCACTTCTCAATTTATCCTACATAATGTCCTTTTTCCTGACCTCTCTGACAGATATTAATGTACAAGTAATGATAGATTCATAAAAGTGCTTTACTGGCTTATCAGTGTAGTTTTGCTCACTTGCACATGCATACAGCTAGATATTCAAGCGTATGTGCACACCCGTACAGTCTGCCAGATTTTAAATGTACAAGTTGGCATTAGCTCAGCAGTTCCTTGACATTTTACTGGAAAAGAGCCTCAGCTGCTAAATGTGAGTGTGTGAATGTGTGTGACAGCAGTGGGTGTAGGCGGCTTTTGGAGAGGATGGAGCGATGCAAGGAAGGTGGCTGAGAAGCAGATACGAGGACAAGAAAGGAGGAGGGCTGTTAACAGAAAAACACAGGACTAATAAAGCAAAAGTGAGTCGTTCAAATGAGAAAAAAGAAAAAAAGTCCCAGAGAAGGAAAGAAATATCAGTTCACTGTGTCGTAGCAGCATGTTGCGACTGTCGCTTGAAAACTCAAAGGCTTTAGCAGCCAGCATAAAAATTTCATCCATGTCTTAAATACTTGATTTCTCTGTGTAGTTTTATTCATAAGAGCTTCAATTCTTTTTATTTTTATTTTGAATTGCAAAGACATTGTTGCACACGACCCGAGTCTGCTGTCCTTCACAGTTGGTCTCATTGTCATTGCTGATAATACTGCAAAGGAAGAAATAGCTAAACAAACCTTATAAGCAGTCAGTAGAGACAAAAATACAGTGGTAAGCATTGTGATGATGCTTTGTCTAAAGCCTGCATGATTGTTGTTAGGTACAGTATGTGAGTCACATTTCCTCTTAAAAATAGACACATGGTAACATTAAAACACTTAAAAATCACCATAGGTGAGTGTTTCCCCATCATCTTCTCCAGTAATTCACCTACATCTTGTAAAGCCTCTCCTCGTTATATCCTTCTCCTTTTTTCCTTTCTTGATCTCCCTTCAAAATCTCTTTACTATTATTCCTCCTCCCCCACACTGCTTCCCCTCATCCTTTATGTTTCAGTGACACAGAGGATCATATCCTCTCTCAAGGGAAAACGATTTAACTTAATACGGGTCAGTGATGCAAAGACAAATGCCCCACACACCTCTAACCTAGTTACTCAGTGGCAGTGTAGTGAGTGTGGAGCTTGGGGTTGTGCGTTTTTGTATAGATATACTGTATGCATCCGTGAGTCTATATTCATCCATGTGCATGAGTCCTTTCAGCCCTTAGAAGCATTAATGGATGGCCCGGTGCTTACACTTTGGTCTGCTTACTGAAGCCAACAGAGATATGATGAGCTTGGAACTCGTCCTGACCTCCTCAAGACTAAATGCTCACAGTAGTGATGAGGATGTTAATGAAGTGACTTCCCACTTCTGTTTGCATTTATGACAAGAATTAAAAAGAAAAGAAAATTAGTTTGAAATAAGCATGCGCTTATTTAGATTATGTTAATGCGGTGTGCCAACTATGCTGAACACCCAACACTAGTATATGGTGGTTCCACTGCCTCACTCCACTGGCAAGCAGGCCGGTTTGTCTTCTTGCAGAGTAAAATGGATTTGTGTCTTTGTTTCTCCACCACAAAGGTATATATTGTCTGCTGGTGCATTTCTAACTACCCAATTAACTTTGGTCGGTATAAGTTTGTCCCTTTCCTGTGTCTCTATCAATCACTTAATGACTCCAGAACAGGGTAGATAAAAGTCAAGGATTAAACTAAAACAAAAAAAAAAGTACTTGAGGAAGGTTTCTCAAAACATCTTAGTCATCACCACCTTATCTTTTGGTTAAAGTGGAGAAGGCAGAGACTATGCCAATGGCAGTGCCACTGGCAGTGACATGCAGGGTGAGACAGATAAGAGAGAGGGTTGGGGCAACAGGGGTAAAGAGTCAGAAGACCCTCTAGAGACCAGGGGAAGCACCGGTGATGTGGTGAGATTTTTTTATGAGAGACTTCAGCAGTATCAACCAATGCAGCTCAACTTAAATAACATTTTATTTTAATTAAAACAAAAAATGGTCAAATAAGATTTATTCTCATCCTACTCAAACAAAATTATACATCACTGACCATACCTTTTAAAATAAATGTTTTGTAATCTACATTGAAGATTTTGTTAACAGCTTGGGAATAAATATTTGTAACTGAGCCTGACAAGCATTGAAATAATGCTCTGCGTCAACTATGCAGCCAGAAAAGTGAGGATAATTATGAGCATATGTGCTTGAAACTGTGGGTCGAGTGTCTGTGAGTTGGCTGTGATATGCCATCCACAAAAAATACCCTTGATATTTAAAGCTGTAATGTTTTACCTTCTTCAAAGATAAGTGAAGGTGGGAGATTAATGATGATAGATCTCAAATGTTTAGAACAGTAATTGGGTTAATAAGTGTATTAACATTTGCAAAAATTTACATAAAAATGTTTTATTATGAATCATCTGCTTCCAATTACACAGGTAGCATCCAGAAGCAAAAGCTTCAGAAGAAGCAGTTTGACTTTGTTCCACAAGCCTGAGACCAGCTTTTCCTGCTGCTTCCACAATTAAACCACTCCACTGGAGTTAGATGAAATTTTGACACTCATGAGGAAATCATGTTTTTCTTTCAGTCCAGTCTCACCAGAAAGTCTCTTTGTACAGCACTTTGTGATTTCTATCTCAAAAGATGCTAGTATATAAATAAAACTTTACTTACTTGCATCCAGCAGATGTATTTTCCACATCTCCTACATGTACTGTAAGTGTGATCCCACTGTTTTATTTCTTGGACCTAACCCCTTGGCACTATTCTATTGTGCAGGTCTGATTAGGTGCTGCTTTTCCTTCAGGAGCAGTGATCTTCTGCTCATCCAAGTGTGCCTAAAAGGACTTGATGGTCACCACTGCTTGATCCCATCAACATAAAAAAAAAAGTTTTTTAAAAAATAGAGGGGTGTTTCTCAACCCTGGTCCATAAGTACCACTGCCCTGCATGTTTTAGGGGTAACTACTTGAACACACCTGAACCAAATGAGTGTCATTAGCAGGCTTGCAAAAAACTCAGTGAGGAGGTTCATCAATGTGAATCATGTGTGTTGGAATAGGAACACATGTGAAATGCAGGGCAGTGGGAGCTTGTGGACCAGAATTGAGGAACACCAAGAAAGGAATCTGGATCTTTTTGTTGCTGAAAATATGAGACTCATGAGATTTTATTTGAATCAGGACCAGGGATACATGGAAAACCTGAAGGTAACCCACCCCTGATCTAAAATATCCATTTTATCCTTAAACATGCATTTTTACCAGGTATCCTTGTAAGAAGCCCTCTTTGACATCACATATAAATTATCTTATTATATAAGATAGCTTGTTATCCTCACACACTCATGCCTGTCATCTATACCCAAACAGCACACCTTGGTCACTATAACATGCTCATTCCTGATACAATCTTCAGTTTTTGTAAAGTGAGTAATGCAGTAAAGGACAGTGAAAATGTTTAGGATGCATTTTATCATGAACTTACCAAAAATATTAAATAACATATCACATGACATATAGAAAGACATTTAATGTCATTATATTGCAAGTTGCGTCTCCAGATTTAAAAAGGAAATCTAGTCAACAATTTTTCTCTCTTGTTAAACTGGAATGTTTTGTTTCACATGTAAAAAATTTTCATTACATATTCTGGGGACGGGAATGGTTCGGTTTATATGTTTTGAATCATCTTTTGCAAATAGATTTGTATTACCTACAGTCAAGGGTTAATGTTGGGCAGAAAAATAATTCACAGTACAGTTAATTCTGCCTCGACTCAATACAAATTTGATCTGGCTTCGTGTAAGACAAATCCTTGACCTGGAGACCCTTGACTCTGTTACGAGGCAAACACAACAAACTGAGTTTTTGATATGAAAAACAGGAATAAGTCAATAAATCCAAAAGCACAGATTTAAAAAATAAACATATTTTAAAAAAATATAAATACTACTTTTTCATTTTTTATGTCCCTGTTTGCCACTGACATGCAACAGCCAATTAATGTTTGATTAATATGGCAGCATACCAGCTATTCCCCTTAATTACTTCAGTGCCCTGAGAGAACATTTATTAAACTGACCACTCCAAATTGCATGCAAATAAAGCATAAATGTGCAGCATCTGCACCCTTTTCAACATCCAGCAGTACTGCAGGGAGCAAAACTAAGGAGGAGCTGAATTTCATGGTTGACCCTTTATCACAAAAAGGAGCCAGATGAAGAGGGAAGACAAGAAAGGATGAAAAAGATAGACCCAATAAGAGATGGGAAAGACTGAAGAGTTGTTAGAAGTGATGCTTAAGGATGACAGGAGGCTGATAGAGAAAAAGGCAAATGAAGAACTGAGTGGCTCAGAGTAACAGATACATGGGTGTAAACATGTGATTCCCTGGGGACATGCCATGCTGATTATCAAATAACACTCCTGTAGGACTTCACCTATAGACATATGCTTTAGAGCAGCTTGTGTGATTTACATTTACTTTCATTTTTTCATCGTTTTAATCTCATCATTCATCATTCTGTTTTACAAGAAGAAATGACAGCATGTGTAAAATAAGATTAAAAACAGTCGTGCAGTTATTTATGATTATGATCGTAATGCAGTGAGTTGTTGGGAACCTCGCCAAAAGCATCTCATTGCTTTAAACTCAGACAAGAAGTCAATTTTAAAAAATGGGACCACCATGGGAAAAAATGCTCCTGTCATTCTCATTTTCAAACCTCCTAAAGGGTTTTATGGTGACAGATGTTAGTTTAAACATTTATTTAGGATATAATATAAGTCTGTGCAGCCTTCTGTCTGTTATTCTTCTCCTCACTACATGATTTATAATAAAATGTATTTACATATATGGTTAAATACTGCCATTTATTAATAATTACATAGCAATATAACCCTTTTGTTCCTTCTGCAGAGCAAATACTAGTAAAGCATTCATGTTCTGGGGTAAAATACTAAAGAATATCCACAAGAGAGTTTCTTTGCTATCCAGAGCAGACAAGCCACCGTGGGACCTCATTAGGGGAAAGGTTTTGTTTTGTTTTTTTGTCACTGAACTTTTTCCATCAACAGAAAAGCCACATCTTAAAATCCATCTTCTGTTAAGTTAGGAAACTATATTTTTAGGATTCTGGGGCATTTTGACATCAGAGTTGAAAACAGTGTCTTATTTCCATATCCAAGAGATTGTTGTGTTTATCAAAGACTAAGAATAGACTTTATGAACTAAAATAGAAGTAGTCTTCTACTGAAAAGTCTTATGTGATGACAAGATGGATTTAACATTCATAAGACTGAGCGACTGCTTTTGCACAGCACTATTCTGAAAAATGTGTTCAATTCTAATCTGCAGTTGGTTCCCATTGGAAAGCCTGATTACAACAAGGAATAATTAGTCAGACTCGTGTCTCTACAGCTTTTTTATGTGAGAAGTGTCACAATAATGTCCCAAAATCTCCTGCAATAGTATCCTGTTGGCATTCACCCTTGTTTTGAGATTCACCATGCTGTCAGGTGTGTCAGTCACAGATACACAACTGGCACCTGACCGGTGGCAAGATTATTGACATATCAGAAGGAAATTCTGGATCCAGCGGTAATCCCATATGTTGAGAATCTTGCACTCAACTCCATACTCCAAGGCTCTCGGCCTTGATATTACTTCTTATTCTTGTTCGCCAGTTGGCTAACCTGTTTGTGTCTTATCCCCGTCAGAGGATCCTGGTCTGCCTGCCTGTCTGTCCGTCCCCCCCACTCGCCTGCCTTCCCGCCTGCTTGGCTGTTTCCCAGCCTGTCGGTTCCCCCACCCGCTTGCCTGCTATCCTGCCTTTTAGTCTGTTCACTACGCTCGTCTCTTTGATAGTCATCTGGATTTGGAGAAATCAAATAAACCTTTTGGATGACAGAACCGCGTCTGCATTTGGATTCAGATTGCTTCTCCACCATATAACACCGTTGTGGCTTTGCATGGATCGTTCACAAGCTACCAACAAATTTGTGTTACTCATTCCACATGATCCTTAAAAATTAAACCTATGATATATAATAAATACATTGATTTATACTGTAAAAAGGAGAGAAAGATATTTACCAAACAAAAAATCTTATTTTTGCACCAACTTCATTTTATACATTTTACATTTAATAAAGCATGCTGAAATGATCTATCTTTTCTCCAACAAATTATTTGCTTAAGTGAGATCTTAATAAGGACTTATACTGCTAGGAATTTTCCCTTCCCTTGTCTATGGTGGGTTTTTTTCTGTATTGTTTTGTTTTGGTTTTTTTGTTTGGTTTCTTTTTCTTGGGTGTTTGCATTGTCTGAATTTTAAAAAAAAAAAAGGGAAAAACATCCACTCCTATCATGTATTCTTCACAACAGAATAAACTTCTTATTCAGTCAATTGTTGGCAGCCTAGATTTCTTTCTTTCACTGGCTTCACTATGAAGACTACATATAAAAACCTACATATACAAACCTCAGAATGCTGGTCCATCGGCTATACATCACAGTGATGTGACAAGTACTGTCCCATTTGCTCTGAATGAGCCCAACAAACCGCTGCTTCATTTAGCATCCAGCGGAGGCTACTAGTGGTGTTTCCTCCGCAGCCTAATTTCTCCCAGAATTCACTTTGCACATCATGGTGGTTGATGAGTAGCAGTTGAGGCGCATGGAGTAGCTATGTTTATTTCCATTTACCTCACTTTAGTAGGAATTTGACATATCTCTCTCTCTCTAATCTATATATATATATATATATATATATATATATATATATATATAGATATATATATATATATATATATATAGATATATATATATATCTATATATATAGATATATATATACATATATATAGATATATATATATATATATATACATACATATATATATATATATATATATATACATACATACATACATATATATATATATATATATATATATATATATATATATATATATACATATACACACATATATATATATATATATACATATACACACATATATATATATATATATACATACACACATATATACATACATACATACATATATATATATATATATATATACATACATACATACATATATATATATATATATATATATATATATATATATATATATATATATATATATATATATATATATATATATATATATATATATATATATATATATATATATATATATATATATATATATATATATATATATATGCAGTAGTAATATCCATGAAGTGGGATCCTTAAATGTTTTGGGAGCTGTTGAGCTGAAGAATTGTATATCCAAGTGCCTTTTCAAAAGCTTGTGTAAGAAATCCCCTGCTGCATGAAAGCATTATGCATTTCTTCCATGTGCAACCATTACTCAGGGGAGAAGTACCTGGATGAAGGACACGATGCAGCTGAGAGAGAGAAAACCAAACCTCTAATAAGAGGGATCAAACATGCCGAGGCAGCAAGGATAGAAGAGTGTCAGGACAGAGTATGGGCGACTGCCCAAGTACAAACACAATCAAGACATAATAAACTTAAACCAGGGCAGTTTATTTGAGGTGAGCAAAGACTAACTGACTGCAAGTGTGTTGCAGGAACACAATAAAGGGAGGAAGTCAACTAAGGCAAGTTTGGTTATCAGATTTCAAGTTAAAAAAAACAGGAAATGTGTAGCAAACCAAACCACCTGCTTCTATCTCCTGTTTACCTCCTCATGCCGGTTTAAAGATAACATGCTATGCTCAGTTTTCTACTGGATGTCCATATACTGTACCTACACACACCAGTGATCCTTCACTCTCTATTTCCTTCGCCAATCAGCCCCATTTGATCACTCAATGTCTTTCTTTTCCAATTTGTCTGACTGTATGGGCACAAAGAACAACAGAGATTGGGCTGTGCACCAAAAAAAGAAGAAGTGAGGACACAGACAAACAAAAAGCAACACCAGTGCCAAAGTGTGAGACGATGGAAGCATCACCAGTGATCCATGTCCATGTCACTACAGGTCTAGTACATGCCCTGTTGGTGGTGGAGGAACCAATCGGAGCATAGCACAGATTCACAGAGCCTCGGTTTCCCATAGCTACAGTATTCCATACCTCCCGCAAGGCATTAAGAGAATGGTAAACAGAATGGACGGGATTCACAGAGATTGATAAAACACAACACATAGCTGAGTCTCTCTTACTATCTGTTAATCTAACTTCACTCCTCCTTTAGCAAGAGTTCAATCTCAGGGAAGCTAAATTAAATCATGCCAGCAGCTGCTGCTGCTGACCCCGACCGTCTAGACTGAAAGGGACAGAAAGAAATAGAGAGAGGTGGTGAAATCAATATACACACCCAAAGGCAGACAGGAGGAGTGTCTGGCAACAGGTACACAGAGTACTGGACTGAGTTAAGTTGTGGGTGGAGAGGAGGGGTTCAAGGACAAAACAGCAGGAGGTTTGATGGAATAGGTCAAGCAAGAGAAAAAAAAGGAAAAGAAAAAGTGAGTCACTTTCCATTACCTGCTTGTCAAAGAAAGCAATAAGGGTTTAAGCAGAAAGACTTAATCATAAATGTGAATGATTATGATTTTACATTTCTCTGACTAGATAGAATTAGTACAAAGGCAAAATGGAGTTTAAATGGTAAGTAATAGAAGATAAACCTGAGCTAAGAAGAAAGACATTTGACATTTGATTCAGTCAGTGTTACAGTCAAGGAGAGCTTACTGCAGACTGCTTTGCAGGCCTGGTTGAAAGTATATTTAGCCCTGAATGCCTCAGAAACAAACTATCTAGTTACTATGGAAGGCATTTTTTCCCAGGTGCAGCTGTGATGAACCTAATAGTTATTTTGACTCAGCTAACTTACTTAAGCTTCCTTCACCTGAAGCATGGTCAAAATTAGAGGCATTCTTCCCAGTGTGATAGAGAAGAAAAGAGTCCATGTACTTGTTTGAGGATATTTCTCTCTGTAAATTCAAGAGCAGATTTAGTTATTCTCCCATATGAAGACCTTAAGAACCAAGATGTATGGCATCTTAAAGACTTGGTATCATTTTATTGCAACAGATGATGTGAAACAGAGAGCAGAATTATTTGTGGCTTTAAGATTTCTTTGATTAGGATAAGAAGAAGAGCCTTTAGCTATCAGGCTTCTCTCTTGTGAAAGTAGCTCCCAGTTTGAGTTCAGAAGTCAAAATCCTCTCTCGCTTCAAGCTTAAAACTTTACTTTTCTGTACAGCTTACAGTGAGAGCTGGCTCGAACTACCCTAAACTCCTTAATTATGCTGTAGAGGCTGCAGACTCATGTCTCTTTATTCTCACTGCATTTGCTCCTGTATATTATTGTGTTAACATTGTGTGCCTTTGTCTTGCAATTATTTTTTATGGTATTCCTTACTCCAAAACTGCATGTTATGGGTTGGATTTCACTGGCTTGACACACCTGCCAAGTGTTTGTTGCAGTTGTCCATCTTTCAAGCTTCTAGTCTATTATGTTTCACCAACTCTTCAAGAAAAACTGTTCTTCAATCCAGCTCTGCCTGATGTTTCTTCCTGTTCACTAGCTTGCTCGAAGACAAGGAAGCACGGTCAGAGAGATTAAAAATGTATTTTTATCTATAACAACAAAAAAAAAATAGTATAAATTTCCATTTATGATTGCAGATCTGTTACATGACATTTTTAGTTTAGAAGGTATTAAAAGCTTTACATTAACACAGCAGAGCTCTCAATACTAATGCTTTGTTGGAAACTCTCATGAGAAGTTTTAGCACAAACATCTGAGACGTTCTAGACAGCATGTAGACTAGTCTTGGCTGAGCTTCCTCCATAGCTCCTGTTCACACAATCACTTCACAACAAGAGTTAACTGTCCTGGAGACTCACTTTTATCTGCAAGAAGTCGCAGGCTAATCTGCAGATATTTGTATTTTTACATGTTGCCATATGTAAATATATCTGTTGTCATCCTGACAAATATAACGTGCTAATTTTGAGGGGATTTTTCATTGCTCTTTAGTATCTTATTCCCACTTTTGGTAATTGCACATAGTTAAAAACCAGGAATTTTAGCAAATAATATATTTTCCACACTTTACCAAGAATTGGTGGGAAATAGTGGGAGAGAGATTCCTGTAGTGCAGAGAGAATAATATTACAAGTTTTACTTAAAATAAAAATGTACAATTTAATATTATGGTCTTTTTTTTTCCTTAAAAAAGAATAAATTTGATTTGAAACAATGTTGAATGTTCTACAAAAAGGACCAGAAGTGGCAATAGGTGAAATGAAGGTTAGGATGATGAGAAGGAGGAGGTGGGCTGAAGGTTATTTAGGATGACAAGGTTAAAAGGAGGGTTATTACAGTCACTGTACAGAGGTACAAAAAAAAAAAGAGGAGGTGAGGATGAGCAGGAGAATAAGATGGGTGAAGTCGGCTTTGGTATGCATAGATTAATTAGGTATTCCAAAGGGACTTAAACTGTAGAGGATGAGAAGAAATAAAAGTTTTAGTAATCACAGAAATAAAGAAGATGGTGGAAGAAAGTTAAGAAGAGTTCAAAGACTCCAAAGATTGGAATTATCTTGGTAATACTGAGTTTTTATGATACACACATTTTTCATAAAATAATAAATGTATTATATTCATATTAAATTTTTTTCTCATTATTGTCAACACTTTTTAGTCCAATTAAGGGTCACAGGGAAGCTGGAGTCTTTCCCAGCAATCATCAGGCAAGAGCCAGGTCCACCCTGGACAGATTACCAGTCCATCCCAGTGTCAACACAACAAGACAAAAAAACACTGACGTTCACATTCATTCCTATGGGAAATTTAGAGTCATCAACTAACTTAACATGCATTTCTTTGGAAGGTGAGAGGAAGCTGGAGTACCCGGAGAGAACCCACGCATACAAGGGGAGAACATGCAAACTCCACACAGAAAAGCCACTGTTCGAACCTCCCCCCAGCCGAGACTCAAACCAGTGACACTGCCTGCTGTGAGGCCATAGTGCTAACATCATACAGACAGAAGGAGGCGCAAAGTGAATGCTGGGTTTGTGTCAGAAACAGACACAAACACAAATAAATTACATTGTCAAAAACAGAGGATGTGAAAGTATTTAGAGGCAGGGACATGGAGAGGAGCAGCGGCTAGGTGAGATGAGGTGAGTCAAAGCCTGTGTACGAATGTCCACCCTATTCCCTAACCCCTCGTTTACTACATAGGGATACACTATATAGCACACTACATAGTCCACTCATCTTGTTGACAATTTGGACATGAAGCTGGCTATTTTCTCCGCATCGCAGATCACGTGACGACCGGCTGCCACCACAGCAACCACCACACGTCGTTCCAAATCCAATCCAAATTCATGTGAAAAAAAGTCATTTTCTTCTATTGTATTTTATTATTTCTTTGTTGCATATTTAACAAATAAAGATATAAAATTAATTATCATTAGTTTTTCTTTACCTGCTTAGACGTTTGTGTCACTTCCGCCACTTTGAGCTCCTGCCCACAATGCATTGTGGTCTATATTGACCGGTCTAGTGACCATCTACACTCACTACTTTTCAAGATGCATTGTGGGTAACTTTGAGTGCACTACTTTTTTTCTCTCTGGACATTCAGACACCCCTACAAAATGGCGTGACCATTATAATAGGCCAATGAGGATTCTGTTAATAAGATCCCACACACCATCAGGAACAGTGAAAAGCCTCATGTCTTCATCCTCACCCTCTTTCTCCACCCAAATCTGAAGACGGCACATTTTCACACACTTGTATAAGCTGACAAACGACATGCACTGGAAGTATCTAATGAGCATCGGTGCATAAATGAAAAATCAAAAGCCAACAAGCTGAAAAATAATTTAGAGCACACAGACAATACAAACATTACCCTTACCAACATGACCATTTGAGACTATGTGAGAGTGTGGGGCCATCAGTCCATCCAATAATGGCTCAAATTGAAGGAAATGGGTTCTGAAATCACATTTTCAGGGCTTCTCATTTTAAGAGCATGACTGCAAATTCACATTCATTTCCTGTGTGACTCGGTCAAGCTTCACATCAATCAAACATTATATAGCTTCATCTTACAGCCGTTCACAACCTGTAATGAGCTTAGTGGTACAAGACTGAGGAGAAAATGCAGTTGAATCAAACTGTATCAGGCATTTGATATGTTTGTCTTGTACATGCATAAGAGCTTTTCTGATGGGAAGGGGATGTGCTACAACCATTCATAAAACTAAATGAAAGTGTTCTGATATTTGGTTGTTAATGACAACAGCAGGAGAACAAGCATGAACCCCCCATTATTAACATTCCAGGCAGCATATGGATGCTTGCATATAATCAATAAGCATGTCAGCAATTCCAACTCAGTGCGAAGAAGCCTCATCATCATGTTTTTGTGAATAACAGGAAGATTTTGGTCGAAGAGAGGGTCCACCCATACCATTAGAGACAGTCGCATTGCTGCCATCTAGTGTATAAACCCAGTTAAACTATATTGAAGCAGATAAACAGGATTTGTCTGCTCTAAAATAACAGAAATGATTGTATTTAGAGGGATGAGTGTGCTTGTGTAAATTTAATTAAGAGGAAGTCACTGTATCTCCCATGGTTCTTTACCCAACATAAACCACTTGTCACCAATGACTACAAAATGTCTGTTTTCTTCAGGCCACCTTTATGGGTCCACCATCACTACCTTGTCCAATGCAGTTTGGTAATTCATCACTGAATGTTAATGCTCTTCTTTAGTCTTCTGTGACATTGTATTCTGCCATTTAGAGGTTAGAGATGGTTTATATTAGCGTTTAGTGGACCAACAAACATCTTTTGCATACTCTGAGGTGTGCTTTAAAAGCCAAAATCTCCAGCTGTTGAACAGGTGTGTCGTATCCAAACTGTGGCTACGTTCACACTGCAGTTGAGTGTGACCTGAATCCATTTTTTTTCCACTCAAATGTGACCCATATCAGATTCATTTCTAACATTGTGAACAGCACACATCACATTGAATCTGACATTTTCTAAACAGTTTCAGGCCACTTACAGATGTGGTGCTGAACTGGATACATGGTCTGATTTATGGTCTGACCAGCCAGGTCACATACACTGCAACTGTGATGTCATTCAGGAGCTGCTGGAGATAGTCTCCTTGAGGCAGTACTCAGGCATGAGAACATGATGCATACCTCTACAAAAGTCATGGGCTACAAAGCAAACAGAGGATTTGGCAATGCCAAACAGATTCGCCAAGGTTAGTAACCCGCCCCCATAGCTAACCAGTAGAGCCCCATCCTCTCTTCTCCAGGGTGATGGGGTCTCCTGAACAACACGACTTGCCTCCAAAGTCTTTAGGCAATGTGTTGACAGATGTGGTGAAAGGTATTTCTTGACATTCTAAAGGTTTGGTAGAACTCCAGCTCCGTTAAACAACTCGCATCCTTGCTCCAACACAGCATCCACACACAAACCTCTGTACTGATGTTGCTGCAGTTGCCCCAAGTAGCGACGTCATAGAAAAGTTCAATTTCGTTCTCCTCTTCATCCTTTTTACCATAAAGCGTTCACAAATTTGCAGACTGCCACCAATGTTATAAACAAAAGCCTGTAAATGACAGTACTGGTTACTTTCATGTTTGTTTCCATAAACACCGTTCTGTACGTGTAGTCAATAATGTTCAACTGAGCATGTGGATCACTATAGGAGCATGAGCCGTTCACCCAGCAGACAGGTCAGATTTAAAAATGCAATTTGAACAGCCAAGCAAATAAATAAATAAAACAGATTTGTGCAGAAAATCAGAATTGAGCATTAAGGCCTTCAGTGTGAACGTAGCAATTTTTTTTTCCTTTTGCTTGTTCAAACACCTAAGATTGGCTAAAATAATATCCCCTGAGGATTATATGATACACAGCTAAACTATGCAGTGAGGTGCGAAAGTAAATGAGGATTGATGTTTTTTTTTCACCTGTAAGAATGAAAGATCTGAGCTGTGGTTAAAAAAAAAAAAACAGATGTGAAGACAATCAGAAAGAGAATAAGCAATATTTGTGATTTAACTTGGATACAAATGAAAATATATGTGATATTTATGCATTACAATTGTCCCCTTTCTAATAATCAATACAAAAAAAGATAAAACAAAAACATTGGTTTACATCAAACAGGTTGCTGTTTCTAATAAACATTTCCATTTTAGAGTCATCTGTCCAAAGTGCGATGCTCTGAAAAGTGTTCTTATGTGTTCTAGGGCAAACCCAAGTTTTGCCATGATTAAACTTTAGGTTTCACGATGATATTTTAGAATTTTTGGAAACTTCTTCAGATATCTTGAAGCACATTTTTTCTGAGGACAGCCTGAACCGGCATTATTTGCATGTTTTAAAATGTTCTCTACCTTATATATCACATTTGTGTGGATTGGCTGAGTTCAAAATATCTTTTAAACCTTTTTCTCCTCCCAGACTGGTAGGCATCTATTGCTACTACTGAAAACCTGCAAGAATTTCATGATGATACAATAGTTAAGATCAATCCAAATGTCTAAGGTTTGAGAGACCAAAGCTGCTGCCCTTGGCTAAAATAGCTAAAGTTATAAACTGCTTCAGGTATACTAGAATAAATAATGACAATCTTCTCTAACATTGGCTGAAATGTTGTTCCAATACTGTGCTGCATTTTGTGTGTGCCGTCATGGTGCAGTGATTAAAGATTATGATTCAGTTTTAAACCAGCAGAGGCATGCGGATATCTCTGTGTCCCAAAAAGGACATATTTCCTACAAGCATGCATACACACAAACTACACACATAAGCAGACAGTGAGCAGAACGCAGGCAAGCAAATACACAAGAGCACACAAAACTGCACACAAAGACTTTTTTTTTAAGAAAACCTGTAATCATAAAGAGCAAACATGCCCTGTAAAAGGTTGTGAAGGCAGGGACGACTGTTCAAATAGATAGATTACAAACACCCACACCAAAAAACACACACAGAGAGCACACTTCCATATTCAAGCAAATCATTCCAGCAATAAACTCAGTCACAATTTAACCAAACACACACACACACTTAAAAAAAAAAGAAAGAGAGAGATAAGTAAGGTGCCAAATATTTCACAAGCCTTTTTATGGTATACTGAATCACATGCACCAACTGTACATTGCCTCTTTCTCACACAACACACACACCGATAAGCTTACTTTACAGTCTTTCTGGGTCCTACGTACTGTATAGAACTGTTTAAACACTCAATACTGCCCCTCTCTGCTCCTCCAGCTGCATTGAAAGTATTATGACCTGTGTAATAACACTGCAGGCTGCCTGTATAAAGGATTAGGGTTTAGATTAAATATCCTCAGAGAAAGTTTAAAATGATCACACACATCTTGTGGATGTGATAGTCTCTTATATGTCAAAAACTCTTTATTTCTGTAAACTCTTGTCAAACCAGGCAAGATAAGCATCAATAACTTTGACAGGAAAGTGCCTATTCAGCCCTTTCTTGGCCATCTTGTGTCACATCATAATAATTCTGATTTTGGTGTAATATTTAAATCATGATTTGGTTACTGTTAAATGTTAGCGTGGTGTCCAAGAAATACTGACTTATGTGACCCTGAATTGGAATAAGTGGAATACAGGATAAATTAATAACTGAATAAATGAGACGCATGAATGAATGACTTTAACCTTGTTACTTGAAATCACTGTGGCATATGAAACTGCATACATTTACAAACTGGTTATTTATGTTTTTACAACACGTTTAAACCCGCCAAAAGTGCCAGTCACTGAACTGTGTGGGAGGCCACAAGAGAAAGCGGTTAAACTTAGAGCCAACATGACTCTTCCGGCAAAACGCATCAAGAGACTAAAATTACTTTCATCATATCCATCTTTATTCTGGATCTGGCTGTTGATGAGATATTTGATTCATTTATTTTAATAAAAAAATGTGATAGATTGGTTTTCTACATGTCTTTTGCAAATGAATTCAGGCGTTGTGGCATGATAGCATTGTAATCTGTGGTAATTATTACTGATAACTTTTAATTACAATAGCGTAGGGACGTCGCAAGGGGACGTCGAGCTTACTGCGTCTGATTCCAGCAGCTGTACAGCCATTCTGCCTCCACATCAGCTTTGTCTTATGCTGCTTTCACGTGAAATTGGAAAATTGCCCGAACCGTTATGTTAACGTGATTTGTCTCGTGTTATTGTTTAGGCAATATCAATAATTATTTTTCATTTTAGAGGTGAAAAAAAAAATCGGGCAACCCATTTCGTGGTTTAGACTACTTTGTGCAGATAGCATTGTGTTTAATCATATCTGATGTGTAGCAATATTAGCATTAGCATAGTTTTAGTGTGATAGCGTTTTTATTATTTATGCATTTTGAGTTTTTTATGTTAGATTGTTTTCCACATGGATTTTGTCAGAGTACAAAGATTACATGTAGAAAACAGTTTTTAACATAAGAGTAAAAGAAAAGGCTAATTGTAAATCATAGTCCGTTAAAAATGTATTATTAGTCAATTTTCTCAAGAAAGATAAAAAGCAAACAGGTTTACTAAGTTCTGTTTTGTTTCTGAGATGAATTCATTGCGGTCTGGTGCACAAAAGTAAACAGAACACTTGTTTGTTTACAAGAAAACTCCGCAGTGGCGGAATTTCCGGGAAGTACTTGAAGGCAGCAGGTCGCTGCCGTCAACGCCGCAGTGGAACATAACATCAAAATGTTAAGGAAGAAGACAACATAATCGCTCCACGTAGAGGACTGATCATGGCAACTCGATGGAGAGGCGGCCCTCGTCCCTGCTCAGCAGAACACGACTGTGGCTTCAAAACGGCGACCCCCCAACAAGAGTCCTCTGGAGAGACGGAGGATGCGGCGGAGTCGCAGCGGGAGCTGCCACGATGGATGCGGCTTTACTTCTACGGAATGCACGGCGCGACTTTGGATGTCTTGCTCTCATCGTTACAGGGGGTTTTAAATAGTCGGGACCCTAAACTCTTGGGCTTTTCCTCTCTGTATCTTTGCATCATGCACTCTCTGACCCACTTCGCGCTGGAGAAGATTTACTCCCAGAAGAGGTGTTTCAGAGGTCGGCCTGTGGTGTTTCATCTGGTCTTCTACCCGTCTGTGTACATCGGACTTCAGATCCTGATCGGGAACATTAATACTTTGACCGAGCAGGTGCGGGTTGTTTCCGGGACTCAGCTTGCAGTGCACTACATCCTGGCTCTGTATTTCTGCCAGGTGTTTCACAGAGGGATGTCACATCTGCAGTATCATCCCCCCTGCTCCAGCGACCTGCAGAGGAAGCTCCAGCACCAGAACACCGGTGATCCGAGACCTCCCAAAGGTCTCCCCGGCTTTGCTCATTTCCTATTTTTTGGTATGCACGGCTTCCTGGATGAGATCCTTTTCACTTCTCTGTTCAACCTGGTGGAGAAGTCTGACAGGACCCTCAGCGGCCACACGTCCCTGTGGTCCTTCCTGATGTATGGCAGCTGCAGCTTCGTGGTGGAGAAGCTCTACTTTCATCTGCACTTCAGCCGAGGCTGGGGGACCTGGCAGCGGCTTCCCATCTACATCTGCCTTATATATGCCTGGGAGTTCACCTGGGGACTGGCCCTCAGGCAGTTTGACGCCTGCTCCTGGGATTACTCCCATTACCCTCACAACTTCATGGGACTCATCACGCTCCTCTACCTGCCGGGGTGGGTCTGCCTGAGTCTCTACCAGGACGTGCTGTCCAACGTCCTGCTAAGAATCACATGCACCACAGATGAAAACTGTGGCAGTGGGGTCAATGGTGAGCTTAATGGGAAATTGGAGTCAAAGAAAAGGGCACTATAAATTTTCATTAAAGTCTAGAATAGCCTACTTCCGGGGCAAAATCTGCTCAACATCTGACAGAGAATGAGACACAAAAGGCCAATTTTACTAAGAAATTAACATGGTAAATAAGCCATTTTACTAACTAAATAAAATTCAAATTTAATTAAAAGGATCTTTCAAGGTAGCTTTGGGCCTTTCAACCTGCCTCAGGTCATGATTTGCATTTTCACATATCAGAATATTGCAAATAACTACATTAAAAGTTGAAAGAGTTTGCAAAATGGAAAAAAAAAAAGGGATTTTAACGTTGTAATAAGGTGACAGTCCAGTGTACATTTGAGTCTGGACTTCTTATGAAGATCAGACATTTTCCAGTTTTCAACTCAGCTCTGTCTGATACTTCAGGGTCCAATAAGATCCTGATACTTTTCTTAACTTGACTTCAGTACTTACTGCCATTTTCATCTATTTAATGGAAAAATAAAAATGAAAAAAAAAAAAAAAAAGACTTTCACATTTTCATACCCTTGAAAGCACGAATATCCACTTATGAATCACAGACTTGCCATGTTATGCATTGCAGACATTGTTGCAGGGCTGACATTTTATGTCGTTTATGGTTTCAGTACATATTGCCATCAAACATTCCAAAGTCAGTATTTCAGACGTCTTCTCGCGGGTCCCCCTCCACCTGCCAGCTTCTTAATATTATTCAAGTAATGCACAAGAGCTATAAACAATAAAAACTCAGTCATATTATAAATGTAGCAAAGGAGAATGAGTAGCTGAATGGATCATTTGGGACCAAGTTAGATTTTACTGTGAATTTTTCATGAACCAAACATTATTTTCCTGGAGTGCCTTCCTGTGTAAATGTAGACTCAGATAAACATGACAAGGCTCTTCTTATCAGCTTGTGCTAAACTCCTGGGTTGCGGTCACATAATACCATATAGGCTTGTATCTGTCAGAGTTTATTTCAAATATTTGAACACAGGGCTAAAGTGCCCTTTTATTCTATCTGTGATGCTAAATCTTGATACACCTTTAAAATATTTCTTTGAAAACACTTGACTCCTAAAACAAGAAATCAGCTGTTATTTTTGCCTTTAATTTATTAATCAAATAAACTGTATTCTATCTGTACAAATTCAATGTTAACTTATACAACCTTCACTGTGCCTGTAGAGCACAAGTTAGCCCTAGACTGTGGCTAGTGTGGTGTTTCTCTTGGTTTTTTTTTTCTTAACTTGGCAGCTATACTGATCTTTTTAAACATTTTCATCCTCCCCCACACGAGTGGGTGACTGTACATCTTAAAGATATTTTATGGCCGAATAACTGTTCCTCAATCACATTCTCTCTGTGTTGCGCACTTTTTTTTTGAAGAAGAAAACAAAAATCTTGAAAAAACAAAGAAAGGCATGGAAATTTAATGAAAAGATAAATATAGCTGATTTAAAATGGCATGCACTGTATGACTTGCAATTTTAATTAAATCTAAAATTTTGCACAACTTGCATTTGTTTACTGTCACGTAAATGATTTCAAACTGTCTTGATTATTTCACATATATATGAGTAAATAGGCAAACATGTGTATGACATTTGCTAAAGGGAAGGCAAAGCATGCAAGCAAAGCTTTCACTTTCGTAGTGTTGCTCTCTGTTTTTAGCAACTGTACTGCTCTGTTAACCATCACATATCACAAAGACATTCACCACAGACAGTCACATGATATTGCCAACCCTTTGTGTTTTCCACTGTTATATGCCAAGCATACGTTGTATTTCAACAAAGTCAACCCTACAAACTCCAAAGACAACACATATTAATATTTGGTCTTGTGCCTATAAAGTGAAAACACACTCAGATTACCTGTTGAGTCATCTCACAATATCACTTCCTTTTTGAGAAGCTTTTCAGAGAGTAAACTAAACAAAACAGGAGCAGTGTCTTATGAAACAGACGCAGAGTAGCCTTTGTTTTAACTTCTGTTTTCTAGAGCATTTAAAACAGTGCAAAAGCAACTTTCTTGTATCACATTGATGGAATTTTTTTATTAATAACTTCAATACAAGCTTGATTATATATTTAAATATGCACGCACCTTTATGTGTATTTTCAAGCCTGGGTTTTGAAAGGGACAACTAATGACTTGGCAAAAGTCTTTAGTTGCTTTCTCTTTATGACACCTTGGAGATCATTGTGATGCAAGCAAACCTATAGATTTAGACAACCCACACATAATCACTAGCCAGGGGAGCCTGAATACACCAGTGACCTACAAGACTTAACTGCATTCATACAAGCTTCTTAAATGGCTCATTAGCAGTCTTAAATTTGTAATACACGATTGCTGTGTATAAACATGACACGAGATTTTGTCCATAAGAAAACAGGAAGTGAAATGCCGTTTGTCTTGCACAACACTTATCAATACATTACCTGCTAAAGGTAAATCTGCTGAAGTTTAAAACAAACAGATATAAAGGCATGAATCTAGCAAATTACAGCACAATTGCTAACTTTTTTTTTTTTAAAAAGATTTTATGAATGTTTGCCTTGCAGTATAGGGCATTTCTACTTCGAATTCAATTTCAAAACACACGTACACAAACACAGACACACACATACATACATACATATATATTATAAAAAAAAAAAAAATACATATATATATATATATATATATATATATATATATATATATATATATATATATATATATATTCTAGTCATTTAGCAGCTTTTATCCAAAGTGACTTACATATGAGTGAGAACAACACATATATGTATATATATATATATATATATATATATAGATAGATAGATAGATAGATAGATAGATAGATAGATAGATAGATAGATAGATAGATAGATAGATAGATAGATAGAATTTATTTATTTTACTAATCATTATTGTAAACATTTAAACAACACATCATTGACCTTCTCGAGCCAAATAAATAAACATAGAAAATTAATGTTTCTTCACTTTATCTGATATGGCTCAAATTTAGCCAGAAAATTGAAATAAAAATTTTATTAAAATGAAATTTACACATCAGGCAGATGTTTTTTTTTTTTTTAAAGGATCACATGTAAACCAACACCAACACAGAAAAACAAACACTTACCCTGAGCTAGCTTAACAGAATTAGCCCTTAGCTGCTCAATGGTTAAACAAGCAAGTATCTTCTGCTGGAAGTTAATGGAGCCCAAAAGTGAAGATTAAAAAGTAAACTTACCTTTACGCAGGTTGGAAAAAATTGCCTACAAAAGACTGTCGGTGTTGGTGTACACTAGCTGGATGTGTAAATACGAACTTCTTGCTAACAGACAGGCTAGCTTGATTCTTGCTAACAAATTAGCTAACAGGCAACTTAAAATGTGATTTTATTCCTTTTTCTTCTATTATTTCATACTACATCTAATATGGTTGGTTTTAATAACAGTAAATTTAATGAAGTAGAAATAAAAGAAATAAAATTATAAAACACATAAACAAGAATATGTATGTTTTTGGGAAAAGGGGGGCTTAAAAAAATGCCTAGCTCACAGCTCTAATCAGGCAACATAAGTGAGAACACCTGTGTACATAAACATCTCCATAAATAAAAAAAAATAAATAAAATAAAAATAAAAAATAAAAAAATAAAAAAATAAAAATATATATATATATATATATATATATATATATATATATATATATATATATATATATATGCAGATGTGGTCATCCCACAGAAGAAAACATAACAAACACTGAAAGTTACTCTTTTTTTTTTTCCCCCACGTTTATTTACATGAGCATTCAAATTATATACAAATATCTACAAGGTTTTTTTTTTCCCTAGGTTTGAGACCGTGACTGTTGGCCTCAACAGGTGCCACCCCAAAAGTAGACAATCAAATTTTAACCAACATTTAGAATAAACAAACTATCACCTAATGCCAAAGTGCAAGTGACTGCAACCTGTAATATACCTTTATTTGATGGTTTCTATAGCAACAATCTCATGTTCTTGATCATTAAGCAGCATTTATACCTCTTAGTCTCATTGTCAGTGTTATTGATAATGTTTGTCTATCAAAACTGTTTCATAAAAGTCATTAAACCACCAAATTGTCAGTAATGCAAATCAATTTCTCATAAAACTATAAATACAAAAACTACGTATACATAAAAAACTATATATAAATATATTTTGCATATTCTTTCATTGTTAATCAAGTATAATCTTATATATTCTTTCATTTATTATTATTATTAATCGGTATATAATCCACAGATTATTTTATTGTGACCTGATGTGACTCCATAACAGAAGTAAAAACAGGCACACTCAGAGAGCACAGAAGATGCAGAAACATATATATATATATATATATATATATATATATATATATATATATATATATATATATATATATATATATATATATATGTATATGTATATATTACTGGTCAAAAGTTGTAGAACACCCCAATTTTTCAAGTTATTCCTTGACACTTGTGCAGTTTAATGTCTCATTGTATTCTGAAATTAAAAGCATAGTACTAACAATAAAAAAAGAAAGTACAGAATCAATTCATAAACCAAAATTTATTTTAAGCTTTTGACTCATCAAAGTAGCCACCTTTGGCAGATATAACAGCTGAACACACTTGTGGCATTCTTTCAACAATAGAAATTAAATATTCTTCAGAAAGTTCTTCCCACATTTGTTGCAGAAGTTCCCACAAATGTGTAGCACTTGTAGGTTGCTTTGCTTTGACTTTTCTGTCAAGTTCATCCCAAACCAGCTCGATGGGGTTTAAGTCTGGAGACTATGCTGGCCACTCCATGTTTTCAAGCTCACCATCTTGCTCTTTTTTCTTCAGGTAGTTCTGGCATAGCTTGGACTTGTGCTTTGGGTCATTATCTTGCCCCTTACCAACTAGACGCATACCAGAGTGTAATGCGTGGTGTTGCAGAATGCTGTGGTAGCCATTTGGGTTCAGGGTGCCACTCACTCTGCACAAGTCACCAACCCTGGATCCAGCAAAACAGCCCCAGACCATCAAACTTCCTCCCCCATGTTTGACAGTTGATGCCACACACTGTGGAACCATCCTTTCGCCTACTCGACGCCTCACAAAGATCCTGTGTGATGAACCAAAGATTTCAAATTTTGATTTATCAGTCCATAATACCTTCTTCCAGTCTTCAGTCGTTCAATTGGAATGTTTTCTTGCCCAGGCAAGCCTCTTCTTCTTATTTTGACATCTTAGCAAAGGTTTTCTTGCTGCAATTCGTCCTGTTAAACCTGCAGCTCGAAGTCTTTTCTTCACAGTTGAAACTGAGACTTGTTTAGTACGACCATCATTAAGTTGCGCTTGAAGCTGTTGTGCTGTGAGCCGCCTATCACGCAAGCTGTTAACTCTCAGATTGACTTGTGACTTTGGGTCTGCCAGACCTTTTCCTGTCCGAGTTTTCCCCAGTTTCTGACTGCCTTTTGATGGTGTAGGAAACTGTACTCACTGACACCTTGACTTTCTTTGCAATTTCTCTGTAGAAAAAGCTTATATTTTTAAGTGTTATTATGGTCTGTCTTTCCTCTTGTTTTAATTGCCCTTTTCTTGCCATTTTTGCAGCAAAAAAAAACACTTTCTGCAGTACAAATCTGTTCAACTGATGCTCATCAAGTTATGGTACCAAAATGTGTTCAAACACAGCTTTTATGCAGACAGACAGGGTTGTAAGTAATCTAGCAAAGTTGGAACACCTGTAAGAATGATTAGCATTAGATTTAAAGGGGCAATCACCTTTTATTGCTGCAGGAAAGCTTTAAATAATTTGGTCCCGGAAGAAGGACTTTTTGCATAATACTGAAATGTACATCATTTTTTAATTTTGGGTAACCTTTTTTGTTGTTGTTGTTGTAATCTGGCAGTTTACCAGTTACTTTTGTACCATTTGAAGCTATTTGTTGGACTTAGATGACTTGAATTATGATAAATTAGTGAAAAAATTGAGGTGTTCTAAAACTTTTGACCGGTAGTGTGTGTATATATATATATATATATATACACATATATATATATATATATATATATATATATATATATATATATATATATATATATATATATATATATATATATACTATCTATAAAGATGTGTGCTGTAGTTAAGATAAACTGAAACCACAGATGCTTTAGATCCACCTATCCAACTAATTAGGAGGTAAACAATTTTTGACATTTCCTGTTTGACACTTTCTGTCTTTGACATTATCTTTTGTAATACTGGCTTGTTGTTTATTATCTAAAATCTCTTTAGTTGGACTGTAAAACTTTTGGTACATGCCTTGCGTCATACGAAATTTCAGAAACTTGGCTAGCTCACTGGAAGTCCGGGGGGTGCAGTTCAGACCCTTGTAGCACTGACATTTAAACCTCGTGCCGAAAGTCTTCAGGTCTACCAGTGTGGTTTTCCCAAGAACAAGGTAGCGTTGCTGAACACGCAGGATTCTGAAGTTCTCAGGGTTGAGGTGAAGGTAGTGATTGGACCTGGAATTTTTTCTGACACAGCGGCCATTCCCCCGACACAGGAAGTCGCTGCAGAGCTGGGTGGCTGCTGTGACGTTAGTGACGTAACGGTTGAGGACAGAGGTGAGGTAGGATGAGAGGTTTTCACAAGATGTCTGGGAAGTAAAGGAAAATAAGTGGGAGCAAGAAGAAGTGATCACACCTATATTTACTTGTTGAGAAATATTTGACGGAAAGTTAGATAACAAGACTCAAAGTTAGTTTATCTCTGTGTATTAAAAAATGAAAAGTAATGTAAACAACTTAAAAGTTAGAGTCAGTAAAGTTCAGATCTTATTCGACTAGGTTATAAAGTCTGAGGAAGGAGTTTTATGAGTTTGCGGATGTTTTATTTATCTCAGTTCAGCTCTCTATACATGTAGTCATTTCAGAAGTCATCTTTCAGGCCAATATTTAGTTTTTATAAAAGATTTGACAAATGAGATACTGAATCTATTCATTTATAGTGATCATAAAAAGTGTCTTAGTTCTTGTTCTTCAATTGAGATGACTGTTTTTAACTAAAAAGGCACAGCTAACAATCCTGTGAGTGAAAGATGGACGTGTTTCATTTAAAACAAATCAAACGGACATTTTATATTATTTTATGTTCATTTCCTTTATAGCTATCTAATGCACTGCATCAGACACAAGAAAGATTTGTTGGGCTATTGTGAGGATGTCCATTAGTCTGATTTATATGCAGTCTCTATCAGAGCAACATACATTAGCATCAAGCTAACTTGTTTTTCTAGCTATATAATAATTAATGCGATTGCAGTGTTGACCACTACAACCAATCAGCAGTCAGCATGCAGTCTAAAACAGATAGCTTTATGTTATCCATTAGCTTAGCTACTATATCTGATGTCCCCCATCCAACAATCATTCATGCTGACCTTTCGACCTGCAGCCAAACAACCGATACCATCTTTATCTGTAGACTTCAGTCAGCCTCCACCTAAGTGAAAGTTTTGTCTTGGTTTGACAACCACTACACTGTTACGTCCATCAGGAGTCTACAGGAGGCCTGTGGTGATGATGGATGATGTTACCTGATCATCATAGTCCGCACTGGCCCCCCACAGCACAGCTCCAGAGGCTCCAACTGCTGCGCTTTCCCCAATGGTGCGGATCAGATCCCCCTGCACAAAAGTGTTAATCAACGGTACTCCACAGATTGGAAAAAAACAAAGAACTTTACACGCATGGGACACACATGATGCAACACTTGCTGCTTTGTGCTTCAAGCATAAGTATAAACTATGTACAAAGTGACTGGAGAAGATACAGATTACACATTCAGGTGGGAGGTTACCCCATAGCAGTGTGTTGTTACAGCAAAGAAACCAAACCGGCCCATAAACCTGGACCTCTTAAGGAGGAACACTCCTCTCCTGGGACTTGAGATGTAACCTTAACTCTATGTAATCTAGTCAAATGGGCTCTTGTTCCCTTAACAGCTGTTTCAAAGGATATTATTTGTTTAAATTGACAATTTTGTTAAAATATTGAGTGGCCATTATTAGTTTTGATATCCCATTGTTAATCTAGGCCTGTGACTCATTCTGTATTCTCATTTTGAGATATTATTACAAATCCACTTGTAACTTATTGGTCCGTACCTGACTGAGGAAGCGTCTATTCTGATCCACAAAGACAGGCCTCATGTAAACAAACACAGGTGCAGGACTGCTCAGCCTGGGTAGAGCAGACACTCTCAATGCTTCCTGAACACGGTTTCTCACCACCAGGGCAGCTTTAGGGTTGTCCGCTAAAGCGACCTGAAATAGAGCAAGGAACAAAATAACAGCACTGGCAGGAATTATATTAGAAATAACTTATCCAGTAAGATAGCATTAGCAACCTGTAGGTACACAGAAGGGTAAAGGGCAGTGCTGGACTCCCACAGCCAGAGCAGCTCGTTGTTCTGTCTCTTCACCTCTTTGGTGCACTGCCCTGTGTAGTTTGGCTCTTGCCAGCCATAGTTGTAGCAGTTTGGGAACAAGTAGAAGCCCCAGAGATAGTTGGGTCTCATGGCTTTGCCTGTTTGCAGTATCCCTGACATAAATTTCTTTGCTGCCTCCTGGGGAGAAATCTCATTAATATTTAAAAAAAAAAACAAAAAAAAAACTTTTATATCACATACCATCATTGGTTTTTATCAAACCATGCACTGATCTGACCTGGAACTCTTGTTTGGCCTTTATGGTGGCCTGGTGGACTGTAAGGGACAAGTTTCTCTGCATAACATGATCCACTGATGAAGTCTGATAGATTTTTTTATTGCCCCAGTTTCTGTCCCAGAGAGGGCGCCATTCCTCCCAATCAATCACAGCCAAGCCTCTGGTTGTCCTAGAGAAGAAGACGAATGTATGCCGATGACAATCTTTGCTGCTGTTTGTATCTGACTTACCAGGAGTGGGACGACAGATATAAAGTAGATATTTGGCTCATTCTGGCATGCTCACATTGACATCTTCATCGGTTTATTTAAATAAACAGAACAATAAATATGTTTTTGAAAAATCTCAAAGTAATTTGGCTGTTCACAGACTTGAGTGACCAATGTGTTCATCGTAGGTTGGGTCAAGTCATTTGGACTTGGTTTAGTTTCTTAGCCATGTTTCTTTAAGTCTGATGGAGATTGTGGGAGATTTCACTTCAGTGGTTTGTGAAACCACTGATGTTTTAGAGTTTAAATCCATTATTTAAAATGGTTTTGTTAAGGTTAGAGGGGATAGTCTAATAAGGAGTGGTGGTTTGGTCTTGAGAGCCCGTGGTCAAGACTGCACCCTGGTCTTGAGGTAAATCACTGAGCAAGGCCTTTAAGCCTCCAACTGCTCCCAGATGCTGAGATACAGCAGCTCTCAAGCATATCTACAATAGATTGTTAAAATACAAAGGCTCACTTCCCAAATGGGATTAATAATAATAATAAAAATATTATTAACGTGACCCTTGTTCATAGTTACACTTGATGGGATGTCTCCTCCTCTGCTAAATGAATTGTCTTAAGAAAATTAAACCCAGTCCAGTTGACTTGATGTTGAACACCATGACCTGGATTACTGAGAACTTTCACAGATAACAAAAGTGTTATCCGTATAAAATGAATAAGTAGCTTTTTTTTTTTTACTTGTGGCCAACTCACTTGGATGGGATGTAGTAGTTAATGTCTTCTCTGGCCTTGTCCACACTGGCTTTTAGGTTAGCTCTCTGCGGGATGCCACCATAGAACTGTTTTTTACTTTTGATGTCAATATATGGGTACAGACCAAGTCTGTCTGTATAAAACAGAGATAAAAACTGGCCTGGAACCTGCAATAAAAGAGAAAGTGGTCAACTTCATAATGTAACTCCACTTTACTCTTCCGTTACATTTAAGTTGTTGCACAGTTTGGCTAGAAACAATAGAAACAAGAGCTAGATTAGATTAAATCTGCTTTCAACAACATATATTTATTTACAAGTTCAGTAAAGCTGTACCTTGGCAGGCGTAGCAACTCCTTTAAAGGGGGAGGTGTCCAGAGAGATGTTGTACCTGTTACATACCATATCTGGGATGTTCCAAGTAACTATGAAAGGCTGTTGTTCAAATAGCAGCCCGGCTGTGTCGGGGAGAGCGTGAGGCAGGTGTAATCCAGGCTGCCCTGAAGGTGCTGCTTCTGAAGGAGATGGCAATGGTTTCTGGAGAGGAATGTTGGATGTTTTGGTAAGCAGTGGAAATGTTTTCAGAGTTAAAGGAGTTACAGCTGAGCCGGAGGGAGGAGACTGGGAGGTTGATGCATTAGCAGTTAGTGGCTTAGCAGGATGGTCATAGAGTTCTTCTGATGAATCAGGAGACACTGACTGTTTGGATAGAGGAGACTTAAGGTTTTTGTGCAAATGAACAGCCATGAATTTATGGGACAGACGCAAATGTTTGCAGGGGTGCGGCACCAACTGTGAAATATGTGTTATGGCTGGAAGAGGAGTGTGTTTTCCAAAGTGACAGATTTTTGCAGGGGTTGAATTTGTGGTCATAAAGGCATCTCTGGGTGGTGGCACTGGCATTTTGGAGGTAGTTGATGGTAAATTTAAGGGTGACAAAGCTGACAAAGATGGAGAAATGGCAGGAGAGGCAATGGAATTTGACAGAGTGGAGATGGATGTTTTAAGAGCAGTGGAAATGGGAGCTGAGAGGATTATGGTTGATTTGTTGCTGTCACCAGCAGGAAAGGTTATGGCTTTTGGAGTTCTTAGGATAGCTAATGTTAAGACAGGCCAGAGAGACAGAGTTATAATGGTGAAGAAGAAGTGAAGGAAAGGTGGAAGGATTGATTGGCTCAGCAAGGGATGCAGCAGCACACAGTTATGACTCTTACGAGTGACAGAAACCATCCTTTGGCCTGGTTTAAAAGAAACTAAAAAGAACAAAAAAAAAAAAAAAAATCACAATGAATTTTTTGTTTATAGATTTTAACAATAAATGCATACTGAGGTTCTCCAACTTTTCTTTCTTTAGCTGAATGTTTAGCTGAACACAGTCTCAGACATCAGGAAACATAATCATTCTTTCCAGCATTCAAGCTCATTCCGAAAGTATTGTAAATCAGAGACTATCACCCAGTAACTGGCGTTCCCAAATCATCTCAAATCAAGATAAATTTGCAATGTATTTACATTTTATTAGCTGTCATATTGATAAAACTGTACATATTACTCACTAGTGGGATTAACATGTAAAACAATAAGTACAATACCTTGACATGCCTTCTACCAAACCATCCCAGAGCAAAGATTTGTGGACTTGATGAATGATGCAGTAACAGTCAGGATGTCCCTCCATGCTGATATAACAGAGGCTGAAGGAGGAGGAGAAGCACAACTGTGTACCAAGATGCTGTCTGTTGTTTGTCCCAGAGGGGTGGGGAGAGAGGCGAAGGACACCTGGGTGTGAGGTTATGGAGCGTGCACTGTTTCATAGTGGAGCATATTGCGTAGCTCATGTTTTCAACTCTTTCAGCACTGATGTGGATGCTGTGGGCATTTTTTCCTGACGGCAATAAACTAAAATAACTAATCATGATTGAGGAAAATACTTCATCTATTTAACACTAAAATATATGACATTTAGTGTGAGATGTAGGGGTTGAACTCTGTACTTGTTACATCAAGATAAATTAAATAAAGCAGCAGCTATGAAATGTTAAGAAATTTTCAAAAGACTATCAGAGTTTAATCAAAACAAGCTATAAAAACTGCATAACATGCTAGTGCCTTGAGTATAGCCCAAAATGAGCGTTCCCACTGCAGACAGGAGACAGGAAAGTTTGACACCTAAGTGGCAAAAAGAGCAGATGCTGTTTTCTGGCAGTTCCTTTCAGGTAGGATGACAATGTACAAAAAATAAATAAATAAATGGGAAGATGTCAGACACATAACTAACTGAAAGCACAATTAATTCTGTTTTCTCCTCCATGGTACCGGTCTGTCTGGGTTTTATACCTCACACTTGGTTGCTTTCACCGTCCAGCTTGTGTTTATGTGTTTATTCAGGTATGTGCAACACACCATTTGTTGGTGGTTTCACACATTGGTGGTACAGTGAAAACACTGGAGGAGAACGTTAACCATAATAGTTGTTGGGTTTTTTTGTTTTTTTTGGAGAATGACGGCGTGCGTTATTTTTTTCTTGGCTGCAGTGTGACGAGATCAGCTGAAGTGATTTTTTTACAATGTAACTTTTCCTTAATGTTTCCCTCTAGAGTGTCAAACTAGACATGTTGCTTTATTGTTTGTTTTATTTGGGGGTTTTTTTGTGTGTGTGTCATAAATGGTTGGCATGAAACACGTTTTGATCATTTAAATTATTTTCTTGAGAGATTTGATATTCAGCAAATAACAATAAAATAAAAGGTCTACACACCACACAGTATGCTGGATTAGATTAGATTAGATTAGATTAGATTAGATTAGATTAGATTAGATTAGATTAGATTAGATTAGATTTGTATTTTACGACCATTTGTAATTTACTCAAAGCTGTGCTTTCACCCATCTATTCTGTCCGAATACAACCTACGTGTGTCTCACAGCTGTGATACTCTCATCCTTCACATGCAGGTGCACAGCGACAGATGAAGGTTTTACACACTGCTATGGACAAAAACAGATGATTTCCTCTTTTCAAAGCATGCAACATGTGGACATTGTGAAGAAACAAAGCGAGTGAAGGAGTAAGGAAGGAAGTTCCATTCAATAAAATCTGCTATTATGATGCTTTCACCAGTTGTTTAGATGTCTTATTTTCCTTCCTTATAGTGACACTGCAGCCTCTGTTGTTAACAGGCAAAGGCTGAACTGCTCTAATATGTGGGTTTCACATCTCAAAGAGTGATACAACAATGCAGAACTGCTTAAATAATATGGACAATCGTTTGTGTTTCAGCATATATGATGGACTGAGGTCACTTCAGTCGAAAGCCAAGTGAAATTAAAACCGCAAGCGGTGATATAGGCCCTCGCACCATGGCGCCGCTCGGCATAATGCCACCGCCTCCCCTGCCAACATCCTTCCCATGCCTCTCTCAACCTAAAGTGCAGCCAGACTGCACTTCAGGCCATTTAGGCCTTATGAACGGTCACTTCCTGTCACCAAGGGGCGGGGCTAACTTATCATCTAATTATTGACATGCACAAATGTGAAGGATATGACTGGCATCATCTGTAGCAAATTTGGTGCAGGTTGGTCGTTTTTTGTTTGAGTTATGTCAGTTTTCCTTTTCATTGCATCACATCTGCTTTGCTGCCCCGCCCCTCCTAAACTAAATCTTCTATTAGAAGAAATAACACAACTTTAAATCACACATGCCTCCTGAGCATCCTGTGCAAGTTGGGTGTCAGTTGGACAATATCCCTAGGAGGAGTTGTTTAAAATGCATGGCAAAGAAATGACCCCAAATATGTTACCTTTTTCAACATGGCCGACTTCCTGTTGGATTTAGCCCATATGTCCAAGAGACTTTTTTGAAGGTACTGGGAGGGTCTACAACTTCCCCGAATCATATCCATGTCAGTCAATGTAGTGGGCGGGGCTGATTAATTAAAATATTGTAGGGGGCGCTATGGAGCCATTTAGTATCTTTTCCACTATATTTTAATTTGACTCTATTAAGGGCATAACTGTCATGACTCATGGCAAGTATGGTGAAAATCAACAATTTCATGGCTTTGTTACAGGTACTTCCTGGTTCACGATATCAGACACTTGTTGTTGCCAAGGGGTGGGGCTAGTTCATAGTCATGTTATTGCATTGTACATTTTGTTCACCATGGGACTGGCATCAAATGTGTCGATTCCTGTGCTGATATGTTGTTTTATGTGGGAGTTTTAACAATAAGTCTTTGTTAATGAGACATCAAACTTTGAAGGCCCGCCCCTCCTAAACTAAATCTTCTATTAGAAGAAATAACACAACTTTAAATCACACATGCCTCCTGAGCATCCTGTGCAAGTTGGGTGTCAGTTGGACAATATCCCTAGGAGGAGTTGTTTAAAATGCATGGCAAAGAAATGACCCCAAAAATGGCACCTTTTTCAAAATGGCCGACTTCCTGTTGAATTTAGCCCATATGTCCAAGAGACTTTTTTGAAGGTACTGGCAGGTTCTCCAACTGTGCTGAATTTTATCCATGTCGGTCCATGTAGTGGGCGGGGCTGATTGATTGAAATTTTGTAGGGGGCGCTATGGAGACATGCTCCATTTATTTCATAATGTTTCAATGGGGCTTAGTTCAGGGCCTTACTGTCATCAGTCATGGCAAGTATGGTGGCGGTCCAAGGTTCCATGGCTTGGTCACAGGTACTTCCTGTTTCATGGCGTTGGACCGCCATTCGCCATGTCCCGTTTAGCGTAGCGACTTGAGGTTTTTATTGTGGCATCATGAAAGGGTTTGACATGTTTTGGAGGAGTCTCAAGTGTTTGGGACCATTTGCTTAGAAGCATGACCCTCAAACGTGGAAAAAACCACTTCCTGTTGTAAGTGGGCGGGGCTTAGGTGGGCGGGGCTTATGTCTAGACCAGCAATGGTCACATTAATCTGTTCAGGACTGATCCCTTATTAATCCCTATAAGTTTTAGGGTGATCAGATCAAAATTGACAATTTTATAGTGATTTATGATGTCACGCCGCCGCATGGAACTTCGCCATGGGCACGTCGTGCAGCGTAGAGCAACGTCCTTTACCAGATCTCTTCACCAACATGTTTTGCGATGCCTGAGTGAATTTGGGCCATGTGGTGTCCACCAAGCCAGAGTTATGGGTGTGTGAGCAAAAAACAACACTTTTGACCTCCAGGGGGCGTGGCTATTTCATAATCAAAATATTGACATATAGAACTCTGTAGGAGGGGACTGCCATCATATCTAGCAAATTTGGTGCAGAAATGTTGCTTTATGTGGGAGTTATATCCGTTTAATTTTTCATGGCGAGACATCAAACTTTGAGGCCCCGCCCCTCGTAAACTAAGTCTCCTATTAGAAGAAATAACACAACATTTAATCACACATGTCTCCTGAACATCCTGAGCAATTTGTGGCTCAGTGGGATAAAAGCTCTAGGACGAGTTCGTTAAAATGCAAGGTGCTAAAACGCCAAAATATTGACTTTGACCTAAAATGGCCGTCTTCCTGTCGACATTTCACCATGACATTAAGAGGATTTTTTGTTTGTCCTGTCATGTAGATCATGTGTATGAATTTTCATAAAGATTAACGACATGCAGTGGTGGGGCACCTAAAATAGGTGGCGCTCTCATTCAGTGTCGCCCAAACATTCTGGAGCACCTCAAAATATCAAATTTTTCGCATTCCATTGGGGGAGTACGCAAAATTTGGTGAGTTTTTGAGCATGTTCAGGCCTCCAAAAAAGCAATTCATTTATTAGGAGAATAATAATAATAATAATAATAATAATAATAATAATAATAATAATAATAATAATAATAATAAACGCTGCAATTACAATAGGCCTTCGCACCGCCAAGGTGCTCGGGCCTAAATATTTGATCAATAGCGTTCTGTTTAGTGCAATGCTGCCACCTTGTGGCTTAGCTGCAGAAGTATTTAACAAAACAGGTCGATTCATTTCATTCACTCTAACAGTTTTGGTTTGGCAAATATCGAAGTTTATATGGGTCAATGACTTGATGAGTGATCATCATATTCCCCAACAGAGTGGCAGAAGAAGAGGAGAGGCAGCTATCTTCCAGACAGTAATGAGTTAGTTGTAGATCAATGATTAGTTAAAGGTCTTCTGAATGCCTGACTTCCAGTTTTTGTCATCCAATAAACCAAAGAAACCTCTTCTGTTATTGTAGTGTCATGTCCATCTGGTTTTTTACTCAGAGTTTCTGACTGATTTATCAGACTTCTTATCTTACTTATGAGTACAGATAATGTAAGTTTAACGGGCGACTCGAACATTGATGACATTGTTGTTCAGTACTAGATTTTATTGGGGTTTTTTTTTACAAAATGTACACAGATCAAATTGAATAGTACTCTGGATTTTGTTCTGAGGCATCAAAAAATGACCAGTTAGTTGTGTTTCCTACTGACATCCTACTAACAACTCCGCCTACTACTCTTGAGCCGTCCCAAAATGCCCTGAAAAGCATGCAGCTGAGCCAAAAGCTAAAGCATAAAGGTGATGAGATCTTTAAGATAGTCACAACACTAAAAACCCAGGCCTAGTTTAACAATCTGCCTTTTTTTATTTTTTTTTATTTATTTATTTATTTATTTATATATTTTTATCATTTGTCCAGATGACTGGTGTCTTTTTTCAAAAGCAAAAAGTGAGAGTTTGGCCAGATTGTTTCGTAAAAAAAAAAGAAGAAAAAGTTAAATGCTCTATTATTATATAACACAGACAATGCAAAGCAAGGCAAGTCTATCTAACGGCACATTTCATGTACAAGACAATCCAAAGTGTTTTACATAAAACCATTAAAAGAATAGCAGTGGGGTTCAGGAAGCATTAAAAACAAGCTTTTAAATCTTGATTTAAAGCAACTAATAGTTTCAGCAGACCAGCATTTACAATATGAAGCAGTCAATTTCAGACCCAACAACAGTATTCACTGCCATCTAGCTAACAGGTGTTTGTTTAAAACATAACCAAACACCAAAGTAAAAGATATAGAAATAAATAAGTAAATAAATAAATAAGTGGCTAAATAATCATTTTATCATTAAAAGCTACTGATTCTATTTCTTCTTCTCTTTTCTTTCTTTTCTTTTTTTAGTTTATTTAGTTGTATGACTTTCAACTATGTGTCCACTGCATCTGTTTTTTGTTTTTTTGTTTTTTTATTTACATTTCTCAATAATCATTTTGTATAAGTTCCTTGTTGACATGGCGTCCAGACTGGAAAACAATGCTCTATTTTAATGAGGCAGGAAGTAGGCTATCATCTGTGTGGGAAGAAGCATTGTGCGTAAGATTTTTTCCTCATTCCAGAGGTAATTTTTTGACTTTCTGTAAATGGGTATCCATGTTCATTCATTGCAAACGTGTATAAAGTAATATTTGAACAGCTGAAAAAAATGCCACAATTGGCATCTTACAAAGCCTGCTTGTTTAGTCTGCCCTGCTGTGGCATTTCCCCCAAAAAATCCACACAATCAGACATTATAAGGAAATAAGGAAAGGCCCGCTTGTTTAAAGATTTATGGAAAAAAAAAGTCCTTAAGGGAATGTTCTCTTCCAGAATCTGTCATACAATAATAATATCCCTCTTTCACTTGTAACCTCGGATTTCATTTGCTAAACAAAACAGGTTTTTAGGGCAAACCAAACATTAATAATTAACATGATAATGTAGACATTTCTATTGTTTATATATACTTATAAATGCAAATGTGTAAACCCAACATGTATTTAAAAACTTGTCCTTGCATGCTCACACTTCACATTTTATTAACAGCATTGGTCAAAATAGTTCTTTGATACATGATATCAACAATATTACCATCTGGTGTTACTTAACACGATCATTTCATTTCAGTGCTTTGCATCTTTTTTCATTGTAGAAAAATCTTTTACTTCCCTACTTACGTTATGACAGCTTTTGGAAAATGTATTTCTTCTGAACTGGACCGAAGACAACCACAGGACAAGTATGTAAAATTCCATTGTGTTAATCAAAAGGAAGTGAAGCCATCTAAGTTCACTTTTATCACCTTTAAAGTACAGAAAATCATGGATGTGATTGCCATTAAAAGTTTTATATTTCATTCATTCATTCTCCTAACCGCTTAATCCAAGAAGGGTCGCGGGGAAGCTGGAGCCTATCCCAACACCCTGGACAGCTCGCCAGTCCATCACAGGGCAGGTTTTATATTTTCCTAATCAAAGCATAGATGTCATTATGGTTTATGATCTTATGTTAGAACCACAGACAATAAAAGGAAATTACTCTTTTTTTTATTTTGCTCCCAGTGTCACTTATTTTCAATTTTGCTTTCCACCTCTGTTTTCAATCTATCACCATTATGGCATGTTAGTCATCTCCCTGCATGAAGAACATAATTGCGCAATCATCTCAGGTTAAATCATTGCTAAACCTGCTGATGTGACGATCGGCAGAGTAGTACTGAGTTCCCTCAGGTGCTTCTCTTTCTGTCACTCAGGTTTTTCAAGTTTGACAAGAGCAGAAACGAAGGCTGAACCAGGTGGAAGTTTATGGAAGTGAAAGCACATGTGAAGCCCAGATGAAGCAAATTGTGTAAGCTGAGGGTACAGAACACATTCTAATACAAATAGGAACACAGTTTAACTAAGAACAGAAAAAAATACTGCAAGACTGGGAAAATCACCCATATTTACCAGTCAATAAATTTGCAACATCTGGCTATTAGGTGTTTTTTTTAAAAAATATATTACTGGTGATACAATAGGGGATATGTAAACCTGTCATTGTGTAAGTACTTCAGAAATACCATCGCAGGAGCCGTTACAGTGACGTAATGAGAGGATGAATAACCTGAAAATGATACATTTCTAACATTTTTTCCCCCATGCACACAGTGGTAAGTAGTAAGGACAAAACCATTGAGCTCTTCAATTCTTGTGATAACAAAGAAAGTAGCAGACTTGCGGGAAAATAGGTCTGAGCCAAAGTTCAAAAGACTATCACTGATTGGCAGCTCAGATATCATTTTTATAGCATCTAAGGTTCTTTTTCACTCAAGTGTTACAGAATATGTTTAAATTATTAGGCAGCTTGAGGCATCTAGACTGACTTACATGAAAACATTAATCGCAAACAGACTTACAAATTGTTACTTTTAAAGGCTAGCTCAAAATCAAACATGAAGATGGTACAAGTTTGGAGTTTGTTTTCATACAGTCGAATAAATCGGTAAAATAAGATGTGTAATTTGTTTTATACAGATTATTTGTGCACTCACTTCAAGCAAAGCTTCTAGGTATGTGTATGACTCAAAATGCAAATCTATCAACTCAAAATTTTATGAGATCTGGTGTATGCACATAGTGAATATTTTAGTTAGATCATTTGTCTTATTTGTTAGTGACATGTTTAGCTTTAAAGAGAGTATTTGTAGTTTTAGAATTAAGGGATTTATCTCTAAATATAACTGATTTTGGTACAAATGGCACAAATAATAATGACATCCCACAAACAACCTGTTTAAAAATCTGATTGGGCATGCTGCAGTGTTTCAAATTCCCTGAGGTACATCATGAAAATATGTATAAACCGGAAATGCAGTCTTTGTTTCAAGGTGCTTATTACAGCCTCAAAATATGTGTTAATTATATCTAGATATGTGCTGTTAAACGCAAGTTTAAAAAGTGTGTGGCTCATAATAAACACTATATGTTATTTTCTCATACATTTAGTTGAGGATTATAAAAGGGGGGGGGGACGACATGATGAAATGTATAGTTTGAAGCATATGTTGGCTTTGGCACTCCAACCCCCGAGGCTGGTTCAGTAAATGGAGCACTAATAATCTTCCTTCGCTTTTATTTACAGGCTATTTATAGTTTATAGTAATGAAAGAAAAGATGCTTGCATCTCACAAAAACATGAAAAGGGTGTTTATTTTCCATGCTGGATGTATTAAGAAAGAATGAGGACTAGTTAAAGCTTGCAAAGTGAACTGAGTCTCAACCTCTGACTTCTAGTATTTAAAGGGTATTTACTAATTGAATGGAGATTGTAACATCTGTGGTTTTTAGTAGATGATTTAATATTTTCATGTAAAGTGTGGGTTTAACTTTGTGTTAATACCTAATTCAGTGACACTTCTTCAGTGGAGAATAGTTAAATTATTTGGCAATACCTTATTTCTTACATCCTCCCATTCTGCACTCGCACACATTCCTGTCATGAAAGCCACAAGATCAAACCACATGAACAGGGGGATTATTTGGATGTCGCATTTTATTTGACAGAACAGTCATTGAGATTTTAACAAGATATACGAAGATTTAAAAGAAACATTGTATTAGACACGTTCCGTTGTTTGTTATGTCACTTTTGCTCCTACATGGTTATGTGGGACACAGAAGGGGAAGTAATTACCCCTATTCCCAAATAATGGACTCGTCCCAACCCTGCCATGTTGGATGGAACTGGCTCAGGGCTTTCTTACGGTCGGACTTCCCAGGAAAGTTTTTACTGTGTTCCGTCTTCACCCAGGTGCTCCAGTTTTGACCTTATTTTGAGAAGCTGCGGGACGCTGCGCTACATTCCCAACTCGCATACATTTTTTGGGGCACATCAGTGTTGCGGAGCCCCGGGATAAAGCCACCCCGGTGCGGAGGGTCGGAGGCAGGCCACAGATGACCGAGGAGGGATTGTTTATGTCTCTTTTAGGGTCTCGTTTAACCAAATAGAGTCGCTCCAGTCTATATAAATTGGTCACTAATAATGAGTGGAAATCCGCCGCAACGGCGGCAAGCAAATGTCGGGTCCATACTTCTGACACAGCAGGAAAATGAGTGCCTTTTTAACCAACTTGGCAAGAAATGCATCGTAAGTTTTCCTCTTATTAAATGTTTGTATGATAGCTTGCTAATAAAAGGGGGCTAATGGAGCTGCTTGCTGTCCCCAGGATAGATACATGTCTAGCTTTGTAGTTTATGCCCTACAATTTTATGTTGTGATTTTTTTTTTTTTTTTAAATGTAATGTACGTGTTAACAGGGAATTATTTGATATTTATCGGAGCCTGGCTTGTTTTGACAGCCGACGTGACTGTAGGGGGGGGGGGGGGGGGGTGAGCAACGCGTCCCAAGTGGAAAACGTCAAGTTTCTTCCAGACCTTAAAGTTAGCAGCATGTTACTCCTGATAAATAAATTTAAAAAAAAAAAAAAAACCTGCTGTCACCAGCCGAACAGCACCTTTTAGTCGACTGAAGTTAAGAGTCGAGGTGTTGAAGCTGTTAAATCCATCAGCAGGGCAAAGAAGTGATTTTTTTTTTTTTTTTTTTTTTTTTGCTGGCATTACATAACGTGACGGAACCTTGGTTGTTTTCGGGAAGTGTGTCCACCAAGAAAAATGTGCCGACCAGACTTGGCTGAGAGCACAGCTGACTGGCTGAAAGTCCTCCCAAATGCAAGACATGCCAGTCAGTAAAATCTGATGGTGAAGCTGTGGGAGTAGCCTGTTTCAGTGTGACTGCAGTTAAGATCAGGTTTGCATTGTCACGACTCTTAAGTTGTGAGATAGTGTGAGGTAATTTCAGACATTTAGCAGTCAGCAGAGCCATTTTTATATCCTCTGCGCATTCAGCCTCATAAAGCCCCAGACCCAGTAATAAAGGCGTGTTAAGTAAGCCATTTGCAGCCTCTCTATAGTATAGATAGCTCATGATCTGACATGCTTTCTCCCCTTTTATTTCATTATTCCCACATGCTGGCATTTAGGTGTGAGTCACCTTACTGATTTTGTAGTTTGATTAAATGATTTACTAAATGATATTTCATTTGCATTTGACTTGAATATGAAAGAGGTGAACAAGGATGAGACTAAAGAGGATAAAGTGTCACTGGATCATAGAGCCTTAAAATTTCATTAGAAATTAATAGCGGCAAAGAAATCTGGAGCGTTAGATTCGTACATGTTTGCTTATCAGCAAGTCTTAGGTTTGTCCTCTAGCTTTACTGCACACAATATTTAGTTCATCTTTGAGACTACCACACCCACATTATCGAGCACTTGTGGAAAATAAGCTGTTCATGGGCTTTCAGTAACAATAATACTGCATTTTCATTTCGTGGCTTTATGATATCGAATGACTGTGACCTTTTGTCTCACTGAATGTTTGCTATAGTCCATAAATTTTGCATGCATTTTGGTTGCCATCCCTTTAAGGCAGAAATGCACTTGTAAGTCTTAAATTTTAAGCTTCTAGTGTTTTCAGCAGTGTAGGGTGGTGTTCAGTTTATTTCCTCAACAAGGCGTGTGTGCTGCAAGCTTAGCACAAGGTCTGACAATGAGAAGCATGATGGGAGATTCAGCGTTGCTGTCGGGCTTTGCAAAATGCGTACAATCTGGATCATTGCTGGGAGCAGTTTTGCTAGGACACCTTTGCAAATGTCACCTGGTGATATCAGCTGGAAAGAATGACTCGCTCGCTCACCTGTTATTGACTTCCTTTACAGATAAGACTTGTTTTGAAGTCAGTGTTCTGGACAGATTGCAGCCAGTTCCAGTTTCCTTGTGCCAGGTTCATACTGGTGGGCTGTTTGAGAGGCGTGGCATGAACATACAGGTGGAACGAAAACATAGAATTCTGAATTGCTGTTTCATGATGAGTTTCACCCAGCCCGTTCTCAGGTTACTTCCCCACAGCAATCACTGTTTCCTGTAATTGTCTGCACCAAAAGTGGTTTGTGTGAGCGACAGAGAAAAGTTTCTTCCTCTTTATGCCAGCAGACGACCTGCTGGCTTACTGTCTGTGCTCGAGGTTCCTGTGCGTGTCCACGTTTGCTTTGGGAAGGCCACATTTCCTGTCTCATGACACACATGATCAAGCCTCTGTTAGGTCACATGGTGGGATGTCCCGCCTCCTCCTTTATGTGAACGCAGGTTTCTAAGGTGTGTCCCACAGCTGTGTAACCTGTTAAAAATCCTGTGACGATGTTCCTCTGGCATTCTGGCTGTAGTATCATACAGCATGTGACATCTGCGACATTCCTCGCAGTCCCACACTTTTTGTGCTTTTGTCCATGTCTTCTCATGCACAGTGAGACCGAATGTGTGAGACAGTGTGAGAGATGGACACTCTGCATCTCGCTGACAAATCTAATTGGGATACCCTGCAGTAAACTACCCTGATGTGGTATTGTACTGGATGATTACAGGTTATGTAACATATTTGACATGCAGAAAATGTAAGAATCCTGGGCTTCATTTTGTTTAGCTACATTGTTCTTTTTTTTTTTTTTTTTTTTTCCAAGGTGGACAGCTCTTTAGCAGATGTGTTGTAATAATAAAAGGCCTCAATATGTTCCAGCTAGTTCTTTGAAAGTAGCAGAGCTTTCTTGCCAATCTATCTGCTTTTTGTGGGAATTGATTTTGGCAGCAGTTGGTTTACATGCATTGCATTTCTTAAAGAGTTTCAGAGGAAGTGCTCCTCTAATAAGTTTATCCATGCGCTTTTTTAATTTTAATTTCACGTGAGACATGCTTTACAGTTATTTAAACATGAGATATGTAGTCTGTCACAAGGCATGAAGCCTTGTTCAAGAGAAATGTGCACATCAGCGCATGCATAATTCATAAATGGGTAAATGATAAGTATTTGGCTTTCTCAGTCTGTCATGAAATCATGATCTCCTTTACTTGCAAGACACCCACAGGTACATTCACACACAATGGTCTTACTGATTGGTTTTCCTCATTAGTATTCCTGGAGCCGTTTTCTCCATCAGCAACACTGTCTTACTTGGCAAAAGGTGGAATGGGTCCAGTTCACACTGTGTGTCCCTGTGTGTGTTTGTGTGCACAGACTGCGTGATCAGCACTCCCGTCCTCCAGGAAGTCCCGTAGTCAGCCTCCTCTGGTGATTTGTACCAGAGAAAAGGGACACTTACCTCCCAATTTTTTTTTCTCTCACATTTTTTCTCTCTGTAGTTTCACCTCTTATGTTACCTGTTCCCCTTCTTTTTGACAGTCATATATTTTATGCGACTCATCGCATCCTTTCTTCTGTCAAGTGTGCTTTTTCACTTCTTCTTCCTGTACGTCCTACCTGCTTTAACTATATGTATTTTCCTCTGTTTGTTCTTTCATTCTCAGCTTTTTCGCAACCTTTCACTCATTTCTTGTTTAGATTATATTAGTATTGGGATTCTTTCTTCACCATTAAGAGCATAGTCTGCATTTTTGATGCTGTGTGGTTTCTAATAAGGGCTCAGCTTTAAAAACATTCCCTATAGAGGATGGCAAAGACAGAAACCACTTCTTTCGTTTTAGAAATGTTTTCTTTACAGTGTGGCTAATTTATCTGACTTTTATGTACTAAAACATACTATGAAGATCATTTTTAAAAAATTTTTGTTCCATAATTTTACATGCTATTAGCCTAAATGAATGATTTCTGACACGATATCCTTTTGGTAAGATGCTAAATTTTACTGTGTAGACTGAGTGCGAGCGCTGCGGTCACATCATCAGGTCATCACAGTTGTAGAAACACAGTTCATGAGCGAATGTTTGTATTGAGCTTCGATGATGTCATTGACAGAGCTGTGCTTCTTGCAGCCTTTGGCCCTGTCAGGGGCAATCAGAGCTTCATGGTCAGATGAAGCTGTAGGGCCACGGAGCCTTGACTGCATCATGCTACAGCAAACATGCACCACTAAACAGAATTCATATCATTGTTTCAATGATATTTCTAATCTAAATCAATATAGCAGTAATGCTGCCAAAAACACAGTGTTTCCAGAAATGATCAAAATAATTTGCCTGTGCACAACAGAAGTACAAATAGGGGTTTTTAGGTGGATCTAAAATAATGCTCCGGTACTTGTTTCATTATATTCCTCCTTCCTGTTCTGCTTTCTCACTTTATTTTAATGTTTCATTCATGTTAAACTACAAATAGCAGTGCATGGTCTGTGTTATATATTGTGTGGAAGTATGTTGTAATTCCTGGAATTGGGTTGGGGGTGAAACAACCCAAATGTGCCACGCTGTACTTCCCACCAGGATCCTCCTGCTTTGTGGCTAAGATCCGGGACCCCCTCATAAGAACAACCCCCTCCAGAGACATGTAAAAGCCTACAGGAGTCTAATCTAGCTTTATGATCTTGTCTCTGTGCTACAGGTGTGTTCATAGTGTGCATGTGTGTAACCAGCAGACTTTGTGCTCTGTGCTTTAAACCCTGCAGCTTAATGAGCAAAAACACAACCACATGAATGCGGTTCAGCGGTGTAATTAAAGGTGATTTGGACAGATTAAGGTCCACGTTATGCTTCTGTGTCTGTTGAACTTCAGGATGCTTCTTAAGTGCTTAAACATCATTAAGCAACATGGCAGATGATGAGGAAGAGGTGTGCTGGGATGTCTGTTTTGCTAACTGAATGTAAAGCAGGTGCTGACTGTATGTGTCGGCAAAGGCTTAATGTTGCTGCAATCCTCAGAGATTTAAGACTCTGAGAGGTAGACACATTTTTTCCTTGAAATTTGAGCTCAAAATGAATCTGGACTGGTCATCTGCAGAGCTGTTCTCACACTGTCACTCAGCTGGTGGTTTGCAATGCACATGAATATACAAATAACTCATTTGATTTTGTGTTAGGGAAAGTGTTTGCAAATGCAGACAGTCTTAAACACTTTGCTTCAGTCAGTGAGTAAATATCAGGATATGTTTATTTATTTATTATTATTTTATTTGTATCTTGCCTTGTATAATGAAAAGAAACACATTTTCAGGGTATTCTGCTGAATTTCTTTGAGGTTTAGCTTTGGAAAAGTTAATGTCCCAATCATTCTTGCTCTGAAATGCATCAATGCCACAGTTATCTGTTTATCTGTTTTGTTTCTTACGTCTGCAGCGTCCACTATGGCAATGAAACACACAATAACAGAAGCTCTTGTCCTTGGGGATCAAAATCTATTTTTCCTGATGCTGAAACGCAACGTCTTCTTTGTCCTTAAGTCAATAAGGAAAAGCTGTTCTCCTTGCCATAAAGTTGGGAGTGGCCTCTGGGTCAGCACATAAACTCTGCTTCACACTACACAATATGTTTCTGCTGTGTTTGGGAGGTTAGAAGTTGCATATTAGAAGCCTTCTTGCCAGATTTTACCCCCTGACTCATTTGATTGATCTCTGTTGAGCAGCTCCAGCTGTCATGCAGACACCCCCCCTCCGTCAGGTTATGATTGCAGCTCAAGGTTTATTCATTCAGTTTTTATTATCACGTTGTTGAAGGAAAGTAATTTCCTCTTTTTTTTTCTTTTTTTTTTTTTTATTGCCTACATCAGTCAGTGATGTTCTCACCAACATCAAACAAGAGAAGTTTGAACATGTCCTGTTATAGTTTTTGTATGTTTGTTGTTTTTTTTTTATAATCATTTTAACTTGCATGTTTATTGCTGTAGCTTGGGTTCTTTTGTCTTTATGCCTCACAAAACACAGCACATAGGGATTGATGCAACAATCATCCAGATAAGATCTTGGTCATTTGAGATCTCCAACATATGGATGTAACATAAAAATATGTCAGTCTTGTTAAGGACAGTAAGTAGGGGTGGGAAAATCAAACCAAAAAATTGAAAATTTTTTTACTTCACAGTTTCAAAATGGATTTTTTTTGTTAAATCTATTTTTTTTAAATAAATAAAAAATAATCCATTAAAATTTTGGGGGGCATTTTTGTTATTCTTATTGATCTTTTAACTTGTCCTTTTGGGCATCATAGCAGCAGAATCATGGTCTGGCTACTGTGTTGTTTTTTTTCTTATTGAAAAAAAAAAAAAAAAAAAAGACTAGCAAAAAAAAAGTTTTATTCTTTTTTTGTTGTTTTTTTAATCTACAAAAATTAGCAATATCGAAGAATTGTGAGAATCGCCATTTAAATGGAGTCGGCACACAAAAAGCCACATTCAATCGAATTGGGACAAAAGCATATTGTCACAGCCATAACAGTGAGGCTGGCTGATAAACCTTTCTCAAAATTAGACAACTTTTTGTATCAGTTTTTGTAAACAGTGTCAGACATTCTCAGTTGATCCATCACAGCACAAAGCAGTCCTCTAGTTGACAGTAATGTACTTCTAAACTGATTGCTAACCAGGAAAACCCAAAAGGAGAAGAACAACAACAAAAAAAAGCGTTTTGTACTCAGTAAAAATTTGAAGAACAGATCTGAGGTGCAAACCTGATTGTTGTTTGGTGAACCCCAAAACAAAGTGGTTTAAATGACTTGCAAAAGTGTCACTCCAGGAACTACAAAAAAAAAAAAAAAAAGCAAGTTGATGGGATTTTATGCACCAGTGGTGGGTGTGCACACGTCAACCAGAAAAGCATTGTTTTGAGTTAAATGGAAAACTGAACAGGATGTAAATTAGAGCAGAGATACCTGATAAAGTTGTGTTTGCATGACTTTGCATGTTTCCTGCAGATGTCTGTCACATTCACCTGTCGCTTGCAGCTATCTATTTAAAAAAAAAGACAAAAAAACAAGATGGCATCAAAACCAGCATTTTGACACCCCAAATACTTGAGAACCATCCAATGAATGGAGAATTCACACACTGCTTTGAATTCTATTATATTTACTATTTACTTAGAGTTTGCAGCTCAGATCTTGAGATATGCAAACACTGGTTATCTGGATTTAAACAGTCAACAGACCACAAATATATCAGTAAAACTGGTGAAATGATCATCTTTAATATTTAGCAAGTGAACATCAACCTGATATGACACACATTTCCTAATGTGGTATCTTTTGATGGCGCGGAGCTTTAAAATTCATCCAAAGACATGTGCATGGCTGCAAAAAAAAAATAAATAAATAAACGCTGTTTATTTAGCACACGTGTGCCTCTCTCACTCATCCCGTCTGCTTCTCTCCCTCCAGACGATGTCTTCAGCAGTGGTCCAGGTGTTCACAGCAGACAGAAACGGCATCTGGAACAAGAAATGCTGTGGGGTGGCCTGCCTGATCAAAGACAACCCCCAGCGATCCTACTTCATCAGGGTCTTCGACCTCAGGGTATGAGCGGAGATGGCGGCGGATTCTAAGTGGTTTCTGTCTGTGATAAATAGCGTATGATGGGGTAATTGGATTTGCTAGAATGATTGTCAGAAGCGCTTTTGCACCACTTAATATCCATGAAGAGCTTCTCCTGTATTTTTGATTTAATTTTTTAACCACACAACTGAACTTCTTTTAGTTATTAGAGATGTGTTGATATTAAGAGGCGGTGTGCTGCATTAAGTGTAATTAATTTTCTGTTCTTTTCACAGGATGGCAAGATGATGTTTGAACAGGAGCTGTATAACAACTTCAGCAGCAACCTCTCCAGATCCTACTTTATCACGTTTGCTGGAGATGTGAGTTCATGTATTATTGTCCTCAAATAGGCATTTATTAAATAAGTTTTAATCCACTTAACAGGCAGTTGGTTGCCTTTTTAAGGCAATGCAGCCATGGATTTAATACCATAGACACTTTGTTGAGAAAGCTTATAAAGATTGAAGCCTTAAAGATCAGACAGTGTGAAAGCTTTTTGCAGTGCTGATTCCCTTCATGCAGTTCTAGCTGTGTGTCATATCTACATCTTTAATGGGACACAGATCCTTTTATCAGTGAAGCAGATGTCTAGTTGGTGGGTATAGACACTCATATAACAGTAGACTGTGCAGTATGCAGCTTTTATAAGCCTTAAATAGCTTGATTGGTGTGACCCTTTCACACTCCTACCAATGCATAAATATGTACTCATTAAATGTTGAATTTTCTACGTGCGTGTGTGAATAAACTTGGTGGATGGATGCATATTGTTAAAAAGTAAATTTATTTGTGTCACATTTCTGTTGTGGTTTGTCTATGTGTTTACAGATGTGCCAAGTGGGTCTGAACTTTTCCAGTGAGGAAGAGACCAAGCGTTTCCATAGCACCGTGACGGACCTGCTTGGGAAAAGAAATAGGAAAACTGGTAACATACTGCAGTTGCTGGTTTTTACCTGCAAACCTCTTAACCCCTCTTACTTTCTGAAGGAAAAAAAAATGGCAAGAGTGGATACTTTTTTTTTTTATCTTGTGTTCAGAGCAACCTCTGCTTGTTTCAGCAAATCAAGATCATTATGTTGCGTCTGAAAAAGTGCAGTAAATTGTTCCGGCTTGAAATTTTGTGCTGTGGAAACACAAGATAAAATTTATTTCTAAACTTGTCTTTTTTTCTTTTACACAGAACTGGGGAAAAATGAATAACCTAATAAGAAATAATAGGGTTTTTTTTTTCCCCCAGATCTGTTTGCTGTGCCATCTTTGCTCTTATTCTGATCTTTCAGTCTCTAACATTTTAAAGCTGATATTAATGCAACACCACACCATTTTCAATCTATCTGCAAACCACTATAAGTTTAATTAAAAAAGCAAATTATATTTCCTCTGTTGTACTAGGATAGATCACCTAAAGACATGTTGTCACCATTCAGACAAAATCCTTTTAAAATTAGTACATTGTTCTTCAGTAATGCATCAAAACACTCCACTCAGGCTCCACTCAACTGACTTTAGGTGCAAAAAAAACAAGCTTACCTACTTATTGATTTGCACATTATTCTTAATGCTGCCTTATATGTCATTAGTCAGGGTTATTTGTGCAAAGCGAATGTTTTGTACCTCTTTGCCTTATGCTTTTAACTTTTATGTGAACTAAAAGAATAGATGAAACCTGGTCACATGTTGGCTTTTCCACGGCTTTCCTCCTGCAGTAATGGCACACTTTGGACTTTGGGGGGCTGTAAAGAGTCGTGCATTTTGTAGAGCTTGTTCTCCACATATTGTCTTACCCCAGCCTGAAGAGAATTACATTAAAGACACATAGTTTATCTTGGACCGATGCTTTCTTAAACCTGTTATCACATCTTAATCCTCCACTTTTCTCATCATTTGTCTTCCTTTATGGATTATATCTTGACCTTTCCAATGGATTGTTCTTAATCATCTTTCAATTCTGCAGTGTTCTTTAACCTTCGACTGATGGAAAACATAACCACGAGTGATTGTGTGTTTGTGTCTAGCTCTGCTGAGTAACCCTCTTTAATTAACTGCCTCTACACTTCTGCCAACTCCTGCTTTTGGTCATTAATGTGTTAGTGTTGACATTTTTCATGCTGTTATTTAATACAGAAAGGTCTTTGTGTGACCATCTTGTTGGTTTGGATGTTAGTACAAGCTCTGACTTGTGATTTACATCTCCTAAAAACACTAACAGAACACCTTGCTTGGCCATTTTTCCAATCTGTTCAGCACACATCCAATCCCGCCGACTCCAGCGCTTTAAAACCAAATAAATTCTCCTCTTTTTACATCTGCAATCTAACGGTCAATTATTTCTACATTAACACAATGTGCTCAGCACAGGATTGTAATGATATAATTTGTGTTTTCACAGAGAAGAGACGCGACCCTCCAAATGGTATGTTTTCCACTGTTTCCTTCAGAAATTTTCAGAAGAGAGGCGGGAAAGCAGAGCCTGAAAATTCAGTTCAGGGTTTTGGGTTTTTTTTTCTCCTTACACTGTGGAGACATCAAAGCATACATAATATCTCATATTTAGTAACTGACTAACAAGAAAGCAGATAAACAAATGGTATTTCAACCCACAACTGTCAACAACCTTGTTTATTTAGTGAGAATTAATGTGATAACTCAAAGCAAGTGTTGGTAGACTGCATGCTGAAGCAGTTTTTAGTGTGGACGCTCATCTTGCAGTACAACGGATGCTCATAGGAGACAAAATAGTGTTGAAACAGCTCCAGGATCAGTTTGCAAATCAGATCAGATAAAAAATGACCTGTATTTGGGTCAAACTTAATGTATATATGTTTACACTTATTAATGAATGCTGAGTTAAGACTCCTGGTCACAGTCGCAGTGGACTAACACACAAAGAAGAAATCTGACAGTGCCTCCTGGTGGAGTCTCGTCATTAGTGGTCAAATTGTGCCACTCATTGTGGCCTGTTTACTCTTAACAGATGGAACAGATTTGTAGATATCTGTTGATTATTGGGCATGTTGTTGAACACATCACTTATTTGCTCCAGCAGCTTGGGCATTTTTAGTAAGCTGATTGTATTGAACTGCATGCAGCCATGCAAAGGTGATGCTACTAATGCGTTTGTGCAGTTTGTTGTGGCTCCCACTGAGGATGTGAGCTTAGTCTAACATGTTGCTGGAGGTCATATATGGTGTTACATGGGAATCTTAAACCGACTGTGGTACTCAGACTTGGACACTGTTACATTTGTTTAAGAACTGGGTTGAAATAAAAAGATAATATTGGATGTTTCATGCATGGTTTCAACTTCTAGTTGCCACCATCTAAATATGAAAATGGTTTCCTTTCCAAACTAAATCTTCCTCTGTGAGTCCTCTCAGGAATATCTCCTCTCCATCCCCATTTGTCCTGCTCTCATTTCCTGTTACTGCATCATGGCCTGATCTTGAACTTGCTTTCATTCTTTCCTGTTCTTTTCTCCTTCTGCCATTTTTCAGCTCTCTTATGCTCATCAGCAGCCTCATCTGCCCTTTCATCTTTGCTGTCTATTTAAGCTGTCTTAATTTCCCCCTCCTCCATCTATTACTCAGCCTTTCTCTCTTTCTTTCACCCCATCAATTCATCATGTTTTGAAACCTCCAAGATTAATATGGGATTATGCCATGGATGGGTTTTAGCAGTTATGTAAAGGCCAGCGTCGAATCCAGAATGATTTCCTGGGATTAGATGCAGTTGTGTGTTCTGCAGGGAAAGGGAGGAGGTAGTTGTGGCAGCGGGTGGAAAAATGATCACTGCAAGCCAACTCGAGCGTCTTAGTCAGATGGGAATAGAAGAGGACAAATAAAGTTTGGTTGCTTTATGGCTGAATATTGGCTTGTTTCTCTTGCAATGGCGTTGCTGGATGCCTGCCATCCCTGCATGGACGATGTGCTTTTTTGCTCCATCAGGAGTTTGAGGGTTGTCTTTTAGTGATTTATGACTCAAAAACATCCTTTCTCATATAATGGTTTGAAAATCTATGGAGTTCTTTGCTTTTAAATCTCTCCATCATCCTCAGAAGATCTGAAGAGTCTCAGCAACAAGACAAGTGGATTACTTGATTCATTGTGCTTTTGGATGTTCTGTCTACTTCAAATCTTCCACAACTCTGCATCTTTTTTCTTAACCCGAAAATTAAAATCAACCAGGACCTTCACCTGTTCTCACCGTATTTCTTATACCAAGTTGTCGACTGCGATGATGTTCTGCACCACCTTCCTTTCTACTCCTTCTGAGGAGCTTAATTGTGAGGGTAGAGGAGGGGCAGCAGCGTCAGTGGGAGGTGGAGGTCTGAGCCCAGGCTGCCTTACTTCCTTACACTGCCTGGTCCTCCCTCAGGACGACCTGTACCTGTCTCATCCCGACCCGGCTGCTCGACTCTCCATTTGCACGGAAGAGCGAGCTTGCAACATGGTTGGTAAAATGCTTCTAGATGTCAGCATGACAACCTGTGGAGCAGGTGCTGGTGGTTGTATTTGGGATAAGGTGAGAAGGCGACGCAGTCGGTCGGCATCACCTTTGCCCAGCCAAACTCTCAAAAGCCCCTGTAGAGAGAGTGTAAGAGGTATGTGCTTCTAGGTAAAACCAGACAGAATAAGCTTCAGTTTGACATTAAACACTTGTTAATCTGCATCTATTCGTCTTAAAAGCTTGTGATAATCACTTTCAAAGTTGTAAGCAATAAAGGAAATCCGGTGGATATTTTGGTGTAAATGCAGTTGTTCTGCTACATTCTGCATGAGAGATCCTGTTACTTTTGGCACATCAGCAAAATAATCCAGTTCAATTCAGTGTCAAAAGTTTAGAAAGAAACGTTTCTTTGCTTAAATGTTTTATGAATAAACCATTTTTCTCTGGCATTAAACCTGAATGTATCAGCTGGTTATCCCTGGAGATCTTTTGGCGTTTTGTGCCATCATGTCTCATTTGTAGACTGAGAAAAAGCACAGGATGGATGATGTTTCATCTCCGAAAGTAAACTCCCTGGAGAATAAATGTGAAGAAAATAACTGGCATTTGACAAAGACTTTAGTTTACCATAAGTACAGGTTGTGCTTGTTTGTATAATCTCAGGCTTTCTCTAGTAATAAATAATTATCAGTAATACCGTCATATTTAATGTCTTGTGTACTAAATTCAAAGCTGTTTATTTTTCCTCAGCAATAAATTGAAATAACACATTTAATCTTGTCTATAGTCATTAAATAAGGCATTTTGCTGTAAAAAGGACAGTACTGGCATTGAAAAATATCATCCTTATTTGCCATTTAGAGCCAGGATCATCCAGTTTCTGACTGTATCTTAAATCTTTTTTTGTTTTGTTTTAAAAAGCTGGTCTGCCATAATCTGAAGTGTAATTTTAAGCATCATTTGCATCTTTTTACCAGGACCTTCGTTGCCCATGGCTACTGTTGACATCAAAAACCCCGAGATCAGCAATGTTCCACGTTATCACAACTCTCAGATGAACAACATTATGCACTCTTCCTTCCCAAAGAGGGAGAAAAAGGGAACCAAAGGAAAGAAGAAGAGGTTGACCAAGGCCGACATCGGCACACCCAGCAACTTCCAGTGAGTCACGCAGAAAGTTTGACTAGTTTCAGGTGATGAAGTCACTATATTGTGTTTGTGGAAATAACCAATTTAAAGAGTTAACTTTTTACATATTTAGTTTAGTTTATTTAGGATCCCCATTAGCTGTAGGAAGCTACAGCTTTTCTTTCTGGGGTTCGGCACAATTATAATATCAAAAACAAAAACTTGTAAAATAGGGCTGTGATGATATGCTTTTGTCCCGATTCGATTTAAATTGCGATTCTCAAAATTTTTCAATGTTGATGATTTTTGTAGATTAAAAACAATTTTTTTATAAAACTTCTTTCTGCGAGTAATTTTTCTTGATTTCAGTTGGGAAAAAAACAACACAGTAGTCAGATCATCATTCTGCTGCTGTAATGCCCAAGAAGAAAAGTAAAAAGATCAATAAAACCAATGAAAATGACAAAAAATTTTATAGAGGATTAATTTTATTTATTTGAAAAAAAAAAAAAAAAAGATTTTTAAACCAAAAAAAAAATGTTATTTTAAAATTCTGAAGAAAAAAATCCCGATTTCCGATTTTTCAATTCGATTTTCCCACCCCTATTGTAAAAGTTACACAGCACATCAGCACTTCTGTTCAGTCATGGAATACAAGCTATTTACATACTCAAATCCATCTCTTTACATCCATTTTTACATACTAAATGCATGCATGTCATGTCCATTCATGTTATATCGAGTACTTTAACCATAATACATAGTATTCTATCATATAAACAGTTTACTGTAATACACACCCTATTCATGCACAAAATATACTTACCCATAATTTAAATCAACCTATATATTTGATGATATATAATACAAAAATTTTCTACTACACCTCAACTCCATTACACATACATTTGTATTTATTATACTTTTATCACCAAACCCTTATAATTATGATTTATATAGATATCTGTATTTTTGACAAATAGTCTTAATAATATTTTAAAGGTTTTTACATCAGTGGTTAATGTAATGTTCTTCGGTAATGAATTCCATGTTTTCATGCCTCTATACATAACAGTTCTTTTTATGGCATCTGATTTTGCTTTAGGCAAGCTAAAATTTCCATCTTTTGCATGTCTTGTGGTATATTTGTGATTTCCAGCTCTAAAAGTAAGGTTATTTAAGAAAATAACAGGTAGTTTTAATTCAGATGCATTTCTAATTACAACTGTCAATGAGTATAAGAGTCTGTCTTTGACCAACAACCAGTTAAGTTTCTTATGATGATCTTGTGATGATATTTGTCCTGAAATCACACTTCAGTACCGTTCGGGCAGCTCTATTTTGTACATGTTGTAGTCTTACACATCTCTTGTGGCAAACACTTTACCTTCTCTGAAAAGGCTGCATTTTATACTCTCTCTAATGTAGTTGGCATCTGTTGAAAGAAAACGCTTTTATTTGTGTGTAGTTGTTTTAACCGAATGTCAGTTTTTGTGAGGTTTTTGGACGATTAATTCACACAAAATCTCTTCAGTTGTAGTGGGAATGTTTTATGTGCTGCACAGAGCCTGATTCACAGCTCAAATTACTTTTCAATTGTATTTAAGTCTGGGCCTCTTACCAAGCAGTTTCTCCTCAGACATTCCTATGTGGGTTTGTTTTGGGATCATGATTCTGGTTTGGAAAAAAAATTGATTTCTTTACAAATTCCCTCACATTCGCTTTTTGATACATTCATAGCTGAATTAATGACTGCAAGCTGCTCAGTCCCTGAGGCTGAGAAACAAGCCCAACCAGAACCATCCCAGCACCAGCATGTTGTATCTGTTCTTTAGTCTTTGTTCTTTATGTTTGATTCCATAAAGCCTGATCCTATCCTGTGCAGTGAGTGTAAGTTTCTGGGTTTACTAGTACATGTCGATGTGTTTAAGCTCTTTCTGACTGTAGGAAGGTGTATTTTAACAGCAGCTGCAGTTGCCAGTAAATCTAGTGGGGTTTTTATGTATGTGATGGTTGGATCTTTGGCTGTTTTTTTTTTTTTTTGTTTTTTGTTTTTTTTGTTTTTTGTTTTTTTTTTTTGTTCTAAACACTTTTTGTAGATGCTTGTCCTTACAGTGCCACAATTCAATTTTCACGATGCTTTTCCTTACTCACACAGCTGTTCATAAACCTTTATTTTTGCTGAAGGTAAACAGCAGAGACACAAGCAGCTCTGGGATAAATTGTGCACTTTTTGTTCTCGTATTGGCTCTAATCATTTGCCTCTAAGCTGAAACACAGGATTTTACTGTGGAGGAAATTTGCCACTTTATCTTTATTATTTTTCATATTCATCCTTCATATTGTCATTTATTCACTGAACTGAATAAATGACATGTAAATGTAATGATTGGATATAAATGATGAATATGGATAATAAGAATAAGGGTATACATTTCTTCCACATGACTGTTCGGGACATGAAGGTGGGATAAATGTAGGAACATGTTTACTTGTTCTAGCAGACTTCATCTTTCATTCATTAATATGTAAACAACCACAACGTGATTTGACTGAGTATGCCAGTCCAGTTTCTGTCTGGAGATGTAAAAGGTGTACTTCTTCTCCCACTAGACTGTGTGAATCTTTTCAGACATAGAAGAAAAATAACTCACTGATCTGTCAAAGCACTGACATGCTGTTATGTAGACTTTGGTCACTTTGTCATAAACTGTCCTCCTGTTTTCATTCAGACATGACTAAAACAGTGATAAAGAGCCTCCAGTGCAGCAATGGGAACTGCAAGAAGGTTTGGAAATTAATCTGTTGAAGGACTCTGTATGTTGAATTTCACTGAAAATCTGATCAGATGCCAGATAATTATGAGTTCGTGCCCATCCTTTAACGTAGCTACTTGCAGGTCTGACCAGTTGTAGTTAGATTACCGCTGCAATGTGTTACTTAAAAGCATCATGGTGCTCATTCGGACATAAAGCTGAGATGATCACTTACCATCAGATTAATTAAAAGCTGCATTTCTAAAAGGGGTTTAGTGTGAGATAAATAATGCAGACGCGCTGGTGACAGGTCTCCTAGTGTTCTCACTAACTGTTATACATATGTGGTCCATCTGGTTTGGAAACATATTTTCTCCTGGGGTTTACAATAAACACTTCTACACACTCTAATACCTCCCATGTTCTCTCTCTTGCTTTTTTCACAGGCATGTTGGGCATGTAGGATGGAATCCAAACACGGGCTTTGATGTAAGCAGCATTCACATAACATCATTTTCCTGTCTCCAAGTATTTGACATCCAGACCTTCTTAAAACTCTGCTTGCCTGTTTCACATTCAGCCATCCAATTTTCAGACAGATATTTAAAAATGTCATATCGGCTTCTGATTATTAAGCCGAGCTGCGTGGCCAAGTCATGGTGAGCGTTACACAAGGAGATTTTTGAAGGGATGAGAATCAACCTGCATTTGCATAATCCATGGCCTCATTCCCAAAAAGCAGAATGAGTACCGGTAATACTGCTGGATTTTGGATGATGGCTTTGGGATCATGCAGGTCACAGAGTTTATTCAGTCTGCAAATTAAGTTAAAAAAATGTTACCTTTGTCTGCTTTCAAGGTTTTGGACTGATTTCAATTGGTGACATGTTTTACAGATAAAGGATAAAGGATAAATTTTAGTCCTTTTAGACCTTGTGAATACGCAAAAGGTTAAATGAGGACTTTTCTTCAGTTAAAGCAATAAATTTTGAGCTTGCGTCTATCTTTAAAGAGCTACCACCATGTTTCTTGTATCTCCTCACAATGTTTTAATCGTGTTAGATGGATTCAGTCAGATATCCAGGTGGGAGAAGCTGTTTATAGAAGCTTCATCAGATTAGCTAACTGTGCACAACAAAAACAAATGAAAACTTATTTATAGATCATAAAAATGCAGGTAATCCGACCCTATGAGTACAACAGATGACACTGAGTACAAAACACTTTTTCAAGGAAAAATGTGTGTATATACTAATGTTTAACCACTGACCACCAGATGGCAACAAAGCATCTGATTTCCTGCTGTCATGTTAAACTCTTCAAGAGATTTGGCTTGAAATGTGTCAGCGCAGCAGAAAGTCACTTCTCACATTCATCTCCTGGCTGAATGAGTTGATTTGAACATGTTTCCAAGAAATAATGTTAGATTGTTAAATCCTGTCGTTTCATATTGGTCTTTAATCCCAACAGAATCCAACTCAAAGAGCTCTCAAATGCAGATTAAAACCAACAGAGAGAAGTGTTCATCCCAAGTTACTCACGACTATACAGATTATAAAAGCTGCAGGTTTTGTTTTTTTTTTTTATTTTTCATTTTTGTCTGTCCTCAGTTGAATAACTTGGACCCTGACCTGAAGAACCTGTTTGATATGTGTGGTATCTCTGAGGCTGAGCTAAAGGATAAGGAGACATCGAAGGTGATATATGACTTTATTGAGAAGAGCGGAGGTGTGGAAGCCGTCAGAGACGAGCTACGAAGACAACGTAAGACAGAAAATCAAAATGTGTTCACCGTTTAACGTTTCATGATAACGAAAGAAATGTTGAATTTACCTTAATATTTAAAATTGGCTTCATGTACTGCCTTGACTTTAAAGGTGGAGTATGTAAGATTTTTAATATTTTCAAAATGAATTAACTAATAAAATAACTACAATCATAATTAGATAGTTTTTTGAACATGTAGGTTCCAGTCTGTTCACATTTGATGTGTTATTAAATTACAAGTTTAATTAATGACAAATGACAAAAAGCAAAAAAAAATTTTTACTGGTAGGCAAACATTTAAGAAGGGTCTTTGTCATTAATTAAACTTGTAATTTAATAACACATCAAATATGGACAGACTGGAACCTACATGTTTAAAAAAAAAAAAAAACTATCTAATTATGATTGTAGTTATTTTCTAGTTAATTCTTTTGAAAATATTGAACATCTTACATACTCAACCTTTAAAATCAGAGATGTTTTGTTAAATGTGATCTATGCATGTTTTTGCAGGACTCATTAAAATATGTTGAATGGATTGATTGTCACTTATAGACAATCTAACTAGTGTGATGGTTTTATCCTCAGGTCCGCCCAGGTGGAGCGGTAGGTTCCCATGCATGAACTGCAGCGACAGCTGTTTATGCATGCAGTCATGCTACGAATTCAGGCCTTGCGAAATCTTTGCAGTTACCTCTACAGTTTTGCACTCAAACCTGACTTTGATGTTCTGTCATCTGACTCCGGCCAGAGCAGGGGGTAGGCAAGTTTAGTCCTGGACAGCTGCAGTCCTGCAGGTTACTTTGATAAATCCCAGATTTAAATCACTCCGTACGTTTACATGGGAGTTTTAATTCTTGTTTAATTCCAAATAAAAGTTAATTCTGCTTTAAACTGATGAAAAACGACCATGTAAACACTTAATTCCTCATGCTAATTTCTATTCGGAGTTCAACTTAATTCTGATGTAAGTGGCTGGTTAATTCGCATTTTAATTCCGATCTATTTAATTCCTCTGTCATGAAAACCTTAATTCAATTCAATTCAACTTTATTTATATAGCATCAAATCATGGCAATGCCATCTCAAGACACTTTACAGACAGAGAGGAAAACATAATGAAAGCCAATTCATAATAGCCTATATAAGGAAACCAACAGATTGAGTTAAGTCCAACGCAATCTCCCATCCTGAGCAAGCACACTGGCGACAGTGGGAAGGAAAAACTCCCTTTTAACAGGAAGGAAACCTCCGGCAGAACCCGGCTTAATTCTGCTCTTAAGTTAATTCCGGTCGTTCTGCACATGCTCGTTACCTTGTCCTGTCCCGATGACGCACGTTGTTTTACCACCCGTGTTTGGTGGTCTATCTTTCTTTTTCTTCTCAGTTGCTGCAAAAAGTGAAGTAGTATGCTCGTGTTGAGCTGGTACTTCAAATTTATGAAAAAAATAGCGGTGAAACTGGTACTTATTGTGTAGTTCTTACAAGTTACGACTGAAAAGACGAGAAGCAGGGAGCAAAATTTGTTTATTTCTGGTATATGTCATACGTCACATGCACCCTTAGTCCTATCAGAGCCATTCCCAACCCGCCGCTCTAAAGAGGAATTAATCGAGGACGCGTTCCATGTAAACTTCCATTCGGAATTATTATCTTCATATAAACTCATAAGAGAATTAAATTAATTCTGAATTATTAATTCCGAATTAAAAAAGACCATGTAACCGGACCCAATGAGTCATAAAGTGTGTTGGTACAGAAAAACATCAAAAACCTGCAGGACTGCAGCTCTTGGACTGAATTTACCCCTGAGCTGAAGACATACCAGATTGTTTGGTACTGTTGGACAGAATTGTGTTGCAGTGATTCCTCTTTAAAGATTATTTTGTGTTTTTGCTGTGTATCTCTTTCCCGACCATTTATGAGAGGCTTAGCACATACATTTGCACTTCTGTCACCAGCATTTGGTTCACTAAACAGTCAAAATGTTGGGCATGTTTTGTTTTTTAATAAGTTCTTCCTGGTTTCAGACTTGGAATGGGGTTTCAGGTGCTGTTAATGTGTGTTTTCCCGATTGTAGTTGCATTGATTGGACTTGAGGTTTTCCTAACATGATTAACAGTAGTTACAGGGGAGAAGGCTGCCCCCTGTTGCTCAGTGTTATAATTGCATGGCTTGGCACAAGCGAGGTTTGGAGAACTGACGAGCACTGACAAGTCGTTGCAGTTTGGATAAAGTCAGACTCAAACTATTAAATAAGTGGATCTTTAAGGTGTGTGTCATCATCCAACTATTACATCTCTAAAGTTGTTTATATCTGGGTTTTTTTTCCCCACTCCTCCAGCTCCTCCACCACCCCCATCCAGAGGCGGTCCTCCTCCTCCACCTCCACACCATAGCTCAGCTCCTCCTCCTCCTCCCCCTGCCCGAGGAGGGCGGGGTGTCCCACCCCCTCCCCCCTCCAGAGCTCCTGTCACTGCGCCCCCACCTCCCCCTCCATCCCGACCGGGCCTGTCTGTTCCACCACCTCCTCCACCCAGCCGGGGCTCTCTCCCGCCTCCCCCTCCTCCAGCCCATGCCTCCATCCCTGCAGCCCCACCCCCTCCTCCTCCTCCCCCTTCCTCCTCAACACCATCCAGTACTGGCGCGCCTCCTCCTCCCCCTCCTCCACCACCACCCCCTGGCCCTCCACCCCCTGCTCCTCCACCCCCCACAGAGGCTAATGGAGGGGACAGCAGCCTGCCAGCAGCCGGTAACAAGTCAGCACTGCTCAGTCAGATCAGAGAAGGAACGCAGCTGAAGAAGGTCGACCAGAAAGAGAAGCCGGTGTCCGGCGCCGGCAGAGATGCCCTTCTGGACCAAATCCGACGAGGAGTCCAACTTAAAACTGTAAGTATTGATCTGTCACAACATATTTCCCAATCAGCTGTAGTTTGTGTTTTTATTGTCTTGCTTTAACCACGTCGCTCCGTTGTCTTTAACAGAGGGAGGATGATGCTGAACCAGCACCTGCCACCCCGGCCCCATCAGCAGGCATCGTTGGGGCCCTGATGGAAGTTATGCAGAAAAGGAGCAAGGCTATTCACTCTTCAGGTACACACAGATTCACGATTTCCTATACCCTCAAGCACATGTAAAATATTAAATCCTAACAGCACCCCCTGTTTATTTCATCTGTTTCACGTTGGACATGGTAAGAAATAATCAGGGCATCAGCTACCACCAGATATACTTTTATTTGCATGTTGAATGTATTAAGCAGACGTCTTTTTTAATGGCAGCAGTGGACTGCAACTTACTCAAAAGGCACCTGTGAAAGCTGAAAGTATGCTTTTCATGTCTCTGTTAATGATTTGTGTCATCAGGAGACAAAGAAAACAACATTTATACAGTCTGCTACTCAAACTTGTCAGAATAAGAAAAAATAAATTAATGTTTTTATGATAAGTGTGCGTTAGAATTTCTTCACTCAAGAATCAGATCCTATGTTTACTCATAAAACTTTTGACAGCTATTGTTTTCCAGTCGCATGAAAGACACACCTTACTGACGTGTGTCTTGTGATTATTGACATATAACATGAAATGTGCCTCTTTTTCATCTTAGTAGTTCAAGATAGTTTCTCTTCTTCTTAAAGCTGGTTGTTAACGATTTTTTACCAACGATAAACTTAAGCTAGTCCTTGCTGGTCAATTAAACTGTTATTTAAATGTTTTAATTCTGGATTTTCTTCTTTACAATAGATGAGGATGACGACGATGATGATGATGATGGAGACTTTGAGGATGATGATGAATGGGAAGACTAGCATTTTTTTTTATGTCCCTGACTCCTGGATGATCGTGACACTACAAATTGTTCTTGTGTTTCTTAAAAGAAATAGTTGATTTCAGAATTATAAATGTAAATGTTTTGTCAGTTTGCTGTACATTTTTGTTGCCTTGATGCTTTTTTTTTTTTTTTGTAATTTTTCTGTGCAATACCTCATTTAATCTGTACATGTTTGTCATTCGCATATTAGGTTATTCTTTCTTTGCCTGTCAATTACATCTTTGTGTTATATCATTTCTCATTCTTGTCCCCAACTCTGTCGATCATCCCTGTCAGTCGTTCAGGCATCTGTTTTCATATCTGCTGCCTCTCATTGCTCTGTCTTATGTTTCAATCTCCCAAATTAATGTGCAATTTTAAGTGTCTCTTGAACATTAGAGCTGAATGTCATTTTTTTCTTTTGTTGTTGTTAATTTTTGTTTCTTTAGTCAGTGATTGACAAGAGGGCAAACATAGCGACAAGTTGGCACAAACTTTGAGTTCTTCTATTGTTGTTTGTTGGGAGGAGAAAAAAATGAAACTATTTTCATACCCTACTGCTATATAGATTATTTTTTACCAATTCAGATAATCCTAGTTTGGCACTCATATTTTCTTAAAGCAAAGATAAAAGTGGAATATTGAGCTTAATTTGCCGTGGACTGTGAATTTTCTCCAGTTTGAGTCTTGATATATTTTTGCACAGATTAAAAGAGGAGACTCGCTACACGAAGACAAGACAGTTTCTGTGTCATGATGGAACATATATGCTTTAAGTAATGAAACCGATTTCATACTGACAATAAGATATGACACTATATATAGTGATGCAGGTTGCCCACAGTTATGGCTGGGTATTTGGTTTGTTTTTGGTCACTGTTACACTACAGCTTTTATTGAATTTGTGCTTATTTTCTGTTTCTTCTCTTTTTCTTTCTCTTTTTTTTTTTTTTTTTTTACACTAGCAAGCAGAGTATGAATAAATGTCTGTTTGTTGTAATCAGGTCACTCATCATGTAAAGTTTGAGGAATAAAGACATTTTAGTTTTACACTCCTGATGCTTACAATGGGTTCATGCTAAACTACAATACAGAATAAGCAAAGCTGTAGATAATAAATAATAAAACACTATAGGTAGATATATGGGATTCATGGCATTCCTCTAACATATTAATAGTTTTAAATAAAAATTAGTAAATCGTGTGGTCTAACAATAGAAATAAACTTTGTTCTAAATGCACACATTGTGGCTAATTGTTTCCAACAGAGACCAAATTCTTTTAGATTTCTTTATCAAACTTTAATATGAGGATACATCTGTTTATTTCCAAGTTGGAAAGTTTTAAAAGTGGGTTTGTATTGTAAAATAAACTCCTAAAAGTGTGTTAATACAATATTTATTCATTTATATTATTTACATATTTAGTTTATAATCTGACGACTTTATTAGCACTCTTATAGGGTCTGAAAAAAGGGTTGCAAGCGGTACAAATTCACATCATCCACCAGACTCTAATTAATTGCAGATCAAAAGTAACTAATTTCAATTAAGGCTCAACCTTAGTAGTTTATAATGTGGACAAGCAAATAGTTTTGAAAGCGTAATTTCTCTCTAAAGCAGCACCATGTTACTTTTGCTAAACAACTGCTAATGTTAAAATGATGAAAAATAGTGATTTATATAGTAAATATGAATTAAAATTTGCTGACATAAGCGGGCATGGTACAAAACACTTCAGTTTTAGACTCCAATAACTCTTTTTAAGTCATGTTTCGGATAAAGCAAGACAACAGAGAGATGGACTTTACTTTCCCCTTATGCTAACTATATGGCATCTGGACCAAGGTGAAGGTGGGCATTTCTAAATTAAATTCAATTAGACGGGTTAAGAGAGATTTTTTTTTTTATTATAATTAGTTTTGTGGTGTCACACAATGTTTATGCAAAAGGAGAAATAGAGCTTTTAAACTCACAAACGCTTTTATGGTTTCCCCTGGCTGCCATTTTGCTCTATAGGCTCGAGCTAAAGCTGGCTTTAGCTTAAACTAATATTCTAAGAAAATTCACCTTATTTTCATGGTTATCTTAAAGTTAAGATAGTGAATTGTGGTTAGTCTTAAGAATGATTTGTTTTATACACTTTTGAGGGGGGAAAAAAAGCGTTTGACAAAAACGTTACTTTTGTGCACCTGTTCCTGAAAACTTCGCATCTAGCATTGGGGAATGTAATGATAACCAACAGTGTGCAAGCCCTGCTAATACAGTTTTGATTTACATAAGATCTTGTCAAATATCAAATAAAAGATCTACAGAAATAATTATGTTTTAAAGCTTTTTTTTTTTCAATAGTTTTCATTTGTTTGCCCATCAGCAAAAAAAGACTATTCTTTTAATTTGGGTACAAAGTGCCACTTGTTTGAAGTTTTAAAAAAGAGAGAGAGAAAAGAAAGACTTGATAAAAAAATTTTTTTAAAAAACATTTATTTTTCAGACAAAGACAAAATGTAGACTTCTTGTTGCTTATTTTAGTTTATGCAGGTAACTTAATTGTTACAGACTCCAAGTCTTATCAAAGACTGGATAAATACGATGTAAACTCAAATAAAGTTGATCTTCTCATAAAATTGGTATTTTGGCATCTTTTATATCTAAATTTAAAGGGTATTGCTTTAAAATATTGGATTGTAAAGCAACAGTTTTATTCTTTGTTTTTAGGGATAGCAAGCACAATTTTCAGACCATCTCCAGTGGACAGAGCTGAACAGAGAATTGTTACGCTTCTTTTCGACCATGTAATCCTGTAAGCAATAGATGGGATTAAAAGTACAGCTCTTGTCTCTAAATTCAAAATCACGAGTGGCAAAATGGTCTTTACTATCCTTCTTAAATAATCAACTGAAATATGTTTCTCAAAATTTGCTTCCTACTGTGTGAGATTTAGACAAAATCCAGCAAAGAAGCCGAGTAGAAAGAACTAATTGTCATTCTGTCAATAACATTTTTAGAAGTTAAAGTGAGAATTGCTTGTGTAATGACCAGGCCATTTATTTTTAGGCATGTCCACATCAGCTGACCCTGCAAGCTGCAGTGCTTATTGAAGGGGATTAGAGCAGGTATGGCACTTTCCACTGATGTGGCAACTACTGCTCCAACAGAAACTGATGACACACAAAGAAAATGAAAAGCTTTTAAAAAGGCAGCAGCACTATAGTGACATGAAGGTTTCGGATTTGTATCAGTGGACGAATAAAACTGATTTATTGGAATATTTTTATTGCACAAACTGTGATATGTTTTTCTGAGATTAGGGATTATTGCATCATGAATGGAGACCAATTGATGTGTTTACACAGCTGTGTTTCTTAAATGAATGGATGACAGGTAATCAAAAGTATAATTTAAAAGAAATGTGCACAATTTTCTGGCCCCAACTATGAGGTTATTGTACCTTTTTTTTAATCAAATCTGTGGTTTAAACCTTTTGTAAATCTGTTTTTAATTTAACATAACCATGCACAGCTTAACCTCATGCCATAAATTATATAGCATAAAAAACAAGTTGAATTTTGGGTCAGTTTTTGGTGAAGTGACCGTTTGACCCCGGCATGGCATTTTAAGAATTTGTGGAATTTAAACTTAGCACAGAATAATACAAACTGGTTTCATTCATTACCAGCAAATGCAAAAGTCCAGTTGTAACTGGTGATCAGAACAGCTACAGGGCTGCTTTGTGGTAATGGTGCCTACTTAACATTTTTCTCTGAGTGGTTCGGAGAATGGTGTTAAGATTCTTTATAGTGCAATAAAACCACTGTACATCCTGAAAATAATGTGTTGAATTCTATATGAGGGTGATGCAGAGCACATGCCACATTTACCAGCAGGAAGTTTCAGCTTTTTACAGATAAATTTTATGGACCGGCTCCCTTCTCTGCCCTCTGACAGATAAGACAAAGTATGCATTGTACACATCTTAGCTAGTGTGTCTTAGAAGGTCAAGTTTTCAGCTGTGTTTCTAAACCAGTTACAAGTCTGGCTCAAGGCAGATTTTTTTTTTCTTCAGCTTTTCTTTTTAATGCAATAAAAATTAATTCACTTGACTTTGTGTAATTGGCAAATTTATGATGCTATTGCATGGATTATTTAGATGACATTACTTGTGAAGACGTTGCAACTAGAAGGCCAGCTTTGTTGAAGAGATAAACAGAAAAAATGCCTTAAAAAGACACCTGAAACTGACATGAAGGGATGCAATGATAGCACTAAATTTTAAGTTTAAATTTGAGTTTAAAAAAACAATCAGTGTCCGCTTCTCATTCTACCTGCCAGTGTGTCACAAACGTTTCTTTGGTCTTGTTCTTGTAAATCAGTGAATCAGTCATCAGTAAAAGCATATTTAATCTGGGTTGTGAGATATAAACAGAAATCAGACTAATTTTGAGTAATTTTAGTAGGTTTTTATTGTGACAATCACCAAACTTTTAGCACCTGAGGTTTTGCACTTTCAAGAGTAAAGAATTAGTTGTTTTTCCCCTTTAAACATAATAATCTTATTTTAAATTGTATAATGCTTTTCAGTGTCCTACAGCATTTTAATAGATTTTATAGTGAGTGTTTATTTCCCCGTTTTTATCCTCATGCATTAAAAATGCTTCAAACAAATTGCACAAGAGATCACCTTTTAAGACATGCTAAGTGGAGTGGGTGTGATGTGAATGTGTTGGAGTGAGACGTGCATCAGTAGCGCTTCACCAGCAAGCTGTCTCACTGATTCAATAAATATAAATGAGGCTGTGTGTGCTTGTCCATGACAGCTTGACCATGTTCTGTCAACTAGAACTCACCCAACAAACAAACAAACAAACCCAGAATAAATCAGTCTCCATACTTACTAAAGTAGTATTGTAAACAGCAAATGGTTATATTTAGACATCAAATCCAAGTCCAGCCAACAACAGATCATATTTACAATCTTAAAAGAACATTGAGGTCTTAGAAAAACGCATCAGAAAACAAGACAGGATAAAATGCAAATCATTTACTAATGTGAGTAAACACGTTCTGAAAAATCTTACAATTATTATTGAAAATATAAAGCAGTGCAAATTTCCAGGACATTTGTCTTTTCTTACAGTAAGAATTTAGGTTCGCCTCCTCAGACACACATTTTCACCTTTTGCGTTTCACTGCTTTCATCTCTGTTGGTCACTCTGTCACCGTCATCATCATCACCATCATTACGCAGAGGGGATCTGTGATTTCCGCTTCGGTTATCGCAGATGATGTGGGACTTCCACCTGGAAAATGACAAGAGTGTGTTGGATGTAAATGACCGTATGGAGATGGAACAAGTTTGTTGCGTGCTACACTACACAGACTAACATGGTAACAGGGTGCCAACAGTTTCTATAAATACCTGCGCTGAGAGGCTGGAATTTAGCAGCTTCGATGGGAGACCCCGTTATCTGAGGGCAGAGCTGATTTTCCATAACAATCTGGCTGCTGTGCTACAGCTGCAGTAAAGGCAATACTTATCTCGCCTCTTAAAGATAAACTAAAAGTAAGCCCTGAAGAGAACAGCATGAAACAAGCTGCCTCTACAGTAATGGCTGCTTTTAGTTGCATTATTTGCCTTATTATCTCTGATTTTCATCCCACCTTTTTACATATAATTTCATTTCATCATCCTCTTCAGAAAAGGAGAATGATCAGTACTTGACAAGCCTGGCTCACATTATTGGCTGTGTCCCCATCTGGCTGGAAAAGCATTGTGATCATACCACGGTTGCTACCTACAGCGGTCTAGAGACAGAGCATCAGTCACAGAGATGACTCAGACTCTGCTGACTATGTGTCATCCTCATCTAAATTAAACTCCCAGTTTGTCCTGCTTGCCTTTACTTTGTCCTTTCTTTCTTTCTTTGGATGACTGCTGTGTATCTGAACCATTCTCCACAATTTTTTAAAGCACCCCGTCCCCTCACCCGTCTCAGGCTGCGGACGCTGCTGTTACGGATGGACTCCATCAGCTGATCGTGGGCTGATCTCATTGGCGTGGACGGCCTGCTGCCCTCCTCCCCTCTCCTCTCCCCCGACACTGGCCTAAGGGCATTCTTGAGCTCCTTCAGGATGCTGTTTGTTTCTTCTTTCCCCACCTCCTTACTCTTTTTGCTCTTCTTCCCTTTCGTTTTGGACACCTTTTTGCTGCCTGCCTCGTGGGCCTTGATGACCTCAGCAATCATCCTCGTGGGTTTCTTCTTCTCCATCTGTGGCTGAGGAGGAGGGGGAGGAGGAGGAGGAGGCGGGGGAGGAGGAGGGAGAGGAGGTGCAGGGAGAGTAGGTTTCTTAGCCGATTCGTTTCGGGGCAGTTTGGGTGAGGACCACGGAGAAGCCCGAGGTGAGCTGCAAGGTGATGGACTAGGTGTTCCTCTCTACAAGGAAAGAAGCAAATATAGAATTACAAAGTGAAACTGAAAGCATGGAAACAGAGAAAATGACCAAATCAGCTGAAAAGAAACAAGAAAGTGAAAACTGTTCTGTAGCATTTGTATTAAACAAATTTGAATGAACAGCTTCAGATAAGTTAGTATGGAAGGTGTGAAGAATTCGCAAAAATGAGCACTAATTTATGATTTGCATGAATTCTTCCGCGCTTCCCTAAATAATTTCTATATTGGTGTTATGCCATTGATAAAAATGAATAAACGAATAAATCATAAGGTAATGATTGGTTTACAGACATCTCTGATTGATCATAGGAATATTTCCTGATAATCTCTGAATCTATCGAACAGTAGAGACTAGCAACATCTTATACTGATTGCAGTTTTTGTTTTTGTGACCAATACTTCATCATTATTTTACTGCATAATCCCTTAAACCTTCTTCACAGAGTTTACATTTAGTCATGCACACAACAGTTGTGTTTCCATTTATGATCCATTAATGAAAGAGCCACATAATATCTGCATTATATGTGGTTCATATTAGATTTTGACTGTGCATCAATGCCGTACTAGTTACAGTATTTGTACTGCAACAGGTTGCACCGTCACACCATATTAGCATGTAAGCATGGTCACGTTAAACATAGGAAATGAAAGGAAATGGCATGTTTATTCTGGTTAGGGTCCGAGCCATACGAAGTATGGCAGGGCCCTATTGTTACTGTAATTAGGGTCCGAGCCATACGAAGTATGGCAAGGCCCTATTGTTTTCCAAATGTTTATTATTCTCCTTCTAAGCACAACTCACTCAATTTTGACCCACTTAGGCCCCGTGAAAAGTTGCGAAACTTGGCACACACCTCACGTCCGGTGAAAATTTCGATAATCTGGCGTTTGTATGCACGCCAATGCAGAAATGCCTCGACGGCGCCCCCTAGAAACGCCAAAAATGGCCTCTAGAATGGGGTAAAAAAAATTTAGTTGAACGTAGGACGACGAAATTCGGTACACATGTCTATCACCTCAAGACAAGTAAAAAAGTCAATTGTAGACCTGTTGTCATGGTAACAGTCTGTCCGCCATCTTGGCGTTTGTGGCCATTTTTTGGCCCGTTTTGGACAATTCGGGCGCATCGCATTTGAACGAACTAGTCTGAGGGGATTCATGCTATTGGCTCCACATTCGCCATGGAGCTTCTTGACAAGATGGGGACCAAAAGTTATTCAAATCTTTCTGATAGGAGAAAGCGTGTTACCGTGGCAACCCATGGAAAAAAGCGTTCTCGCCATGAAACACGGTTTGCTTATATCTTCGCAGAAATACGTCCGATCGGAACCAAAATTAAAATAATTCATGTTTGGTAGGTCCTTCACGCATTGTAATATGTATTGTGGGGGGAGCGCATTTTGGGGGGGGCCCCGAGGGGCCCGATAGTCTACTTTGACCTATGGCTACGAAATTCGGTACATATGTATAAGTAACCAAGACGAGCAAAAAACTCTATTGAGAACCTGTTACCATGGCAACGGGGTGTCCGCCATCTTGGCGTTTATGCCCTTTTAATCACTTTAAGCGCATCGTATTTGAACGAACTAGTCTGAGGCGATTCATGCTATCGGCTCCACATTCGCCATGGAGCTTCATGACAAGATGGGGATCAAAAGTTATTCAAATCTTTCTGATAGGAGAAAGCGTGTTACCGTGGCAACCCATGGAAAAAAGCGTTCTCGCCATGAAACACGGTTTGCTTATATCTCTGCAGAAATGCATCCGATCGGAACCAAAATTCCAATAATTCATATTTCGAGGGTCCTTAACGCATTGTAATATGTATTGTGGGGGGGACAAATTTTGGGGGGGGCCCCTAGGGGCCCGATCGTCTACTTTGAGCTAGGGCTACGAAATTCGGCACACATGTGTATCAACCCTAGACAAGCAAAAAACTCAATTTAGCACCTGTTACCATGGCACTGGAGAGTCCGCCATCTTGGAAAAAAACCTTCTCGCCATGAAACACGGTTTGCTTATATCTTTGCACAAATTCATGCGATGTGCACCAAAACTTTAACTATTCATATTTGGTAGGTCCTTGACACATTACAGAATGTATTGTGGGGGGGGGGACTTTTTGGGGGGGGCCCTCAGGGGCCCGATCGTCTACTTTCACCTATGGCTACGAAATTCGACACACATGTGTAACAACGCAAGGCGAGTAAAAAAGTGCATTGACCACCTGTTACCATGGCAACGGGGTGTCCGCCATCTTGGCGTTTACGCCCATTTAGCACTGTATGTGCATTGTTTTTGGACAAACTACTTTTGAATTCGTGCCTTTTACTTCACATCCACCCGGAAGCTTTGTGGCGAGTTCGGGTGGAGGGTTCGGCATGAGGCGAGGACCCGATGGATGCCGCTTGCGGCTTTAATGTTTATTATTATTCTATATTATTCTTCTCAGCACAACTCACTCAATTTTGACCCCCTTAGACCCCGTGAAAAGTTGCGAAACTTGGCACACACCTCAGTCCCGGCGAAAATAGCAATATTCTGGGGTCTGCGTGCACGCCAATGCAAAAATGCCTCGACGGCGCCCCCTAGAAACGCCAAAAATGGCCTCTAGAATGGGGTCAAAAAAATTTAGTTTGACGTAGGACGACGAAATTCGGTACACATGTCTACCACATCAAGACAAGTGAAAAAGTCATTGAAACGCCTGTTGTCATGGCAACGGGCTGTCCGCCATCTTGGCGTTTGTGGCCATTTTTTTGCCCGTTTTTGTCAATTTGGGCGCATCGCATTTGAACGAACTAGTCTGAGGCGATTCAGGCTATTGGCTCCACATTCGCCATGGAGCTTCGTGACAAGATGGGGACCAAAAGTTATTCAAATCTTTCTGATAGGAGAAAGCGTGTTACCGTGGCAACCCATGGAAAAAAGCGTTCTCGCCATGAAACACGGTTCACTTCTATCTCTGCAGAAATGCATCCGATCGGAACCAAAATTCCAATAATTCATATTTGGTAGGTCCTTAACGCATTGTAATATGTATTGTGGGGGGGGCACATTTTTGAGCTAGGGCTACGAAATTTGGCACACATGTGTATCAACCCTAGACAAGCAAAAAACTGTATTAAGCACCTGTTACCATGGCACTGGAGTGTCCGCCATCTTGGAAAAAAACCTTCTCGCCATGAAACACGGTTTGCTTATATCTTTGCACAAATTCATGTGATGTGCACCAAAACTGTAACTATTCATATTTGGTAGGTCCTTAACACATTATAGAATGTATTGTGGGGGGGCACTTTTTGGGGGGGCCCCTAGGGGCCCGATCGTCTACTTTCACCTATGGCTACGAAATTCGGCACACATGTCTAACAACCCAAGGCGAGTAAAAAAGTGCATTGACCACCTGTTACCATGGCAACAGAGTGTCCGCCATCTTGACGTTTACGCCCATTTAGCACTGTATGTTCATTGTTTTTGAACAAACTAGTTTTGGATTCGTGCCTTATACTTCAGATCCACCCGGAAGCTTTGTGGCGAGTTCGGGTGGAGGGTTCGGCATGAGGCGAGGACCCGATGGATGCCGCTTGCGGCTTTAATTAAACTTGTTATTGTCAACATTTAATTGCTCTATTTGAGGAAAATTTAATATTTTTTTCATATGGGGACAGCTAAAAAAAAAAAAGTAGCTGCACTGGTCACAGTTTTCCCTTTACAAAATGTGTCACCAACGTGTTCAGTTGTGACCAGATTAAAGCAAAGCATGTCTTATTGGTGCATGACAAACACCAGCAATGAAATATAAAAACAATTATTTAAAACTCAGTAAACAACAGATAAGATGCACGAAATAAGGAGTTGCTAACTCTGGTCTTCGAGGGCTGCAGTCCTGCAAGTGTTGGGAGTTTCCCTGCATCAACATGCCTGACACGTACCAGACTTAATCAGCAGACCTGTGCAGAGCTTTACATCAAACTCTGTTTATTACCCATCAGTTTGAGTTAGGTGTGTTGTAGCAGGTAAACTTCAAACATTTGCAGGACTGGAGTTAGCAACCACAGCTCTACTTGATGGTACATGTAAGTAAGTAAGTAAATTAATAAGGAATTTAGCAATTTCCCAGTAGGATAATCTCAACTAACTCAGTATCATCTACATCACAAGTGTCAAACTCCAGTTCTCAACGGCTGGTATCCTGCAGGTTTTTGTTGTCTCCATGCTCTAACGCACTTGACAAGGAGCTGCTGGATCCATTGGATTTGAATCATGTGTGCTTGTAAAGGGAAACGACAAAAACCTGCTGGATGCCGGCCCTCCAGGACTGGAGTTTGACACCCCTGATCCACATTATAGTCTTCCATTCTGAATTACAGATAAGTACTGTTAACCAGTTGGAGACAGTCAAGCTAAATAAAGTAAAGCAGCAAACCAGTGCAGATGTTCGACGGTTAACGACTCCATCTTGCACCCCCTGTTGGCCCTGCTGTTGTCGCTGCTCCTGAAGGCGTTTCTGCCTCTGACGATCCTGGTTTCTGGTCAGGATCCCTGTCATGCTCATTCTGGGACCAGGAAGGTTGAACTGGTAGCCCAGTTTGATCAGAGTGTAGTTTTCCCTTAGAATCTTCACCATCTCCATTTCTACCTGCAGAGACGTGTTTTTGGGAGGAAGGGGAACCGTTCAGTTACCGTAGCGTTACAGCAACACAGAGAGTTTTGTTTGATTTCGATTAAAACCAACCTGTCCTCCACACATGTGCCTCTGGTTATGGAAGCGAAGCTCAGTCAAAGTGTTGTTCCCTGGAAGTGCTTGAACCAAAGCCATCACACCCTTTCCGGTCACATAGTTGGACTCTATATTCAGACTGGTGATGGACGAGTTCTCCTTTAGCATCTTAGCAATGGCCAGAGCCACAGGGTCGTCCGCCCGAGTGTTTGCAAGGCTGAAGACTCGAACGTGTGTGTTGGACCGCAGGGTTTCAGCAAATCTGATTAGAGTGTCCTAGAAAGGGAGAAGAACATTTTTAGATAAGCTGATGAGGGTTAAAGTGCAGTACATAAATTAATTTCAGTAATTACCCACCACTTAGAAGTCAAAGCATCCTTAAAGCATCACTTTTGTAAGACCAAGGTTGGTCGCATTGACACAAAGAGTCAATGCGAATAATAAAAAAGGAACTTTTTTTTTTTTTTTTTTTTTTTTAGTCAATTAGAATGAGTTAAACATTAAAACATCCTTTTTAAGGAATTAATTTTATGGCCTGAGCCTTTATGAGGCTTCAAATAAAGTTGGATTTTTGGGTTCCCCCAGACCGCCTCAGCATGAAAGTTTCTGGACCTTCACTGGTGTTTATTATTTTTCTATGCTGTAAATGTAAGCCACACATTCATTTGCATTATTTATGATTGGCTTACAATATACTTGTGTCAGGCTGGATGTGGTTTTTAACCTAAACAGGAATCCTAGATTCAGAACAACAGTCAGGTATTAATTGTGCAGTGTTTGTGACATGTTTGTGGAGTCAGTAGTTTTCTGACTGTTGTTTAGAAATTTCATGTTTAAATCTATTTGTTGCTTCATTCTTCAGAGAATCAAATTATCACGAGACTAATGTAAAATTTAGTGTTATATCATTATCAATTGTGAGGACATTGGTGCAATGTCTACATGTGGGCAACTGACTGATATAAGAAATGTTTCATTGTCTTTATCCCTGGCTTCTAAAAAAAAAAAACTTTATTTTTTCATTCTTAGACTGTGAGTCCATAATAAAGATTGAATTGAACTGGGTTTTTTTTTTTTTGCGTACGACTATGTTATACTGAATTTGTATTTAAAAGTAAGAGAAAAGGCAAGACATATTTAAACTAAACAAGATAATCACTTTAACTACCTTGGTTTTTAAAATTTGAAACAAAAGGTGCGACAAAGTGTGAAACAAGCCTTCTTCTACTGGTGGCCAAGTCTGGTCCTCGACAACTACCATCCTGCAACTTTTAGGTGTATCCCGTCTCCTAAAACACCTGAATCAAAGGAATGGCTTGTTACCAGGCCTCTGCAGAGCTGGACGACATGCAGATGAGGGAATTCACCCACTGGATTCAGGTGTGCTGGAGCAGGGTTGCAATTAAAGCATAGCACAGCTTAAACAAACAATTGTGCATGTACCATACACCCGGCAGCAGGAAGTGATTAAACCAGTTATGTTTGTGTATCAATCATGACATTTTCATGGTTTTAGTCAACCATTGACATTCATTCATTTCCGAACCGCTTATTCCAATTCAGGGTCGCGGGGAAGCTGGAGCCTATCCCAGCCGGCTTTGGACGACAGGGTACACCCTGGACAGCTCGCCAGTCCATCGCAGGGCCACACAGAGAGACGAACAACCACACTCACACTCACTCTAGGGGCAATTTAGAGTGACCAATTAACCATGTGTTTGGATGGTGGGAGGAAGCCGGAGTACCCGGAGAGAACCCACGCATACACGGGGAGAACATGCAAACTCCACACAGAAAGGCCACTGACCAAACCAGCCAAGGATTGAACCAGCAACCTTCTTGCTGTGAGGCCACAGTGCTAACCACTGTGCCACCGTGCAGCAACCATTGACAAAACAGTATAAAATCAGGTTTGTGTTTAATTGACTTTTTTATCTAAATTATTTAACCGTAAGTATATAATTTGCAAATGCACCATGCTCACTCACGCATATGCTAGGAAAGAGCCTTTAAAAGGGTGGTGTGGAGGTGTGGAGGCTCAAGCAGCCGCATAGTTCCCTTTTTTGATCAGTTTTGGGTTTTCTTTTTGTTTGTTCTTTATTTGTTTTAGCAAGTGCGCCACTGTGCCCTTCATTACATAACCACAGCAAGACGTCTGATTCTAATAATAAGTTGTCGAACTATTTAAGAGGAGGAAGCTGGAAACTTCTGGACATCTGACCAAATTTCAACACAGTTCAAGCATTACTGGAGTTGCCATCTGAAAGTGACCTAAAACTGAGCAATAGGTGGTTGTTCCTTTATACACACATATACTCACACACACACACACACACACACACACAGACACACTTCTTCTCCTCTCCTGCATAACTAATCTACCTGCACAAAACTGTTGTAACACATTATATTTCTGACATGAAAATAGCAGTAAATTAATGCATCCGTATGCTTTCATTTCAATCCAATGACCTGGAAGATTTTGTTACCACACAGGCCAAAGAATTCTAAGTTTATTCATAGTTTGAAAACAAAAAACTTGAAATTAATCAGCTCAGAGGCTTTAATCCATGCTTAAGATTGCAGTTAAAAACTCATCTTGCTTGCAAGTCAATAGATATAGGCAATACATTTTTATGGACTTTTTGTTGTATACCATCACCTCATATTTCTAATGGGGAATTTCTATTTTTTGTGAAGTGGAAAGATATCTGATTAGACTGGAACTAACCTCACAGTTTACTCCATAACAGTCTTCCGTAATGTGCATGTATGAAAACAACATTTGACAGAGGCATTGGGACCTCCTTTTTTTCTATAAAAATGCTAAAATCAAACTTCACATTTGTTTGTAAAGTTTGACAGATTAAATTTTTTTCTCAAGCCCCCTGCGACCCTGAACTGAATTTAGAAGGTATAGAAAATATGGAGGATATTTATATTATCTTCTCTGTTTTGCCTTTAGATGATTTACATTTACTCCTCTGTTAGATCAAGCAGAGCAGCAGAGCTTTAGAAAGTATTTTCACACTCAATATCATCTGTTTAACAGAACAAATCACCAAGAGAGGTTTTGTGTTTTGTCACTTGTTGATGCTTTAACCGTGTTTTAACAACAAAACCAAAAATCAGAAGAGCAAAAGGTCCCTTTGGACTCTCAGACCAAACATCACAACGTTTCCATGAGGAAGAGACGTTAGAAGTGGGCGTACCTGTGATATGTCATCGATGTTGTTCAGGTTAACCTCAGTGAGTTCGGGGTCATTGTTGAGGGCCCGCTGCAGGGCATCATCAACAACAGTTGGGTTTCCGCTTGTGTTTGGGTCGACAGGTGGAGGAGGAGGAGGAGGAGGATGAGGAGGAGGAGGAGGAGTCAGCCTCATGGGTTCTGTTTTCGGCTGCGTTGTCAGCTGCCCTGAATCCTTAAAGTGTTCAGGTTTCAATTTACTAACTTGTTCCTCCTCTTCTTCCTCCTCCTCATCCTCCTCCTCCTCCTCATCATCATCATCCTCTTCAGTTACAGGTTCTTCTTCCTCACTTTCCTCCTCTTCAAAACTCCCAACGCTCTCCTCTTCCTCTTTTTGTGCTTCATTTGATTTTTCAGACTTTTTCTGCTCCTTCTCATTCTCATCATCTTTTTCATCCTCTTCTTCACTGTGTCCTTCCGTCATGCTCTCCTCTTCATCCTGTTCCCATACAATTATTCAGAACTACAAATGCCAAACAGTAACTCTATCACAACGTTTCCATGAGGAAGAGACGTTAAACTTAAGTAGGATACGTTTAATGAAGCTAATTTAGCTCTGAATGCTACGTGGTAAAATCCCAAACACAGTACCATTGTATCTCATCTATACTTTAAATATAATTAGGTTATCACTGACCGGTTTGGGGCTTCCTCCTCCTATCTCGTCCTCCAACAGTCTACGAGTCTCATTTTCCCAGTACTTCATGAGAGCCTCTCTGCTGAAAGTGCCCGTCGGGGTTTTATCGGTCTGGTCTCTTTGTCTGAGTCCAATGGGCACGTTGGCGTCAGGATCAATGTCTGCCAACTCCTTTTCCAACTCAGCCAGCTCCTCTGGGCTGAGAGAAGCCAAAAGCTCATCCTCATCGACATCTTCATACTTACTCAGCTCTCGACGATATCCAAAACAGCTCATGGTAAAAACCTGATGGTCATACACAAGTCAGAGCTCAACTAATACACAAGTTGTTAATTAGTGTATGACCCTACTGCTGATCCCAAAATGGAGGCAGTTGGAAAAGATCCTGTTCACCATGAGGATGCTGGGGATCGAAGGACACAAATCAGCTTTCAGGTGAGGCGATCCATGCCAATAGAAGACATTTATACCAACAGAGACCAGTAAAAGAATATTTCTGATGAGAACCCCCACCAGTCTGAGCTGGGATTGTCTTGGCGTCCGAGTTTATGTAAGGGAGAGAGAGTGTGTGCCCGTGTCCTCTCTTCTCTAATCTCCCCAGCTGCTGTTTGGGCCTTAAGAGAGGGATCAGAGGGGAACGTACCAAAGTAGGCTCCATGATGCAGCGTCTTTTTTTGGGAGTCACTGCTCTGAGAGGCAGAGCTACAAAAAGCCGGTGAGCTCAGAGGCTGTGTGGCCTCTCAACATAGCAATTTGTCTCCACAACATGAGTGGCTTTGTTCAAGGCCAAAAAAAGACCATCTGGGCCGAACAGATAGCTGCAGTCAAACAACAAAGATAATCAGAGATTGTGTGTCACCCAAAAACTGGCACAAGCTCTCCCTCTAACAAAGTCTTGTAACATAAACTTTATGTATTAAGTCATTTCAGTTACTTGAGTGATGAGGTAAATGTCTATAGTTTACATTAATTGTTTCAACAACAGCTGGATGAATTGTTGCGGAATTTGTCATTCACATTAACCCCATCTCAGGATAGTTCTTAATGGAGACAATAAAATCATACAAAATCAGCTACTTTGGTAAAATAATATTTATAATCATTCACAGCCGTAAGCTACTTTGCATTTAATGTTAATTAGCATTTGTTAGCATGCTAATTTCAAACAAAGTGGGAAATATAAGCTGTGTTTGTATTTATGGATTGGAAGGAAGTGGTTTATGAAAGCATGTCCTTTGAAGTTCATTCAGACCAAACCGAGCAGTGATAAAATGATCCAGTACTACTACAAGTACTACTTCTGTCACATAGTAGCATCATACCTGTCAAGTTGTGGATAGTTGCTGCTATAGTTGTTGCTGAATGTTTATTCTTTGCAGGGGCGGGGGTGGTGGGGGGGGGGGGGGGGTGTTTCTCTTCTCATATCAGTGTATTTTTTCCCTAAATGTAAATACGGGAAAAATAAGAGAAAATGAAAATATGTGACAACATCGGGAAACAGGGGAAAATATGGTAGTTTCCTGGGCAAAACGGGATACTTTACAGCTGTGAGTAGTATTAAGGGTGACAGCATTCACCTGCATGTCTATCAATGAATCAGAAAAGATCAATGCATTGTTTCCTTTTTTATTTTTCCTGATATTTGAGGAATTCCATTAACTTAACCACCAGCATTGAAGTGTGATGGTTTCTATATCTTTGGCTGGGTAATACTGGTTGACTGTTTCCAGCTGCCATAGCTGCGTAGTTAATCTTGGAAAATGCTAGGACATAAAGCTTCCACTTGGTGTGTCCATCTCAGCCCAGGCAAAAGGGTAGACTGCATGCAGAGACTGCATTTGCAATGGGACTTCTTGAAATCCAGCCCTTGAATGCTTTTTGATTACATTATCTGTGAGTTATATCATTTCAGGGAGTTGAAACTCAAAGATAAAGCAAGTTTATTTTTATAATACAGTTAAACGGCAGTGATTTAAAGGGCTTTACAGAGACATTGAAACATATGGAAATATGAAGCTTAGTTGATAATTTAAAACAAAAAAGAACAGTGTCGGTATAGAGCATGCATTGCTTTCTTTATTTTCCTTTCTAGGTTACAAAACAACAAACCAATCTTCCATTTCAGCAGCGATAGTCTCTGGCATATTCCTGCGCCTCCTGTAAATCAGCTGCAACACTGGAGATGTTAACATTTGCTTGAGTCCAGAAATGTTTCTATTTGTTTCTGTGTAAGAACCAGCTCAGCCACAGACACTTATAAGCTTAAAGAAGTACAAAAGTTTGTGAGCATCTGCTGGCATTGAAAATGTATGAAGATTTGTTGTTCTTGGAAGGTGGACATGAGGGCATACAAATTTAGAAATTATGTCAGGAGTGGGGTTTGAAATCATGCCTTGACTTTGAGTGATGAGTCAGACATGAGGGGGAGGTGATGTTTACTGTCTGTTATTAATGAAAGAGTTTTGACGTCTTAGTTTCTTTCAACTCAATAATTACATCAAATAATAAACTACATGTTGATCACCGGTCTAGAACAACATGCTGCCTTACACAACACGCATCATGTTATTTGGAAAGAGATGCCAAGTTTAGTTCCCAAACAGTGTCATTGTCCTTGTGTTTGAAAAAGCTGTGCTTTCGAAGGGGATGCCAAATGTTTCCTGCAGCTGATAAGATGAGTCCATCAGTTGTGTCAGACTTGTTGGCTCGCTTGCATTTGGGTGTTACTTTTGCAAAGATTTAAAAAGTGATGCATTTTTTTCCATTATTTTCTCTCATATTTATTGTCTTGCAGTAGATATTTTGAGATCACATCAATAAAATGTTCATTTGCAGGTGATTTTGAGCAGCCTGCAATAATGCAGAGCAGCGTTGATTGACGTAGAAAGCCTCCTTGATTCTCCAGACTGACAGTGCTCTGCAAGCTGTCCACACTGACATTGACGACTCATAAATACTTTACACAACCCCACATCAAAAGATGGCATATTTTAATCATCTGCCTCTGATTATTCTGTAAACTAATGTGAGGTTTTACTAGATCAATTTGTAGCATTTAATCACATTTTCAAAAGGAAAAATGTTACATCACACAGTTTCTGTCATGAAATGACTGATCATTTTTGCTGTAGGGAACATTTATGAGAGATACAGATTATGCAAATGAAACAGAATTAAACAAGCAATAGCCCGGCTTGTCAGCATGTAGCTGCACAACATTATTTGAGGGCATTAAATGAACCATATCACTACATTAACCCTTTCATGCATGCATTAATAAAAAACGATGCCACATTTTTTATAGCAGTATTTTACCTCTACAGATAAATGGCAAGACACTTTTTTTTGTCTATTAGTAAAATTTTGAATTTATTTATTTTATTATTTTATGTTAGGGCTGGTGACCTGCTTAGGGTGTAACCTGCCTCTTGTCCAATGATTGCTGGGATAGGCTCCAGCTCCCTGCGACCCTTAATTGGAACAAGCAGTTAAGAAAATTGATGGATGGATTTATTTTAGTGTATGCTATACAATACATATAAAATTATATATGATTAGATGTTACGTAAATATTTCATAAAATATAGCTGGTTTTTTTTCTTATTTATCACAAACACAAACTTGCGTAATTACAATGTATACATTTATGTTCAGTTATATCATATATTTATTTTATTCTTCAGTGAGTGGTAACGTACTGGACGACTCACTAACATCCACCGAAGTGGTTCATTTACAACTATGGCATCCTCATTCATGAATACAAAGGAAAAAGCTTGTAAACGTGTCCAATATAGTGACTACTATGCATGAAAGGGTTAAGAACTAAAAACACATATTTTTCATAAATGAAACATTTTCTAAGACATTATTATTTATTACAAAATAACATAACAGGATGACAACATCACGTTTTGCTCAAGAAACTAATTTATGTATTAAAATAAAATGTTTAAACCTCATATTTACTATTCATACACATTTACAAGTGTAGTGAGAGTGTTACTGTCCACCAGCAAATTCTCACTTCATCATTAAGAACTCTGCAAAGGTTTGTGTGGGTTTGTCCGCACTACAACTCCCATTATATGTATATATTTTTTGTTGTTGCAGCAACTAAAGCAGAACAGTTTACTTTTAAAGTATTGTTCATGTTGGTTAATGTCCTCATCATATTCGCTGGCCAACTTTTCTCTTTGCAGCAGTTTCATTGGTGAGAAGTGAAAAATACTGCGTGGGTGTTAAGGACTTGTGAAGCACCTATTTTATATGCTAAGCGCGCATTTTCACCTATATTAGTGGTACTTTTCCAAGTTTGGAGAATATAAATAAATGCAAAGAAAATAAGTAGCTACACATCAACAAGAATATGTTTTCATGCCTAACTGGCATAAATGAATGGTCAGCTTTGATCAGTGCTTCTTGTAATAATAATATTTGTTTCACAGTGACGAGAGCTTGTTGTACAGGTCATACTCTCTGTAGGCTAGGTAGCTGGTGAGCCTGGGAGGAAAAGAAACAGCACTCATGGCCTCAGGGTCATTCAGCGTCTTGATACTCATTCGACCTCTGATTACCAGCCGACACAAATGTTGCAGAGAGCGGGGCTTGCCTGGAAAAATAAAATAATTCATGAGCTGCAGCTACGAAATAAGGAAAAACGAACCCTTTATGATTGTGAACATTTTGTTTTCAAATTTTACTCAGGATGGCAGAGATCTCCTCCCACTCTGGCCTTCGTTCCAGGATGCGTCTGAGGTTCGAACAGATGCTGACGTGGCTGACATAGTCCAGAAGCATCCTCACAATGCTGCCTGTCAGATGTGCCAACCATGACACGGAAACAAACTCACAGAACTGAAAGAGAAGATCCAGAGTGTGAATCACTTACATGTGATTCACTGAGAAGTAACACAGCTTAACAGTAGCCGATAATGACGTGTCTGTTTGTGTCAACTCTTACTGTGATAACGTTAGGCTGACTATAAATCTGATAGGCTCGGTTATGGAGGTCAGTCCAGGTGCTATCTGTGTCTTCACCATCACCATGACAGCACTCAAAGCACCTGCCAGAAAACAGTTGAATGGTTAACGTTTATACAACCCATGGTATCATTTTTAATTGAATTTCCGTATTTGGACACTATCCATCCCATTTCCCCAAAATCATTATCAGTTTTCATTCTACAGAGTATATACGCACTTGTGAGCTTGATATCCGCTGTTCAGCAGAAGTCGAAACATGACATGGTCTCTGAGGCAGTACTGGAGGGCAGTGGGGAACACTGTGTTGCTGATCACTCGGAAGTAACAGTTCACCTCAGCCCCATAAGACAGCAGCAGCTGCACCAGCTCATACCTGGACAGAACAGCGAGACGTTATTTCTGCATGGCACTGCTGTTTGCCTCTTACCACATGACTAAGATAAAACAACCAATGCAAGCTCCCCACCTCTCAGCACGTACAGCGACCAAGATGCATCGCAGAGGATCCAGGTCTGTTTTTGCTCCAGCTGCCAGCAAGATCTCAGAGCAGGTCACGTCGCCGTTGGAAACTGCAAAGTACAAAGGACTCTTTCTGAGGTCCCCATAGTTTTCTATAAGACAGACAAAAGGTCTGGAGTCAAGTCCTCTCAAAGAATTAAACAAAAAAAACAAAAAAAAAAAAAAAAAAAAAAAAAAAATATATATATATATATATATATATATATATATATATATATATATATATATATATATATACACATATATATATTTATATAATACAATGGATCCATCCATCCGTTGTTTTAACGGCTTCGTCCAATTCAGAGTTGTGGGGCAAATGGAGACTGTCCCAGCAATCACTGAGTGAGGTGCAGGTTATATTACAATGTAAGTTGTGAAACACTATAATGGCACATGTGATTTGAAATATGTCAAGACAGGTGCATGTAAGGAATTTCCACATTTGGATCCTGCTTAAGAAATCCTGCATTAAACATACGAAGTTGTGTGTGTGTGAGTGTGTGTGCTGAATGTAGTGTTCATACGTCATTTTTAAGTTACTTCAGGAGTCAGAGCACTTTCCACTCAGAATTCTCACTTATGAGAGTCAACAACAGTTTTGATGGGACATTGGTGATTATTACACTCAGTGGATTTAGCTCCCTCCTCCCACCGTCCAAAGACACGCAAGATAGGTTAATTGGCCACTCTAAATTGCCCCTAGGAATGAGTGTGAGCGTGAGTGGTTGTTCGTCTCTCTGTGTGGCCCTGCGATGGACTGGCGAGCTGTCCAGGGTGTACCCTGCCTGTCGCCCAAAGCCAGCTGGGATAGGCTCCAGCTTCCCCGCGACCCTGAATTGGTATAAGCGGTTCAGAAAATGAATGAATGAATGAGTGGATTTAGCTGTTGACTTGTTATAACAGGATATAGAGATCTAAACAACAGAAAAATTGTTTGTCTCCTTCTAAATAGACAGAAACTTTAATGTTTTATTGCAGTAAACAGTTGACATTGCTAGACTATTTAGTGAGCATAGAACAAAGAACATCCATGTTGCTCATCAATACACACATTACACAACATGTTCAGGAGTTCTGTTGGATAGCTTGCTGCAGGATCTTGCTCCAGCTTAGATTTAAAATGTTGCAAATGTTTGGGGTTTTCCAGGTTTTTCACTCATTTATAATGTCTTAAAATGTGTGCTTTGGGTGGTGTAGACTGGTATTGATATGAGTAAAAGCTGATCGGCAGAACTGTCAGGTGTAAAACTAGTGCAGTGTAAACTTTGCAATAACAGCAATGCTTCGATTACAATGAATCTTTTTTAAGTTCAAGTCATTTAAGATGGTGAAAATGCATTTCTATGTTGCCTCTGTGAGGAGCTCTAAGCCTCAACATCAGAATTCCTCCCAGATTCTCCAAACTCAGATAGTTCTGCTGGTACGACATTAGCCAGTCAAACATACTTCATACAACCTTCAGATTAATTCAAATCAGGTAACACTTTACAGTAATGGTACAAATCATATACTTATGTAATGTGTAACTCATGATGAACTAATGCATTTATTAATGAAGACTAATGATGATCTCAACTTTGATTTATGTATTTACTTGATCCTTAATTTATAATCAATTAATGAACATTAATTCCCTGCTTTTCTTTTCATTTTTATTTATGCAAGACACACTCAAAGAAGTTCATTTGGGTGAAAATGGATGTAAAAGCACTTTGTGTGACTATTAATAAAGTTTTATTGTAAGGTTTTTTTTTTTGTTTTGTTTTGTTTTGTTGTTACTAAAGCAGCTATATATTTAATGTAAAGCATTTCCTTACTATACCAGTGTCATATCTTTACTAAATGTACAGCATTAATACAGTGATATTAAAACCCTAATAATCGCTCCAAGCGCTTTTTTTTTTCATTTCAGACAGGTCAGAATTATTTATATTCTTCTACATACATATACATATAGCCTCTACAATACCCATGTATTCTGTTGACAGGTCTAAAAAGGGGTAGGAAGAAGTATAACTTATTCTACCTATCCATGTTACCCAAGTGAACTTCTTTTTGTGTGTCTTGCTTTAAATAAAATTGGAAAAAATGGTAGCAGGGACTTAAATGATATATTTGTATCTAAACTGGCAAATTGGTTGACATATTGATGAATTAACATTGAACTAATGTTCATCAATGATCAATCAGGGGTCAAGTAATCACATGAATCGACATTGAGATCATCATTAGTTCATGATGAGCAACAGGAATTCACGATAAAGTCTTCAGAAATGATCACATTAGTTCATCATGAGTTACACATTACTTCATATATGATTTGTACATTTGTCCGTTACTATTAAAACATCATGACTCCTGTCTGCAGTCCAGTCCTTAACTTGCTTAAAAACATCTGAATCATTTCAAGCTTCATCCTTCAGAACTGCAACAGACGGTCTCCTTAGTTTCAAAACACTTAAAGCAGGCATGCAACACAGTAGTAACCATGCTTGTGTATCCAGTGTCCAGAAACACACCAGAGATGTGCGTATCAAGCTGTGAGTTTACATCGTAACCTTTGTCTATTAGCAGCTTCAGACATTCAGCCTGTCCCCCGTCAGCTGCAGAGTGGACCGGGCTCTGACCTGAGAGCCGGATTGCTCTCTTTGTGGTGATGGGAATGAGAGTCCTCAGGGCTCTAAGGAGAGAAGGAGTGAGAGAAAAACAGGAAGGAGCAACAGAGGCAGTGAAAAACATAAAACAGATGAGGGAAAAAGCTCATTAGATTGTGGTTTGAGCTGCAGTGTTATTAAGAGACAGAACTGAAAAACAGTGATGAACAGAGGGCTCTTTGTGGAGATGACTTCAGAGAAAACACTGCAGAGCTGTCAAGTGGAGTGAGATAGATGTGCTTGACACCGTTGTTTTCCCTGTTTAAATACGCAAAAACAGGAAGAAAACTATTCTAATCATCTGGAACAATGTCTTTCTTCTGGGAACTTGGAAATGAAGATGTAATGACCTGAGAACATTGCCAAACCTGTTTGCATCTGCTCTTGCTACCAGTGCACAGTCCAACCGCTTGAGAAAATGAGGCTCAACTCACAATATGTGGCCTTCATATGCAGCTCTGTGGATGGGCAGCTGACAGGCAAAGCTGGCTACATTAGGGTTTGCGCCGTGTTTCAAAAGCAGCTGGATGCAGTCCAGGTTTCCAGACCCCGATGCATCATACAGGACTGTGTCACCATTGCTAGCCTGGGCATTCACATCCCCACCTAGTGGAGGTTGCAGAAAACATAATTCACGGCTGAGTGCAGAAGTTGTGCAGTTTTGAACAATGTGGGCACAACAGGAATGAACACACTCTGTTCTGTGATATGACTTTTACCATGCTGAATGAGTATGTCCAAAGCTTCAGTGTTGCCATGTTCAGCTGCGATCCCCAATGGCGTCACACCATGACCATCTCTGACTGTTACCTTGGCTCCATGTCGAAGCAGCAGCATCAGAATAGCTGGACAACCCACCTGGCAAAAGACAGAGAAAGCAAGTTAACACATGAGAAGAATGGTGCTTTAACAATGTTTCATTAATGGTAGTTTGGTGGTACTGTTAAAGTTGCACCATTCACCTTTGCAGCTTCATGGGTGGCAGTCCACTTAGTGAGGCATACCTGCTCCACAAAGGAGCCACCCATAATGAGGGTTAAGACCATATCGTATGAGCTCTGTCTCACTGCTACAAATAGAAAATACAATATGTTACAGTAAAAGTCACAATTATCCATTATTATTTTATCATTTTCTTTACATATTGTTTGCCAGCATTGTTAGATATTCATCTCATTTGTAGGTTCTCAACCTGACGGCTCACAAGCCTTTTATTTGTGAATTATAATAGTCAGCATGTGCATTTTCCATAGAGTATAATAAAGTATCATTTTGTAACTTTCTGACAGTACAAAATATGCGTTTTTGAGTTATTTTGACGTCACAGAGGCATTTCTTATATATATTCCTGGAGCATTCATTGTTCAACAGCATCCCGAGGCTGAGAAACTGTATTTTCGAGTGTTTTCTTTTGGGACACCACATCACTTTACATCTGAGTTTTGCTTGACTAACCAAATCACGCGCTAGCAACTGGACATCAACACACCAGCCGTTTTGACCGTGATTGATTCATCAAAGAAACACAAAAGGACATTTCTAAAGGAAGTGACCGAAGAAAAGAGACAAAATGATTAAGCAAGAGATAAGACACGAGTCATTGTTGTACTGACTTTTACTGGCTGGAGAGAGTTAAAGGTGGATACCAAATAAGTCTTAGTTAGAGGGTCCTTTACTGAGAAAATCTGCCAAAGCTCAGTAGTGTTGGCTTTAAAATGACTGTAGTAATGGATGCTTTAAGGTGGAAAAATGCAGCAGGGTATAAGAAGTCTGCTTAAGCACACTGTCGTATATTCAGATAATCCATCCGTCCATCCATTTGCCACACCATCTGATTCCGAGGGCAGTCGAAGGGCTAGAGCACAGGTGACAAACTCAGCCAGTATCCTGCAGGTTTTTGTTGTTTCCATGCTTCAACACACCTGACCAAAATTCATAAATGGGTTGACAAGAAGCTGATGGATCCATTTGATTTGAATCAGCTGCATTGGTAGAGGGAAACAACAAAAACCCGCCAGATACCGGCCCTCGAGGACTGGAGTTTGACACCCCTGGGCTAGAGTTTATCCTCGTTACTATCAGACGAGAGGTAGGGTGCCTCTGGACTGGTTGCCACTCTGCCATCATACAGCCGTATTGATTCTAATATTAACATGAGCCGGCCCTATTCAGCTAACTACCTGAGAGCAGCAGTGAATGTGACTGCCATGCTGTGTGCTTGTGCTACCAATGAGGAGAGGAGATTCATTCCTGCTGTTGGTGTTGTGTGGTGACGCTCCGTGCTTCAGCAGCATCTTCACATTTTCCACCTGGCCTGCCTCTGCTGCCAGAGTCAAAGCCGTGTCCCCCTCCTCCGTCTGCTCCTCTAATGGTAGATCCATGGATGTTGACGCTGCAGGAAAAAAAAAACAATGTTTACTGCTTCTGTAAGCCTAGTGAATTCATCAAACATGGGAAGCAGTCTCACCCTGCAGCACCACATGCAGGATCTCTGGCTGTGACTGTACAGCTGCTGCATGCAGAGGCAACCACCCCCTGCTGTCGCTCTCTTTGAAGGCAGATACACAGCTTGACATTACCTGCAGAGCACCCACATCACCTGTGGAGACACATTCAAGATCCTTTGAAACATATCCATTCACAAAAATGAATGAAAATGGCGTATTTGCATGTACTTAAAAGGTGCTTCTGAATGGGCAACTTTATTCTCATAACCATGTTCGATAAGGACCTTACCTTTGTAAATGGCGGCCATTATCTTCATAAAGTCATCACTGTTTGGACCTTTCCTAATGAGAAAGGCATATTTATCTTACTTTGATAAAGCCCTATTACAGTTGGGATTGATTACAATTAATTTGTTGAATTTTCTGACTTCTTTCATACCTATTTTTTCTTACTGAACATGACAGCTTGTAGGCATCCTGGATGCTTTCTTGAATGGCAAACTCAATCAGTTCTTCATTTATGCTTTCCTGTTCAAAGTTTTCCATTTTAAGCAAAAGCTTATGTGGGTTGTAAACAGTGGCCTTGTCCTGCACGCGGAGAAAAAAAACAGAGGTCAGCTTGAAATACAAGTATGATTTGCAGTTAATTGGCAACTTTTCGAAGTAACATCTGTGTTTTTTTCCTAATCATTTAGCATGCAGCTTGTTTAAAAGATATATTGTCCCCACAATTCGAACTGGACATTATGGCCATTGTAGGTATATTAGTATAAAACTTCAATATCTGAAACAACACTGAACTAAGGAGTATTTTGTTAGTTCGAACAATGTCTCACCTGCTGATCTGAGTAAATGCCCTTCAGCTTTCTTGCATGCAGCCTGTGTGTTTTTGTTTTGCAGGGTCCTAAGCTGCCTGAGTTATTTTTAGAAATGGCCTGCTTTAAGATGGCCTGACTCAGCTCTGAGTTTGTCTGCCACCTTTTCACTCTACCAACACCGACGCCGTGACGTTCGAATCAGATCATGTAGTGACATGTGTATAAATCATGTGATATGTTTATGTGCCTTCTTATTGACTGCAATATGCAACAGTTACGTGTTATTGTTTCCACATGCTTGCAGTCAGAAACAGGCTTCCAGTTATAAACTTTGAAAGAAATATGCAATAAACCTTTTGGTGTTGATATCTGTAATAGATAACTTTATACCATTTCATTTTCAATGCATGTTTACCATAAGAAAAAACATGATGAATAAGGACAAATATTCACAAAATGGCAGCAACAGTGCCTCCATGTGGTAAGAATGGAGCCAACATCTTGTCAGGTGTCACAAAGTATCTTTGGATTATGATTTCTTTTTTGTATTTTTTTTTTTTATGTCTGTTTTATGTCTCAAATGATCATACAAAAGGTAAAACAAAACTTTACAGTACAAAAACAAAACAATACACAGCACCATGCTCTAAATTTTTAGTTTGGCAATTATTCCTAATCTTTTTTTATTATTATTATGATCTCAGCAATACAACAGCATTATTTTATTTGTACTGACATATGCCATTCAGTTCAGTTCAATTCAGTTTTATTTGTTTGTTTGTTTACTTCACAACAATGTCATCCCGGGGCGCTTTACAGATACATCGGTTTGAGCCTATTCATAATAGTCTATTCAGAGAAAGCCAACATATTGCATCAAATCTTGACCTTCATGCAGTCTCTCATCCTATGCATGCATGAGGTGACATTTCAGATGAAGAAAGTAATTTGCTAGCATCTATCCATCCATCCATCTTTCCATCCATCCATGCATGCATGCCTATATTTCTAAAAGCCCATCCAGTTGCTGTTGGGTGACAGAAGGATACACCTGGAGTTGTTGTCAGAAAGACAATGATGACAACTCATACAATCATTTTTAAATTAACCTGGCACAATTGTGTTAGGATTGCAGATTGAAACCAAACACCCCTAAAAAAAATTCCCAAAAAGTTTAAGAAGAATAAACGAGAAGAGGAGCAGACAAGCTGTGTTTTCCTCAGGAAATGCACCGTTGGGATTTTGTAACTTGTCTGCTTTTCTTCATTTCCTCAATCTATTCCTTATGACTGCTATTGATTTGGTCATGGAAATCAATTATGTATAATGGCTTTTACATGGGTTCACTTAATCAGCAAGTCTCATAAGTAGATTATGCAACTCAACTGCTCATCCACATACTGAAAAATTTAGCAATAAAAGATCAAATGTGCATGTTTCATCAAAAACATAAGCCGGATAAAAGAAAAGAAAATATTTAAATCAGTTATAATAACTTTAAATCATTGGATAAAATAAGGAAAGAAAAGAGCTAAATATCTGAGTGACCTTGTATAATCTTGTTTTCACTTATCACAAACAGGGATGACCCTGATATATTCATATATTCAAAGTGAAATTTTCTCTACAGAGAATAAGCACCCACTTCTCCTGATGACCAAATTGATACGTGGGAGTTTATGGAAAAGTCTCAGACAGCATCAGTGTGTGACATAATGACTCAGCTTGTAGGCGGCCTCTCCACCACGTCAAAAGACCCCACCAGCGTCTCTGAAGTGAAAGCAGACGGCTGGCCCATCCTCAAGTTTCACTACACGTTACACCCCTGCAAACACGCACAGAGATGAGCTCTTCTTTGAAACAGAAAACACTGAATTTCATGAGCTGGATTTGAGAAACCTTGGACTCTTGCTCCATATGAGGAAGAAAGTAAGTAAAAGCATTGATTTTTTTTTTATGCTTTGTCTTGTCTTTTTTCAGTGCAATTATATTCACATCTTTTGTCCTTGTCCAGCTGTTTCCTTGCAATGAAATATGATTGTGTAGAAATAACAAGGAAACAAATGTACAACAGTTCTTCAGGAACTGTTTTTTTTTTCTATTTATGTATTTTTATTTCAGTTTGAACAAAGGATAATTTATAATGAAGGCTGCTTCCTGTTACAGCTGCTTAGCTGGGTTTAGAGATGGTTAATATTTAAAGCAACTGCTTCCTAAAGTAATACCACTTCATGTTATGCTGTCAAAGGGTAATATTGTGATCAAGAGTGGGAGTTGTTAGGTTTATTACAGAAAAAAGGATCTAATTGGGTATTTTGCCTTAGGGCTTAAAACAACCTCTGTATATTTTTTATTTACTTTATTATTTATTCTTATTTGCTTTGTGTTTTCTTGAGAATGTTCTTTTACTTAAAAAATATTATTTCTCATTCCTCAGACCCCACGATGAAGTCTTTACTTAACCTAATTATACAACAAAAAGTCACAACCTTAATTGATTTAGTTTACCATATTTGACTAAGAAAAATAGCAAATACTCTCATTGGAGGAGCTGCAGACAGCTGTTTTTTTGGGTTTTTTTTTTTTTTTTAATCACAACAGTTATATTGAAACGTTAAATCTTTTTATGTTTTGTTTTTTTTTAATTAACTTCTGCTCTCCTTTGGATTTAACCTGTTTTTTCTACTTACATAACATGATAGCCAGCTTTTTGTGCAGCAGCCTTTATGTCAGAAATTAATTGTTTTGTACTGTCCAATACCACAACCATGGTAACTTTAGAAAAGATGCTGTAGAGATCAGCATGTTTATTCATGCATTTATTTAAACTTTCAGGCTGGAAAAAACTGAACTAAATAAAGACAAAACAGATTTACAGGAAGGTAATGCTCAGTAAAAAACATGGTTACAGCTCCTGTCTTATGTACTGCTGCTCTAGGGTACAGCAGATGCCGCGATTTATAACTAAGGCAACATATACGTGACATGTTTTGCATATTTTTTTTCTCCTCAGATCTTGACAGCAGCTTGTGTCCTCTTGAGTCTGCTATCAAGTTTTAATCTCTGCTGTGGGAAATTTGGAACACCAATAACTGATGATGTGAGCAAGCTGTCCATTTTGGTGAGATTGTTGAGCCTGCACAGGCTTGATATATATCACAATTACAGTAGTATGTCCTGCTCACATGTGCTGCAAATCTAGTGACTGTCTCTGCAAGGCTGATACTGGGTTACAGATCTGATTCACTGTCTTTATTTCCACTACAGAAGCAGAATATCCCCTCTGATTATGAAATTCCTGTTATTTACATTCCCAAAGAAGTGGTATGTATGAAACAATCCAAAATAATTAAATGAAGGACACTTGATGTCCTATTAAACCTAAAGTTATTTGTTTTTTAACCTTGGTTGCAGGCTGGCACGTGTTGGGTGGTGTTAAATATCTACCCTTTGGAGCAAAGCCTTCGAAAGCTGGCCAACATGTTTGGCGCCATCTCCTCCAACAAAGATAATATTATTGTCTTCCTTGCCATGGTCAAGAGTTTACGCTTTACCTTTGACCATGAGGAACTGGTAAATGATAATTAAATCTTCTCCCTGCAACATGTTCCGCTTCAGTGGAAACATTATTTTTCATTGACATTTGTAGAGTAATGTGTAGCATTTTAACAGTGGGTTTTTAGATTTAGGTTCTTGAAATAAAAGCTCTTCCTAACTCTGTAGCTCAGTTTTAGACAGAGGTATGCGGCATTTGGACATTCAGTGACTGTTTTGTGCATTTAATTGTATAAGTGAGTTATTTCAGGATGGCTTGTTGGCTGATCCCCCAGGAAACAGCGATGCAGGTCTTCCAATGTCACTATCAGGAGGGGAACCTACTTTCTGGTCTTTACTTTGACTATATTAAAGATGTCTTACACACGGCTGCTCAAGGAACATCAGGCTTCTCCTGTAAACCACCACCATGCTTAAACCATACCCCAGGTAAATATTTAATTTGTATTTAAAATAATCTGTCTGAATGCTATAAAACCAGAAGGAAATAAAGGGGGTGTGTTTATTTAAAGTTAATGAGCTAACTGTAAATAGGAGAATATAAAAGAATATGTCTTTCCAATTATAATATTTCTTATGTGTCATGTAGATGTAAATTGTTGTATTTCACATGTTTGCTTCTTGCAGAGGGTCAGGAGAAGAGTCGTGGATACAGCTGGTCAACAAGAACTCCTTTGCTTTTGGTGCTTATCCCCTTCACTGCCTGTATTTTACTTGTAGTTTGGCAGGTAAATGATTTAACCCATAATTAAAGCATTTTATAATCAGTATATACAGGTAGTAAAGTTCTATAAAACAAATAATCCTTCATTCTTTTTTTAAAGTTGTAGCTGAACAGACATGCTAGCCACTTCAACATGGGGTTCATTTTTAAACAAAATACTACGGAGGAGTGTCAGGCTGCTAAGAGAAATTGAAATGCCATAATGAAAAATATTTGATTTCAAAACAATATTTTGCCACTGTTATGCAACACAAGGTATCAAACCTTTTCCAAAATATAATGGACATCTGTCAGAAATAGTCCATTTCAAGCCTCAAGTTGTGGCTATTAACGCTAAAAAATTGTAATTAAATCCATTATAAAAATGGCGAACATGCTAAATACGTCCACATAGCATCAACATTGAGCGCTTGTCAGCATTTCAGACCTGTATGTCGCCTCACAGTGACAGTGGTTGAATAAATTCTTATTTTTGTATAAATATAACCGCTATTAGCTTTATAAACACACAATACTTTTTTTATGTAAGCTGTTTGTTTGTTCTTGGAAAATCTATGTTAGCATTAGGTAGCATAGAAAATACTAGCATGCTAACCCACTTTATCATTATAAAGACTGAAAAACATGGTAAATATTTTTATACAGCATTGATGTTTTTACCATATTAACATATTTTAAAAACTCTATCTCACCTAATAATGATAATGAATGACAATGAAGACACTGGGTTAAGTTATTATTTTCTAAATGTAAATTTTCTCTTACCAAACCTTTGTTAGCATTAACTCAAAGCCCTGCGATGCTTAATAGTTAACTTTTTTTGCTTTGATAATGTACAAAACTTATTTTTACTATTTCAAGCAGCATAAGGTGTTAACACAATAACATATTTAATTTATATGTTCAGAGATGAGGAGCTATCCAGGTCTAGGTCTGAGAAGTTACATGCAGCTGTGTAGTGATTATCCTTTTTTTTGTGATCCAGCACCTTGGAGCTCTCACTAAAAAGAAATATTGGTGCAAAATTCCCCATGATAGTACAGACCTATGAGTCTGTTGATCTTTGTGGTTCAGTCTAATAAAGCCTGCCCTCATTTTAGTGAGCACTTACAGGAAGTCCGATCTATTAAGTGTAAGAAGCTGCTCCTCAAATATTTATGAGTCACTGGAGACTCTATTAATGTAACAACACTCACTTTAGGAATTATCTGCCATCAAATAATCATTTAGATGAATACTTGCTTTGAGATATTGTTTGAAAATGTATATTTTCCTATCATTATAATAAATTATTCTTAATGTATCATCTCATCTTTGCAGGTCAAGTCTGGAAGGCGTTTACCAGCCTGCAACACTGTAAATGACCAAATTGCAACGCCTGACATGGTCCCAACTGTGTCTGTCTCCATTCCACTTCAAACGTTCGCCCACGCCAACGACACTCAGCCAGCGGGGGAGGTGATTGCTCAACATGAAAGTGGATGAAGCGTGATTAACAACGGAGGGAAAATTGGACAGAATGATAACAACTCACTTTCCAGGTTGTTATATCACTGGCAGGGGCCTGCTGGATAAATTAGTCTGGTCTGACCACTCCCTGCTTTCACTCATCTGAGCTGCCAGAGCTACTGGATGAAAAGAAAAGGCAGGTGTGTTGCAAAATTTCCCAGATTCATCCATGGAAGCAAGAGCTTGCTGCTCAGTAGCTGGTTGTGCCAAAATAGCGGGCAAAATAAATGTATTATCTTGTCTTGGCTGGTGAATAACAGCATTTAGCCTTTTCTGAGAAGTTCAAATTTGTCTTTCCACTCTGATGTCATTGGTGTTGTGATTCAGTTTGGAGCCGCAGTCAAAAATATCAGTGGAGCCTTAAATCAAAGTGATACCACACTGTTTGGATGAACTTTTCTTTTGTTTTGAGATGGGACAGGGGCCATTGACTTATTGGCAGCATCGTGGTTGATTTGGGGATGCTCCTTCACATGCTGTCTATGTAAAAAAAAAGTCACCACACTGAATTCCAGTCTGCTCCTGTCGTCACGTGATGACAACTGAAATGTTTAAACGGTTCATGCAGGGGAGCTTCCTGCCAATATTGTCTGCAGTCAAACAACTGAAAGGACAAATACAGTCTCTTGTCCTTGTTGACATTGTAATATCTGTGATCTGTCACAAATCACAGACCTGCTAGTCATGAACAGCGCACTGAGAAGTTCAACAAGTGTCCTACTTTATGAATCAAAGATCTGACCAGATGGCAAACAGCCATCTAGCCAGAGGCACTTTGAATCCAGTCATTGTGTTTCAAAGCTGTTGCCAAGTGATCTATTGCTGCTCCTCAGCCACTGTGAGTGTGTTAGGAGTTTTTAATGCCTCATTCAGAGTCAATCACGTTCAGTCATGAGAACATGACTCCCCGAGTGTGAGCGCTCTTGTACTGTATGTGTCACAGACAGGGAGCAAGAGGCAGGACAGAGCGAAGTGGGAGAGTGAGGGAGATAGGGACAGATAGATGTATGGATGGATGAGCTCAGCGAGAAGCATAAGGAGGGCTTGTTCTCGTCACAAAAGAACAGGCCGTAGGCAGGAGGAAATGCCAGTTACAAACACGACTGATGTCGACAGATCCCTATGAATCAACAGGCGAGGAATCTCACCAGACCGCAGGCTATGAAGCCTCATCTGCAAAGACTGGTTAGCATTTAAATAACTGTTTTTTGTATTTAAATGATTTATTTCCAAAACATACCAATGAAATGTGGATATCTCTTTCTTAAAATGTTTTACTGCTTGAGACTAGATTTAAAAATGATAAGTGTTTATTGTCTTCTTGATGTAAAATTTTAATATTTGTATTCTGTGAATTTGTAATTTCTTTATGTAAGATATTTAAGTAAAATTGTTTCAACATGAAATTCCTACAAAATGTAATGAGCTTTTTCTACTGTAGCAACGTTTATTATATGATGAATGTAAAGGGGCTTGACAAAATTCTGTGAACACATTTAAAACACATCAAAAACCAAATCATTATTATAAGTTATACAAGTGGTTAGTCACTTTAACATCAGTGCCAGTGGCTGTATTCATTAGCCTTGAATGCTGTTGGGTCAAGTTTATAATCATTTTGTTGTTTTTTTCTTGTCTCTGGATAGATCTCAATTTGTGTAACTGAATTTTCTGAATAAAAAAATAATCATAACTGAACTCTTAATTTAAAAAGAAAAACATTAATCTTTCATGGCTGTTTAAAGTTATCATCAGTCTGATGAACATTTAGTTGTTTTAACCCTATGGACATTTCGCATCACTTTATGGTAAAAACTTATCTCAAAATCCTGTTGGACACAATGCAATACTTGTATTCAGCTCTCAATACCAGGAAGCAGGAGACTATACTATAATAACATTTTACATGCTATATGGAAACAAATGGTAATTATCCCCAACAAAAATATGTCAATAATTCTGTTACAATTTGTTAAAAGCCACATAAAGACCTGATATTAAAAATGTGACTTTTCTAACTATTTTTTCTGGGTTGAGCCTAACAGGGTTAAAGTTGTGTTCATTTAAAAAAAATGTTGAAACTTTTTTTAATGTGGACAAGTGGCCTATGGGTTTTTAGTTATACTTTTTTAACAATTGAACAATTTGAACAAATGCAAAAGCAAGTCAGTTCAATTCCGATAAAATCTAAATTAATGTGTGTTTTGGTATGATTTCAATTTAAGTAATTACAGGGTGTACTTTAAAAGATGCTCAAGTTAATGGTAGTTTTTTTTTGTGAGATTTTTTTTCTGCAAGGAATTTGGTCTCATACACAACATTTTAAGTAATCTAGGAAAATTAAGCAACAACCATTTGTAAAGCACTTTGTTAACTCCTAATAAAACTGTTTTATTTAGAAAATAACGTGTTTTTTAGTCTTTGTTAAAAGAAATTTGACTACAGTTTCTGTGTACAGAAGTGTAATGGATTCGTTTACTTGTTTGTTTGATTGTTTTTTCCCAGGCAGTTAAATTTGTCCTTTTAGAAAAAGAAAAGAAAAAAAACAGCTGTCAGACATTCTCCCACAGGCAAGTAAAATAAAATTAGCAAAATGCATGTAATTTAGTACAATACTGCAGAATGCTACTTTAGCAAATCTCCAACTTTGCTGGGAATGAGAAACGGCCACTAAGTTTGTGAGCATGTGTTATTATGAGCATGCAATATAATGAGGGATGTTCTTAGGTGCCAGTGTAAAATTGACAAACCAATAAGAGTACCATCAGTACCATCTGCACATAAGACAAGAGTATCTCCCAATCTCTCAAACCCAAAGTCAACTGCATAAAACTCAAAGCATGGGACAAGTTGAAGCTACTTCAGAGGAAATAAAAGCATCTCTTGTTAGGAAGTAGCCTGTCCTGTTAACAATATAAACAAGCAAAGCATTAAATCATGTTTTCTTTTTTTGTAAATCACATTTTTTTTTAAAAATTAAAAAAGTGTTTTTTAATTATCTTTTATTTGAGAAAAACAGACAAAAAAACTTTTTGGGAGATGTGGGGTTGCTTTATTATTTCAGAAAAACAGAAAAGGGGGCGGGTGAAATTTTCAAACATTTATATGAATACATGCATTAGTGCTTTACATATACTTTTTCTAAATGTGTACCTGTGTCTGCACATTTGCACCTTATCGCATATACACACACACACACACACATATATATATATATATATATATATATATATATATATATATATATACACATACATATATATATATATATACACATACATATATATATATATATATATATATATATATATATATACACATACATATATATATATATATATATATATATATATATATATATATATATATATATATATATATATACACACACACACATATATATATATATATATATATATATATATATATATACACACACATACATATATATATATATATAAGGTCACCGGTTCGATCCTTGGCTGGGGATGGGTTTGGTCAGTGGCCTTTCTGTGTGGAGTTTGCATGTTCTACTCGTGTATGTGTGGGTTCTCTTCGGGTACTCCGGCTTTCTCCCACAATCCAAAGACATGCATGTTAGGTTAATTGGTTACTCTAAATTGCCCCTACGAATGAGTGTGAGCGTGAGTGGTTGTTCGTCTCTCTGTGTGGCCCTGCAATGGACTGGTGAGCTGTCCAGGGTGTACCCTGCCTGTCGCCTAAAGCCAGCTGGGATAGGCTCCAGCTTCCCCGCGACCCTGAATTGGATTAAGCGGTTCAGGAAATGAAATGAAATAAAAAGAAATATATTAATGTACACACACACACACACACATATATATATATATATATATATATATATATATATATATATATATATATATATATATATATATATATATATATATATATATATATATATGTGTGTGTATATATATATATATATATATATATATATATATATATATATATATATAATGAGGGATATATATATATATATATATATATATACACACATATATATATATAATGAGGGATATATATATATATATATACACACACACATATACATATACACACACACATATACATGTGTGTATGAATATATACTTTCATACTGTGTTTATTTATTATCTCAGTATGTATATTTTTTACTAAGTGTAATGAAATGTAATGTGTACTTTTCGTTGTACTCGTTGCCCTGACAATAAAAGCGTATCTGGATCTTTTATTTTGTACAGTAACTTCCGCCGGAACAACTCCGACTTTTGTTTTGGAAAGCCGCAACCCAGCGGTCGCCATTATTCTTCCTGGCTTGACGTCCGTGTTAAGACGGTTTTATAGTTTTAAAGATAATATTTTACGGTAAAGTGGTACATTTACTGCATCTTTAGGGCCGTTAGTAGGCCATATCTTTGAATTAGCAAAGTATTTTGCGCAGAATATGGAGAGACGGTCCAGTAAAGCAGGTAGGTTGCTAAGCTAACGACGGCGAGCTAACAGTATCTGCTGCCGTGGTTGATGTCCAGAAAATAAAACGCAGCAGCATCCCTCTGCTGCTCACACTAAATTATATCTCTTTATACCAGCAAGCGCGAACATATATCTACGTAAACTATGTTATTACTGAACGATGCATGGAAGGAAGCTTTGTCAGTAAGCTTCAGACTGTTAAAACTCCAAATTAAACCATTTATCCTCCAGATGCAGGGACCGATCAATAACTAGCTAATTCTCACACTACACGCCTTTTTGCAAGCAATAATGTAATAGCAATACTGTGGATGCTAAAGTTTGAATCTAACTTCACGGCAGATTGGCGCTCAATCTTCCCATCGCTTTGCACGCGCGCGTAGGCGTGCACGTGTGCTGCGCAAACCTCTGCAGACTATAAAGCATGTGGTTTACACTACAGCGCCTCCTGCAGAAACTCCTGACTCCACCTCAAAAAATGCCTCTTTTGGCTGGGTGTATTGTTATTTTCTAAAAAAAAAAAAAAAGCATCATTGCAATTATCCCCTGAGGTTGATAAGAATTCATCATTTCATAAATTTACATATATTTTGTGAGAAGGTCCCAAAAGTGTCATCTATTAACTTGCAAAATAATAATTCCAGATTCTGTTTCAGGTGCTGGAAACGGTCTTCCCCTGGCCTCTCTGCGCCTCATGGCCTCTCCTCTACAGCTTACGTATTCATACATATGGCAGGTCATACGTCAGAGAAGTGTGAAGCACTACGTTAAAGTGGAGGAATTTGTGACCATGGTCACGCAGACTGTTCCTGAACTCCTAAGTTTTAAGCAGACGGCACAACTAATCTTGGGGTTGAGAGCCAGGGTGAGTTTGATTTTACTGTCTTGGAAAGAAAGAATGGAAAGGAGAAGCTGCTTAAATAGTGGACTTAGTATTGATAAAACTGACAGTAACTCATACTTTGTAAGAATCAGACTTGTGTTTGGAGCCCTCCAACTATTTATAGTTACCACAAGCTTGCATAAAGCTGAATACCTGGGAAAAAAAACAGATAACAGGAGCTTTTTTTTCCTTATAAGGTCATAATAATGCTTACTTCAAATTTTTTTGTATTCTCTGTTTGCTTTTTCTATAGATCATTTTGGATTTACTGAGCAAAGATGGCCCACCTGATTCCAAGGCTATTCAGACTCTTATAAATAAGTTGAAGATCTCATCATCTTCAGTGGTAATCCTTCATACTTTTTTTTATTAAATGCATTTTTTCAGCCTTGAATCTACAATAGATTACAATGTAGAATCTATTGACAGAAATGCATAATGACTGTTTGTGTTTTGTTTACCATAGAAAGATGCAGAAGTTGAGAAATCACAGACAAATTTCATGGTGCTGGTCCAGAATCTGCTTAAAAACCGGACTGAAAGGAAACGTTTCTTCCAGGTACCCACATTTGTCCTTATGTAACATTACGTAGACACCAAGCAACACTTTACTTAGACATTATACTCGACTTAGACACATAAAAAGTGATTTTAAACACTTGCTTGCTCGTCATGTTGTTGATTAAACTATTTATTCAGAATGTAAATATAATTTTTTGGTTTATAAGTGTTCCTTTTGAGCAAACTGTTTGCAGTTTCCCAGTTACAACCTTAATATATGTTAAAAATGTCTCTAAACAGGAAGTATTCCCTGTTCAGTATGGCTCCAAGTTTGACACAGCACTGCAGGCTCTCACTGCAGGCTTGGTGTGCAAGCTGGAGCAACTTCTTCCTGTTCCTAATCTTTCTCAGGTAAGTACCAGTAATAGACCTCATTAATTACTAGTGTTTGCACTACGTTTTGATTCAGTGGGTTGCAGTGCTGTAGTGCAGCACAGAATTTTTCAGACTCCAATGGTGTTAATGTGTTGAGATGATTTTTTTCTTTTTGCTCAGCTAAAAGCGAAACAGTGTTCACTATAGTTGAACCTGGCTGAAATGCATTGAATCAAAAATTGGTATTTTGTGTTGGAACCAGCCACTTTAAAACTAAAATTTAAGACATTTTACATAAAATACTCAAACTATTGTTTTATAGACTATATATTAAACTTAACATTAAGAATCAAAATATAAAAATATAAGAGGCAAAATTAAATTATTGTAGGACAAAAATTCATTATTTCCATTTCTTGATACCTCTACTTCAGCTTGGAGCGATGATTTCAACAGAGCCCACTGTGCTGGAAGCATGTGGCGGGTTCATTCCTGATGCAGGAGACCTGAGGACTCTTCTTCTACACCAACAAGCCAAAGGACTAATTGGTGTGAAAGGTATACTTCATGTTTTGAGAAGATTTGATCAAACATAGAAGATAAATTTAACTCAGTGGTGTTTTTTGTTTTTTTTTGTTTTTTTAATGGCGCCAAAACATATTTTGTGTTAACAGTCTTTAGATGAGTGATTAAAGCCGATTAGTTCATTTTTGTTAAATGAAAAGGTACAACCAGTCTTTTTATTTTTATTTATTTTTTTTTTACAGCAACAGTATCTACTTCGGTGGGCGACTGTGTGCTCTCTTCCCTCGCTTTCTTGCCAAAACCAGTGGAACCAACACCACCACCACGTCAACCACAATCACCGAAGCGACAGGAGGTCAGCCTTAGTGAAAGAAGCCCAGAATCCTTTAGTGACAACGAAGATGTAGGTGTGATTTCAGATGACTCTGACATCCCAGAACACCCTGCTATTAGACTTCAGCAAGAAGAGGCGTTGGGTAATAAAATAGCTGAGGGTAGTGCCTCAAAGGAAAAAGGTGTTACAGCAGCAGTTCAGAGTGAAAACCTGATGCAGGAGAAAAGTCCTACCTATCAACAGTCTGACACAAGTCCTCAAAGCAAAGGGAATGATGGAGCACCTGCGGCACCAGAAAAGCCAGATCTGCAGCGACTGCCCTTGAAATCAATCCCTTTCAGAGTTGTTCAAGTGCCAGTCAAAACTCCCTCTACCCCACAGAATACTGGCAGTATGGGAGGAAAGGATGGCCAAAAGACTCAGCGAGTCACTTTACATCAGTGGGTGTCACAGATTGCCACCAACTCCATGTCCCTCCCAGCCTTGCCACCTCTTCCTCCTGGCAGACTAAGTGGTGAAGATGACATGAGGCCAAGTATAAGAAGGAAAAAGCAGTTCAGGCATTTAAATGACAGATTTAGTTGCAGCGTGTGTGACAAGAGCTTCCCCTATCAGTCCAAGCTCATGGACCATGAGCGCATTCATACAGGCGAGAAGCCTTTCCTCTGCACGGCATGCAACAAAAGTTTCCGAACGCAAGGGTTCCTCAACAACCACCTGAAGACCCACAGCACAGAGCGCCCTTACGCCTGCGGTCAGTGCGGCAAGTGCTTCACCAAACTGCAGAGCTTGACGAAGCACATCCTTGCCCACAGCGGTCAAAAGCCTTTCTTCTGTAACATCTGCAACAAGGGCTTCACACAGTCCACGTACTTCAAAAGGCACATGGAGTGTCACACAAGCCAGATGACATTTCCCTGTAAGCACTGCAACAAAACCTTTCCAACGGCTTTTAAGCTGTCGAACCACGAGCGCTGGCACACCAGAGATCGCCCCCATATGTGCGAACGCTGCGGGAAGAGATTCCTTGTCCCTAGCTTGTTGAAGAGGCACATGGGTTATCATATCGGCGACCGCCAGTATCTCTGCTCCCAGTGTGGGAAGACCTTTGTTTACTTGTCTGACCTGAAGAGGCATCAGCAGGACCACATACCAAAAGCGAAGATCCCATGTCCTGTATGCCAAAAGAAGTTCTCCAGTAAGTACTGCCTCAGGGTTCACCTGAGGATCCACACCAGAGAAAGACCGTACCGGTGCACTCTGTGTGAAAAGACCTTCACACAGGTTGGGAATCTGAAGGTCCACATCAGGTTACACACCAACGAGCGGCCCTTCAGCTGTGATGTGTGTGGGAAGACCTACAAGCTGGCATCCCATCTGAATGTCCACAAAAGAACACACACGTGCAAGAAACCCTGGACGTGTGACACCTGTGGGAAGGGCTTCTCTGTCCCCGGCCTTCTTAAGAAGCACGAGCAGTTGCATACGAGAGATGCAGACCCTGATTTTACTGGTAAACGGAGGCACAGGGGTAAACACAAGAAACACTCCCTGAAGAGGAAGTATGATGAAGAAGAAGAGGGCAGTGATGACTATTAATCAAACTACCGTTTAGTTCTTAAGGGAACTCCTCAGCTTGTAGTTTTCAAGGTTTATACTGATCATTGGTAGAAAATAAAATAGGTTGTTGTAGAAAAAAACTTAACAACAGACTCTATGAGCACACAATAATGTAGTTTTCAGTTTAATGTGCTGTCATCAGGTAATCATGTTGTTTAGCTGGTAACAACATAATCTGAGTGGTGATGAAAGCATTGAATCTAAAGATTAAAGTTACATGGTAAAAAGAAATGAGCATCATTAGGCCATTATCTGTGTTTGCAAAGGGGCGTTAAATGTTTCAGATTTCTTTCATATATGTACATATATAATGTGAAAGGGAGTATAGGTAATAAAGTACCAAAACTGTAAGGTTTGCAGGAAAATACAATCCCAATAGAAAATTTGTCATTATTTTCTGGGTGGGGGTCAAGTTGATTTTTTTTTGTAGTTATTTGTTTGCAATGAAAATTATTCATTAAGACAGTTGGGAAAAAAATGCTTTCCGAGAGATTTTGTTATCAAATGGCTGCATTAATATGGCCAACAGTTAAACATTTTATAATGTGACTGTATGTATTTAATTATGTAACCACATGCTGTAGTGTCTCTAGGAAACATTTTATCTTATTGCTGTGTCTTTGTAGAAACTGTAGTTATTCAAAGCTACCATAACTACTTTTGGTTTTTGTTAGTTATTTCAACTTTGAGCTGTAAACATTTGTTTACTTTTGTTTAGACTGAATTTTGGCTCATTTGTGTTTATTTCCACTTTACATTTTTCTGACTTTTCTGTTGCTCTTTAATAACATCCCCAGAAGATTTTGCAAATGTTTGATATTTGCAGTGAATCATTTGTGTGATAGCAGCTGTGTATATATACCCAATAAATCATGTACCTATTTGCAGTATTTTATTGGTTTTTTTTTATGCTTTTCAGGAAAATAAATAATCTTTTCAAAGGAATAGTTTCCTTCTTGAAATATCTTTTTTTTTTAGTTTTATTTCAACTAACAATATGTCTTACAGTTCACAGTGAATGACATTGCAACAATTTACAAATGAACTCAGTTGAGGAAAACAAAAAAAGCCATTTATTGTATTTAAGACATCTTTTTTAAATTCTTAAAACAACAGAATTAAAGAAAAATATAATTTTGTTCAGGGGTTAATGTTAAATAAAAATTTTAAGCGTGTTCAAGGACATAGGAGCTGAATTAAAAGACAAGAGACTGACATTTTGTATAAATCAAGCTTTGACTGATTTTCCTCTACTAATACTTAAGGAATGTTATGTAGTTTTTAATTTCAATTTTAAAACTTTATGTTGGGTTTACTGTTATTTCACTTATTTTTATGTATATAATACTTTCCCATAACAAAAATAATATTTACCATTTTAGATATTCTTTTTGGCAGACCTTCCATATAAATCATCACTTGCTGTGTTAAACCAAAAATTGCTGATCTCAATATTTAACCATCTAAACATCTTTCCAAAACATTGTTGTGATTGAGGAAGAAAAAAAGGTGTTCAATTGTTTCATTTTTTTTGTCATACAAAAAACACATGGATTGACTTCAAAATTGAACCTTTTTCTTACAGTTCAGTGACAGGACAAATATTATTTATCAATTTGAATTGAACTTCTTTTACCTGAGGTGAAACTGGCCATTTAAGATAGGTACAATAGGTCTTTTTTTTTTTTTTTTTTTTAAATAACTTCATTTTCTATTATCTTTATTTTTGTTGGCTTATTGATATTGTGGAACAGCTTCTCTTTAAACATCCTTCCAAGTAATTTATTGTTAGATTTTTTTTTCCACCAATTTTCACTTATTGAAATATCTTGTAAATATAGGGGAGACATTCAAAGTCATTACTCATGGAAAGGTTGTATTTCACTTGAAATTCGATAAATATTTTAAAATGTACAAACAGAAATATAAAATAAAGTCCTCGAGCTAATGTAATTTTAGCATTTTTGTTATAAAGTAGGCAAAGTATATAAATGTAAACAGATTTTTATTCATAGTCTTATAAATCAACTGCAGTTCAGATTTCCAATGTCCGTGAAGCAACCATGAGACAACTCTCTTCCTACTGGCTCAGATAAAATGACGGAATTAAAGCGACGAGAAAACAGAGCGCCATTTTAAAATAAAATAAAAAAAGAAGTGAAAACATCCCACAGCACTCTCGTCTGACAAAGAAACAAGAACAAGAATACAGGTCGTTTAAGCAGTAGTGAAATAGTAGGTTACTGTTAATGTTTAGGTGGTAAGACATTATAGACTATCATGTGTGACATACCTGCTGCTGCCACGACAGGCAACACGGACCAGTCAGTCATTCAGTTCATGATTTCAGATGTGAGAGCAGGTAAGTTTTACATGTGTTGTGAGCAACTGATAACAAACTTAATGCAAGCGCAACCAGAAAAGAAAAAGAGCTTCAAAAGTGTAAATTAGAATCGAAATAAATGCACAAAACTGAAGGAAAAAGCGACTTTCTCCTGATGACACTTGATACTGTATGTCTACAGGAAACCATGTTTATAGATAAGGATGCATATTCCTATTTTCTTCTGCAGGTCAGCTGATTGTAGAAAACATGTCCGAAACCCTCACTGCGCCATTCCTAACACATTGTCCCATAGAAAACCTTCAGGATGTTGGTTTGTCCTGTATTAAAGTAGAGGAGTCAGAGTGTCCTTCTACAAGCTCCATTGTGAACCCCACTTCATCTGCCATGTGGTCGCCCAGCTATGTGGGATGGAGAAAAGGTAAGTCCAAAGTGTGATGATAAGGTTCAGAGACTGCGTCTCAAAAGATGAATAAATAATTATGGTTATGCACTGCTCAAAGAGCTCATGTTGCTATTGGATTGCTGCCTGGATGGCTTGTTCTGACAACTTGAAGGTGTTTATTTCATGTTGTGAGAGGAAGAAGTCACAGTGAGATGCATCTAGCCAGACAGTGCAGCCTCTGAGCTGGGATCAGATGATCTGAGAGAAAAAAAAGAAAAAAAAAAAAAAAAACTACAGAATGCATTTCATCTGAAAGCTGATGGTTTCTTGTCTCTCCTGTTACACTAAAGGCTGCTTCCTTGATCATACCTTTAAATGTCTTTTTTTTTTTCTCCTTTGTATTGGCAGAGCCCCTTAACATTTGATCGCAACCTCTAGAGAAAACTTAGTCAGCTTTTCACTAGTAGATGTACCCTTAGATGTAGATGATCTTGTCATAGTTTAAATGCATTAATATTTTTTTAGGCATTTATTCTGCTGTCCTAACTTAATTATGTTTTATTCCACAGATAAACATACTTGTAGCTGGTCAAAGAAAGAGGTTCTTGCATTGTTGACATATTGGGCGAATCCTGCCGTTCAGCAAGAGCTTCTACGCAATGTGAGAAATAATACAGTTTACAGCACCTTTAGTGCAAAGTTGGCATCACTTGGATTTAACAAAACGGCACAGAAATGCAAGGAAAAAATAAAAAAACTGAAACAGGACTACAGGAGAATCAAGAACAGCGCTCACTTGGATGGAGGAAAGACTATCTGGTTTGATATTATTGATGAAGTTCTCAGTTCTCAGGCCGCCGCGTCAACACTGTCAAGAACAACAAAGCCTTCCTCAGTTAACACTACTAAGTCAATTACGTTGGATAACAACACTGAAGGTAAGCAGGAGTTTATTATAGATTGTTAAATCATACCTGAAGATATTTTATCATAGTTTATTATTTTGTTCTCTCGGTTTAATTGTTGAAATGTCCAGCAACTGTTAGGAACTGTTAATGATTGCATATATAAATAAGAAATAAACAAAAAGGCATCTTTAACGATAATAATGTGCACATCCATATCATGGAGTGAAAGTGTTCTGCAAACAGAATAGATACTGATGACCTGCTTATGTGGATGTAGCGATTATTAATTGGCAGTTGTTGTTTTTTTTTTATTTGTTTGTTTGTTTTTTTTAAACCTGGCGGGACAAGGACCCAGGTACAGGAAGATAAAAGCCTAAAAAAAAAAACATGCCTTGAGATTTTATTGGCCAACAGATGTCAAAGAGTTTGAAATTAAATAGATGAACAGACGATGAGGAGTTCCTGCAGGAGAACACTCCCTCGATGCTAAATTATTTGCTTGAATATGGAAGTTTGAGGCCACTTAAGAGACAATGACTCAAAGTAAAACACTTTACCTTCAAATCTGCGGTGGAGCCACTTATGCCACTTTTCCATTAGTATCAGCTTGTCTCAACTTAACTCGACTCAACTCGTCTCGGCTTGGTCTTGTTTCTTTTCCATTGCAATTTAGCACCAGGTCTGAAATGGGCGTGCTTTGTGTGAAATTGCTGTGACGTCAGTGTTGTGCGCGACCAACAACATACGAGACAAACACAAGATGGAGGACCTAGAGGCAATGGTATATCTGCTACTTAGTCTGTGGCTAGTTTTCAGAAACAAAATAAAAAATGAGAGCGAGCGGCGGCTGCAAGACAAAATACCTTGGAGAAGCACAGGAGAGTTTTAGAAGCCCTGCAGTTTTACCAAGCGGAAGACAATCGCAGACTTCGAAGGAGGGTAAGTCTTACTCGGTGTTTTATAATATAATGTAATACCACGTTTATTAGTACCCTACTTGCATACCTAAACCAAATAAATGATTAAATAACTATGATTTCTGAAAAGATATAATGTATTCATTCTGTGTTTCAGGTGGCAGTTTTGGAGCAGTTTCGTCGCCGCAAACCATCAGTCTGGGTGGTCAAACGAGCCTCACAATGGTGGGATGCCATTGTTCCTGGCTTTACAAGTCAACAGTGGATACAGAACTTCAGGATGTCTGAGGAAACATTTGATTTTCTATGCAACAAAGTACGTCCAGCTATGGAACGGAAGGACATGACTTTCCGTGAGTGTGTGCCCTTAAAGAAGAGAGTGGCTGTTGCACTCTGGAAGCTCGCCGCCGATTTTTTTGCTGCTGTGGAGACGTTGCTGTTACCAGAGCTAATCCGGTTTCCTGATGAGAGGAGGTTAAGAGAAATGGCCACCTATACCGAGAATAAATGGGGGATGCCGCATTGTGTGGGTGCAGTTGATGGCTCCCACATACCCCTAATAGCACCACGGGACTACCATTCTGATTATTTTAACAGGAAAGGCTGGCACTCCATTATTCTTCAAGGTGTTGTAAATGGAAAAGGGATGTTCTGGAACGTATTCACCGGACTGCCAGGGAGCTTGCATGATGCGAGGGTCCTGAGACTGTCAAGTTTGTGGCAACTAGCCTGCCGAGAAAACCTCTTCCCAGCCAACTACAGAAACATTGGTGGGGTGCAGGTTGGTTACTACATCCTCGGAGACTCTGCATATCCCTTGCAGAAATGGCTCATTAAACCATTCCAAGACACCGGACGCCTGACAGTGGACCAGCAAATGTTTAATAGAAGATTCAGCCGGGCACGGGTCATTGTTGAAAATGCTTTTGGCAGCCTGAAGGGAAGGTGGCGTTGCCTCCTTAAAAGGAATGACTGTGATGTACAACTGGTGAAAAGTATGGTGCTGACATGCTGTGCTCTGCACAACCTGTGTGAAGATCATGGGGAGACATATGAAAATTCATGGAACGTACCTGCAGCTGAACCAGCTCAATCTGGGGTAGCAGGGGCACCGGGTATAGAGGAGCAGGGAAGGGATGTAAGAGATGCTCTCATGCATTACTTGTTGGCCAGTACTTAAAGATTTTACTTAACAGCCAATGCCATGTTCATAGTTTCATTCATAGTTAATAGTTTGTTCATTTGAGGTTGTCTTTACATCCAGTTTTGAGTGATAATATTCAATAAAATGTTTTACTTTATGAAACTGTCTTTTTTTGTTTTTAGACCCAATTTGAAAAGGATAATAAAAACTGAATAATAATAAAATAATAAAAACTGAAGAACAATCTGATCAAGTCAATCTAAAATGCATCTTCACACCAAAACTGTGAAACCTACTCTTTCCCCAAAACCAACAACAGCAAATCAGTTGCTGTTGTGCCATTTTAAACATGCTTTAAAACTCTGGATAAGTGTCTTGCCTTATTATAAAAGTGAGCTAATAATAATCTCTTTAATTGGTGCTTTATTTTTATATAACTCAACATTCTCAAAGCGATAATAATGAAATGATAAAAGCAAATTATTCTTTTTCCCATATAGCTGCATTAGTTTCTGATTAGAACTGGTGAATATTTGCAGATTTAATGTAAAAAGAAAAAAAAGGACAGAAATTTTACTAGATCCGTCAACTTTTCGCCCTTTTCCATTAGTATAAGCTTGTCTCAACTTAACTCGCCTCGGCTCGGTTTGTAGGGTTTTCCATGAGGCTTTTGTCCCAGTTTACCGGTACTCTTTTGGTAACTACTCAGCCCGGTTAGCTCATAGACATAATGTATACATAGACGTCACATTGTATCACGCTGCCTATACGAGCTGACGTCTCATCTCGCCGCCATCTTGGATAGGTCTTCCATGCTCCTCCAATGCGTTTATTTTTAAGGTGTAGGTCCAACCACAGCAATAATTTCACGAATTTTTACCTAATTTTTCTAAAAGTTTGGTTTGTTACAAAGGGGAAAGATATTGTTATGATACAGATCACTGTAAAACATTAAAAAAAAACGACGTGCTTTTATGTTAAAATATTTTGGTAAGTTCTATAGTTAGGGACCGTTAGCATCCCTTATATGCTTCTCTCTCTCTCTTTATTCCCCTGTCTCTTAAAAACAAAAAAATTATAATTTGTATTTAGTAAGATTATTCACTGTATTAACATTATTTATCAACCAATTATGTAGAAAAGTGTTTTGTTTGTGTGCTCTATATACGCGTTGTTCACAACTATGCTGACTCTACAGCAAAACTCGAACGTGGAGGCCCATCCAATATGGCGGCGACGCTGGTTCAATCTGTCTAAATGTTGTCTATGGGATAGCTTGTCAGGTTGTGTGTGACGTTGCCCGATTGTATGCCGTTATTGGTCAGGGGTGCGTCCAATCGGGTCAATCATAGGTCAGGCTCAGAGAGTGACATCATTGGTAGAGCGACTCCGTAAGTTGTTTCCATCACAACAAGCAATGGCGCGACAAAAGTCTGTTCCGTGGTCCAACATTGAGGTGGAGACATTTCTTTGCTTGGTTGCTGAGGAAAGGATACAAAGAGAACTAGATGGAGCTACAAGGAATGAAAAAATATATCGAGAGCTTTCTGATTCAATGGCTACACATGGGTACATAAGGAGTTTCCAGCAGTGTCGAGAAAAGCTGAAAAAGCTGAAAAGTGACTATCGGCGGGTCAAGGACCACGATGGTCTGAAGAGTGGTTCAAACAGAGGAGACTGGAAGTGGTTCCAGCAAATGAATGCTATTTATGGTCAGCGACCGGCAAGCAATGGGAAGACAGTTGGTGTTGATTCGGCCACTACCGTGTTGAAGAGTGTATTGATTGATGGTGAGTGGATTTCATTAGTTATTATTTGGTGTAGAGGAGATAATACATTAATTGAAGTAATAATAACAGCTAGTTAATGATGGCTTCATCCTCTTCTGGTCGCTCTAACTGCTCGCTCTCTTTTCTTTTTTTTTCTTCTTTTTTTTATTTTGTTGCTGGAAAAAAAGCCACAGACCAAGTAGCAGATATATTGTATTCATAGACATAAATATATACTTAGTATACTTAGTATCCGTATTAGATCACGTTGCCAAACGTCTCATCACGCCGCCATCTTGGATGGGTCTTCCATGCGCCTCCAACGCATTTATTTGTAAGGTGTAGGTCCAACCACAATAACTGCGATTTTTTACCTGAATTTTCTCACAGTTTGGTTTTTTACAAATAGCAGAGATATTGTTATGATACAGGTCACTGTAAAACGGGTGTGCTTTTATGTTAAAAATATTTTTATAATGCTATTTAACAAAGACATAAGGTAGCGGCAATATAAATAAATGTATAAATTAAGTTGATTCTAACATGTTTGATTGTTTATTGGTGCATTTTATATTTTTTTTATCTATTTAATTTATTATTAATATTAATATTATTATAAATTTATTATTTAACCATGTAAGATGTAATTCCACATAATCTGCTTTCAATATTTTGCCAGTTGCTGCAACTGTATGCTGAACAAAATACAGGAATAGTTGCTGGCTTTCTCTTGACTACGGTTCACTCTTTCTTTTATTTACATTTATTAATTTATAAATACAGAGATAAAATTGTACAAAGTCTGAAAATAAAGTATTGTATCAAAACTGTGCAATTCAGAAGTTTCCCAGAAACAAACAAGAAGAATGTAAATCTCCGCCAAGGCCTTTAAAAAGCTCCTGGATCCAAATGGTAATCTGGATCACCACCAAAGTTAAATTAGTTCTTCCTTTTCACGTTTCCAACAAGTCCTAAAAATTTCATGAAAATCCGTCCATAAGTTTTTAACTTATCTTGAACACAAACAGACAAATGAATAAAGCCAGTAAAAAATAACCTCCTTGACGGAGGTAATTATGCTACCATGTAAAACTTTCCTTGTTAAGCATTAATACATTTTTTTACATAAACACCTCACAGGACTAACATTTATCATTTGCATTTTGTAGATATTTCACTGTGTTAACATTATTTAGCAACCAGTTATGTAGAAAAGTGTTTTTATTTGTGTGTAATATATACACGCTGTTCCACAGAAAACGGTTATGTGGGGAAACTACATATGAATCTGCAGCTAAACTCGAAAGCAGAGACCTATCCAATATGCCGGCAACAATGGTTCACTCCAGCGCTCAATAAGGCGTCTATGTATATATGTCAATGTATTGCCTCTAGGTCCTCCAACTTGTGTTTGTCGAGTCGTTTGTTTTTTTTTGTTTGTTTTGTTTTGTTTTGTCACATGCTCTACTGACGAAACAGTGAATTCACACAAACCCCGCCCATTTTAGAGCTGGTAGTAAATTGTAATGGAAAACAAACAGGACCAAGCTGAGACGAGTTAAGTTGAGACAAGCTGATACTAATGGAAAAGAGGTATAAGCTGTTAATATATGTATTCTAAATAAAGGAACATGAAGATTGATCAAATATTAGTTAATTTACAACGACCGTGTGACCATGTTTTATTTTTTGTCTTGTAGACAAAACAACTGAAACAAGCATTCCCGAAACCCAGGCACTTTATTCCACTGAGAGCCCAAAAGAACCAGATTTTTACTTTGTGACTGTAGAGGACAGCGGCAGTCCCTCTACAAATGCTGTGATCACCTCCACAACCATGCAGACATCAACCATGTGGTCCCCCGGCCATGTGGAGAGGAAAAAATGTGAGTACAAAGAATCTGGCTTTAAAGAAAGTAAAAGGAAGTTATAGTAGTCATCTTGTTCCCAGCATCTATGTCACATTTCAGATGTTTTCTGGAAGTCCCGATTTGATGATGTGAAAATCTAATTTACAAACCTTGTTGGATTTCTTTTTTTCCACAAATGATCAATTTGAATTTGAAAAAATGGAAGATTGCAGAAGGAGCCACATCTAATAAAATGAGAGAGGTGGTGGGCAATGATTGTTGTTTTAAATACAGATCTGTCACTCTGACCTGTTGTGGTCAGGAAGTCTTTTGAGTGCCTTTTTCTTGATCTACATCAAAGCCATCACAGACCTGGATCCCCTACAGCTCATCTAAAGAGCTAACAGATCAATAGATGATGCTGCAAACATGGCCCTCCACTTCATCCTCCAGCACTGGGACTGAACAAGGATCCAACACAAGCAGCAACCTCCGGCGGTTAAAAGTGAAGCAGATGCGGAAGTGCATAAAGCTGCAGTTTCCCCTTTACCCACTAGGGGCTACAAAACAGAGCAAATTCCCATCGACTCCCATGTTAAAAAGGCCAACTTCACAGCAGAAATAAACATGTTTACAGCCTGGTTCAAAAATCCAATTTAGGTTTATAGGTCAGGTTTACCTTCATGACAACTGAGGGGGGAGTGATTTTTTTTCTAAATCGCCCGTTTAAAAGTAATTTAATCTCAAAATGGAGCATATTTAGGGACGTGTCCTTTTGATTGACGGGTACCCAATCTCCCGCTTCAAGTCAGAAGAACGTAGAACAACCGCGGTTTTTAGCCGGTTAAGAACGTGACTTAGCTTTAGCCCACTTACCTCTGTTAGCTGGTTAGCTCCCGTTATCTCTGGGTTTGTTTGGTTAGCTCTTAACTACAGTTCGCTCGATGTCAATCATCCACTATGACGCTCACAGCCCCCTCTCAGCTCCACCTCTTTGCCCGTATTTGTATTTTCCAGGCGAGACGACACCCATGCCCCTGCCAAGATGGCAATGGTAGGAACCGCCCACCGAGCTTCATTTCAGCTCTTCAGAAACCTATGGGTGACGTCACGGAGGCTCCTTCCATCTTTTTATATACAGTCCCTGATCCTACCTTAGGATCCTGTTTGTGTTGTTCAGTTTTACTTCAGTAGGATCATACTGGCATTGGTCCCAGACAAGCTGTCCCAGCTGAATGTGGCAGACTGCATGTGCAGGTAGATTACAGACTTCCTGAAAGACAGACAGCAACAGCATGGTTCTGACTCCCAGTCTATCAGTACAGGACTGTGTATAGAACTACCTTTTTGGTCTCTTACACTTTTTACTTGTGCAAGTTGCACCTGACACCTTTGACAAATTCCTCTGACAATGAAGCTCATTCTGATGGCGCATATCTTGGTCCTTCTTTGGCCTTTGTGACTCTTTGCTCATTCATTGATGAAGAATGTCTGCCCTGAAGTTGTTGTACCTGTGGTGAACCCTTGAGCCTAAAAGTTGGGTAGTTTGGTGTAGATGTGAATGCTCTGTGTTAGCACATATCTTGGATTCATGGCAAAACCACAAATATAAACTGTCAAAATTACAGAAAGACACTTTGAAGTAAAGATCCAAGCATGGCTGGAGTGCTTGGTGATGCAAAGTAACGACTTAAAAATAAACTTTTTCCTATTTATTTCTCATTTTTCCACATTTTTTTAATTCACTTTTTTACTTGATGTTTTCCATCCACCATCCTCACTTGACAGATTGCTCTCTTTTATCTTTTGCTTTTCCAGATGAGCACACTTGTAGTTGGTCAAAAAAAGAGGTCCACGCATTGTTGGCCTATTGGGCAAATCCGGCTGTTCAGGAAGAGCTTCTTCGAAACGTGAGAAATAACGCAGTTTACAACAACCTCAGCGCCAAACTGGCGTCACTTGGATTTAACAAATCAGCACAGAAGTGCAAAGAGAAAATAAAGAAACTCAAGCAGGATTACCGGAGGATAAAGAACAGTCAACACATGGGTTGGAGCAGGACTTCATGGTTCAGCATCATGGATGAAATCATAAGTTCTCAGGCTGCAGCGTCCAAACATTCAGGAACCAAAACAACTCTCGCTGCGGAGTCTGCTCAGTCATTCATGTCGGATGTGGACACTGATGGTAAGTAGAAAAATTAAACTAAAACCAACTAAATGTATATCCTAAAGTTTATTACCATCCAGCTGCAATTCTGAATTTAAAAACGTTTAAATGTTATCACACAGATGAAACCCAGTGGTCGCCTGATGAAGTCCAAGTGCTCATCACTCTTTGGGCACAACCAAACATCCAGAAGCAGCTTCTCGCCTCAGCGGCAAACAGTCAAGTCTTCACGTACCTCAGCAATGAGCTGGCTTTGGTGGGCTTCAACAAGACGCCACAGCAGTGCAATTTTAAAGTAAATAAGCTTAAAAAGGAATACAAAAGAATGAAAGAATGTGATCCACATAGGAAGGATGAATGCGACTGGTTCACTGTGATGGATAGTGTCTTTGGCTCAGACGGAGAGGCTTCCAAAGAGATGGATATGTCTGTCATCCTCACTGCACCTAAATCGCCCGAAGGTGAGCTTTTAAACTTTATGACAAGGCTTCTTTATCACTTTGGGAGATGTTACTGTTTTACCCCTGTTGCATCGCTTTTCAGCAGTTTCCTCCCAAGCTGTTTGGACCTCAGATGAAGTCAGTGTGCTGCTCTCGCTGTGGGCAGCAGAAAACACCCAGGAGCAGCTGAGATCAACTCAGGAAGATGAGAGAGTGTACGCACAGCTGAGCTCCGAGCTCGCAACTCAAGGCTTCGATAAGACCACCAGCCAGTGCAGGACAAAAATAAGGCTCCTGAAACAAGAGTATGAAAGTTTGATTAAGGAGGAGAAAGATTCTAACATACACAAAAGCAGGTGGTTTCCCATGATGGATAAAGTCCTCTGTTGCAGCAAATCAGAGACTGAAAGTAAACCAACAGCTAACATCACAGAGTCAGAGCAAGCATCACCAATGGAAAGTAAGTTTGCAGCTTAAGTGGGGCACTATGTAAACATAAATATGTTAATCCGGACTAGCCTGAAAGGATTTTTTGTTCTATTTTGGTGCAAAAATGACTGAATCTCAAAGATTGTTTGTAAGATTATTTAATAAGCAGTGATTCTGGTGGATGTTTTGTATTTTATTTGTAATTTTGTTCATTTTAACCCTTTCTGTCCCATTTTCAGGTTGCCACTTGTCCATCCCCTCATTGTGCCTCCTGGTTCCAACGTTGCGTCTGATGTGTGCCTTTGCCTGGCAGGTGGTCCAGTGTTGTAATGTGCTGCATTACAGGAAAGTGGAGGAGTTGGTGCAGTTGGTGACGGAGCTGGCTCCAGAGCTGCTGACACCCAGAGAGAGGGTGCAGCTCCTGCTGAGACTGAGGGCGAGGGTAAGGGACAAGGGGTGTTCTCCAGGATTAATACAGTTTACCGAGTGTTTGTGGATTCTCCAGCCTGTTAACTAACCCAACTAATGAGATTGTTTTAATGACGACCATAACAAATGTCAGTGAAATATGTTTATAAATGTCGGTTTCAGCTTGTGCTGGAGTTGTGTCGCAGTCCGAGCACAGCCAACCAGCTGACTATCCAGCCGCACCTGAGGGTTATTCAAAGCCTCACGATGGGCTCCAGCTGTGGTCAGGAGGTAGGTCTGTCAAATACAAACAGATTTTTACAGAGAATTTAAAGACACTAAAGAACTTTTACCATTTCCAGGTCACATGCCTTCTAGCGGCGGCTAATTCGGCATCCATCTTGCATCCTACCTGACTTGTTAGCTCTCTTCAGCCAGCAAAAGACCATCTTACGATGACTCTTGTTTTATCCCTTTCTCTCTCTTAATATTTTTGCATTTCGTAGCATCACATCACATCCCGGATGTAAAAGTTGTATAACGCGGTTTCTCAGCTTCGGAGCACTGCAGGGTAGCAGCGGCTCCAGAAATGCACATGATAGATGTCACTGTGTCATTGAATAAGTCCAGGACGCAGACTTTTAAGGTCAGAAAGTTACATAATGCATTTTTAAAGCTGGGATAGGTCATTTTCCTCAGAAACATGTTTTTTTACTCTGGGTGAAGTGGTTCCTCGTCCTGATAGTAATCTGAACATTTTTAAATCATGAACAATAAGAAATATAGTTCGACCCCTCAGTTTACTGTAAATCTGTAAAAAAAACAAAAAAAAACTGAACAATCAAAACGTTCAAGCAGAATTGAAGTTGTTTATTTCTTATATTTCATAAGTTTCTTCATGGCTGGGAGAATACAGGAAGGATTTCACCGACCCAGCTCGGTTTGTTTGCCTCCTCCTGCTAAACAGCCGAGAAAGAGAAAATCGTTGGTGGAAAAATCTGCGAATTAGAAAAGCACTCGGAGAGCGCAAACCTCCGCCAAAGCCTTTAAAAAGTCCCTGGATCCAAACAGTGATCTGGATCATCACCAAAATGACATCTCTTCTTCCTTTTCACATTTCCAACAACTCGCAAAAATGTCATTAAAATCCATCCATAACTTTTTGAGTTATCTTGAACACAAAACGATAAATGCCAGTAAAAACATAACATTCTTGGCGGAGGTAAGAAAAAAGAAAAAAGTCTTGGATCACGCAAGGAGCAAAACCAGAGGGGGAGAAGCCAAGACAGGGTCCCGCTTTCAGATCTTGCTAGCTCCCCAACATTACCTACCCCAAGTCAGGTAAAACAGACTGATGGCTTTTCAGCTTTCTTAAGAAAAAGTTTATTATTATGAAAAAATTAGTAAGAATTTGTACATCATGTTTTATGGATATATTGTTTTCTTATCTTTGTATTTAATGGATGCTTGTTCCTCTCAGATCTTTTAACAACTGTCTGTTTGCTTCTCAGAACCATTTCATTTCTCCCATGTCAGCTTTGGCTTGCAGAAACTTGCACACAGAACAAAGAAGCATTCCTCCTCTAACCCTCACAGACCTGCATCGATCAGTTCACTCAACTTATCTTTGCCTGAGGCACCAAGCTTCCTTTTTTTTCTCATTTTAAGCTCCACTTCGACCCCCTGATGTCTGGCTTCTGATGTCTGGCAGTGTCTTAATGTTTTCCTGCTCCCTTTAGACACTTCAGACACTTGACAGTAGATCCAAAGGATGGGATAGTGGAATCACTCCATTAGTTAAGCTTCCAGTAAATGATGAAATATAGGGGCTGATGTAATGATTTGTATACTTGAGCATCTCAGGTACCATGCTTCCTGCTTTTATCATTCATCCTAGGAGCCTCGTTGTCCTACAGACTCTAAACAAGTCTAATTATATTTAATTTATCAAGTGTTCATGATCTGTTTAGCTGTTTTTTCCTTTCTGTATTGCTACTTATTAATTAAAATCAAATGATTAAAAGCATTACTTAATTTTTCTTCAACTGTCTGAAAAAATGTATTTATTTAGCAGTTTGGGAATGTGCTATTTTTGATTAATCCTGGAAATATTGACGCATACGATCACATTTATTCCTTTCTTGTTTGTTTTCGGTGCTAATTGGTAGGAGCTGGAGGAGCTGGAAAGTTCAAAGTCCAGTTTTGTGGAAGTTGTTCATGCCTTGCTCAGGGACACAGAGGAACGGAGGAGATTTTTCACGGTCAGACGCCGTCATTTAAATCATGTTTTGCAGTTTTATCAATACCGATTAGCATTTTATCTGTTAATACTTAGATTTTGTTCCTCTTTAGGAAGTCTTCCCCGTTCACTATGGCCAACAGTATGAAGTCACATTGCACAGATTAGTGTGGAAATTCATTTCCAGACTGGACAATTTGTTGCCCATCCCTGATATAAAACAGGTTAAATCTGAGTTCTTTGTGTTGTAAATGATAGATATCCTTAAAAGAAAAACATATTTTTTCATTATCTCGACTACATATTCACTCCGTGTTTGATGTCCTTTCTAGACAGCAGAATGGCTCAGCAGCGCCCCCTCTGTCATGGAGGAGTGCGGACAACTGGTTTTGCAGCCAGAGCAGCTGAAGGCGCTGCTTCACTTCCACGAGCAACAGTCAGGAAACATAAACCAATGTGAGTGAAAAGTGAACACATTTTATTGAATAAACCCAAAGGAAAATGAATTAAACACATATGTTTTACTTTTGTTGTATTTTAAAGACAATGCAAGCATCAGATCAGATGAGCTGTGCCAGTAAATGAATTCTGAAGCTGGAATAAACAGTATCTCACAAAAATGAGTACACCCCTTGCATTTCTGTAAATATTTTATTATATCTGTTCATGGGACGACTCTACAGAAATGACACTTTGATACAATGTACAGTAGTTAGTGTTAAGCTTTATATAACAGTCTGAATTCACTGTCCCCTCAAAATAATTCAACACACAGCCATTAATGTCTAAACTGCAGGCAACAAAAGTGAGTCCACCCTTAAGTGAACATGTCCAATTTGGGCCCATAGAGTCAATATTTTGTGTGGCCACCATTATTTTCCAGCACTGCCTCAACCCTCTTGAGCATGGAGTTGGCTGGAGTCACACAGGTTGCCACTCGAATCCTCTTCCACTCCTCCTTGATGACATCACGAAGCTGGTGGATGTTTGAGACCTTTTGCTCCTCTGTCTTCCGTTTGAGGATGAGCCATAGATGCTCAACAGAGTTTAGGTCTGGAGACATGCTTGGCGAGTCCATCACCTTTACCGTCAGCTACTGTCAGGAAGGCAGTGGTTGTTTTGGAGGTGTGTTTGGGGTCGTTATCATGTTGGAATACTGCCCTGGGCCCCAGTTTCTGAAGGGAGGGGATTATGCTCTGCTTCAACATGTCACAGTACATGTTGGCATTCATCGTTCCCTCAATAATCTGAAGCTCCACAGTGCTGGAAGCACTCATGCAACCCCAGACCATGACACTCCCACCACCATGTTTGACTGTTGGCAAGACACACTTATCTTTGTACTCCTTACCTGGTTTTCGCCACACACGCAGGAAACCATCTGAACCAAACAGGTTTATCTTGGTCTTGTCAGACCACAGTAATCCATGTCCTTATTCTGCTTGTCTTCAGCGAACTGTTTATGGGCTTTCTTGTGCATTTTCTTAAGAAGAGGCTTCTTCCTTGGACGACAGCCATGCAGACCAATCTGGTGCAGCGTGCGGCGTATGTTCTAAGCACTAACAGACTGACCACTCATCCCTTTCACCTCTGCAGTAATACTGGTAGCACTCATACATCTATTTTTCAAAGACAACCTCTGGATATGACGCTGAGCATGTGTGCTCAGTTTCTGTGATCGACCACAGCGAGGCCTACTCTGGGTGGAACCTGTCCTGTTAAACCGCTGTGTGATCTTGGCCACCATGTTCAGTTTCAGCATGGTGGCAGTCTTCTTAAAGACAAGGCAACAATCCTTTCTTTCAGATCCTCAGAAAGTTCTTTGCCATGAAGTGCCATGTTGAACTCCCAGTGAACAGTATGAGAGTCTTACAGCAAATTTAAACACATTTGCTCCCCATTCACACCTGAGGACTTCTAAGACTAATGAATCATATGACACTAGAGTGGGAAAATGTGCTAATTGGGCCCAATTTGGACATGTTCACTTAAGGGTGGACTCACTTTTGTTGCCTGCATTTTAGACATTAATGGCTGTGTGTTGAATTATTTTGAGGGGACAGTGAATTCAGACTGTTATATAAAGCTGAACACTGACTACTGTACATTGTATCAAAGTGTCATTTCTATGGTGTTGTCCCATGAACAGATATAATAAAATATTTGCAGAAATGCAAGGGGTGTACTCACTTTTGTGAAATACATGTAGTTGTAAAATTAAAAACTTATGCATGTAAGTCCTGATTTTTCTGTCTCTCAGGCTCCTCTCAAACTCAGAACATGTTTTTGCCTGAACTGTCCCTGCACCCCAAATCAAACACGAAGCGTCTTGCTTCAGAGCAACAGAAAGCGTCCACCATCGATGGAGATGATGGACGGTTAGATTATTTCCAGGATGAAGAACTACTTCAGGAAAACCAAATTTATGAGCAACAGAGTCTGGGGGACTCTGGGAGTGGAAACGAAGACCTGATAGATGACCGAAGTAAAAGCATGATGATTGCAAACTCCTTAAGTTTGAATCCAGGTTAGCACTCCCAGCCGCTTCCTACTGAGTTTCTGCTTGTATTATTAAAACCGGTTGTCAGATTGAAAGCAAAAGTGATGCAACTCGCATATTAAAGCAGTCGTATCTGCTCTTCATCTCACCTCTTGCAGGTTTAAATCATGTACCTGTACAGAAGCATCCCTGCGCTATGTGTTCCTACTCAGACAGCCACGTGTCAGGACTTCTGAAGCACATCAGTAAGGAGCATCTCATGCAGGACTCCACTGATATGGAGCAAGCAAAAGCCAGTGAGATCATCAAGAATGTAGCGAGCTCTAACAGTCACATTAAAACAGACGGCCATTCGTTCCAGTGTGATAAGTGCGGTAAGACGTATGCATCCAAGGCGTCCCTGATTGTGCATTATCGGATTCACACGGGCGAGGCTCCTTTTCTGTGTTCACATTGTGGTCAAAGTTTCAGATCTTCATCCAACCTGGAGTTACACCTTCGTAGACACACAGGAGAACGTCCCTACAAATGTCACATTTGTGGAAAAACATCCATCCAGCATTTGGCAAGGCACATGCGCATGCACAGAGGAGAAAAGAACTATCTGTGTACAGAGTGTGGGAAGGCTTTTCTTTCCTCTGGGGAGTTGAAGTTACACATGCGCTACCACACAGGCGAGAGGCCTTACACGTGCAAACATTGCGGGAAAGGTTTCATCGCAAAGTGTCATTTGACAGTTCACACACGGCAACATACGGGGGAGAGTCCGTACAGGTGCTCCATGTGTCCGAAATCTTTTCCCACTTTGAAAGCGCAGAAAAAGCACCTGAAGATCCACACAAACAAGAAGTCTTTCCAGTGTTTAAAATGTGGGAAAATATTCAGGCAGGAGGACACTTTTAAACTGCATGTTGAGGTGCATGATTTCATATGAACAAGTTTTAGGACATTTTTTTAAAGAGTGCAGAAAGCAGTTTTTGCCTAACTGTGTTCAGCATGAATCGAAAGAGCAACAAACCTAAACTGTTTATAATGCAGTTGTAATTTCCCTTCTGATATTAATAAGTGTTTTCCATTTCAGTTTTGTATAATTTGCTGAAAATTATGTGAACCACACATTCCCAAAATGGTCTGACTGGAATTGATTCTGAACTGTTTTCTATTGAGTCCAAAAAATTATGTTTTATTTATTCAAACAAACATGAAACCATTTACAGGTAAATTAATCCAAATATGTGTTTTACTTGCTATTTTATTTTCCTTATAACCAGATTATTGATATTTGGTAATTTTGCTGCATGAAAAGAGTTTTTTGGCACAGTTGTTGCTGTGTGACTCATGTAGAACATGAGAAATCATGCAAAACTTTTGATGATTTTATTTACAGGCTGTTTATGTAAAACAAACCTGTTAGGATAAAAAGAAAAAAGGAGAGCATTACGTTGTCTCATCTCTACTGGCTTTCCCAACAGATTTAACTCCTTGAATTATATGGCTTTAACGAGTGATAAATATTATCTGCATGGCTCCACTTTTCTCATGTAGCAGTTCACAGTTCATCACTTTTGCCGAATGAGGCCTTGTCATGGATGTTTTTAAAGTTCATTATGAATTATTTCTGAAGTTGAAATCCTGCCTCATTGCCAACCATGACATTGAGCTGAAATGCTTTTCTATCAATAAAACCATTTTAGATTAAATAGGAAAAAGTGTTTTCATCGCTTACATTCACTCCTCCACAGTGGCTGACTGCCTCCTTTAATCCCACTGTAACCTTGTTTACCTCTGCTTAGGTGGTGAAAAGAAATGTAGCTTTTCTGTCTATTAATCCCATTGCCTTCAGCTGGTTTCTTTGTTTGATCACAAATAGTTTCTTATCTCATGGTTTTCAATCTACTTGGTTGTGTGTTGCATATTTTAACACTTATTTCAGTTTTCTTATCTTGGACTTTGACATTTTCCTTGATCTACAATCTACCTGTAAGTTTATTTTATTAAAACCTTTTTCTTCTTTTTCTTTTTTACTTGCTTTAAATTTGACATTTTACCTGCTTCAGCAAAGCTGACTGCTGTTGGGACTCTGGTAGAACTACTCCTATGGCATTTTATTCTAATGGAACAGTCTAAAATACAGGAAGCATTACCTACACAACCTTGTAAAAAAATTCAATGTTAATAATAAATTTCTAAACATTTTCTACTTAAGAGGTTTTTGTTGGTTGGTCTTTCGAAAACAATGTGATAACTAATATCCTCTGAGACCCAGCTTGCCAGTTCAGGGCCTTTGGTCCAAACTCAGCAGTAAATGGTGTGGTTTTAGCACAGTAGGGATTGGTCTAAAAGGCAACAGAAAAACTTAAATACAGTGTAAACAACTTATTTTTAAGCTACATGCCTTCTTACACAACCCGAAGCTGAAGAAAATGCCATACCAGGTTTTTTTCTTTGTTAATCTTAAGAGGCAAAGTTTAGATTTAAAAACAAAGTATGTATGAAATTACCACAAACATCCAAGCAGAGATATTCAAGACCTTTTTAGTGTCTCACTTGGAACAATAAACAGACTTTGACTGAAGCATTTGGAAATTTCTTAAAATTAAATCTCATTCCATATTTTTTGTGCTCATCAATAGATCTAGCCTTTTAGAAGATATAAAATGTTTTATAATCTTTTTGCCACTTGCTTAATTTGTCCAAAATGTTCATCCACAGAAAAGTGTTATCATATTGGAGAAATTACAAGACTTTAAACATATACTTTGAAAAAACATGACAATGTAGTAAAGGGTAGTGATAAGGATTAAACGATGAGGAGCCGTCCATTAGACGGTTATAATGCATGACTCAGTCTTAAACACCACAAAGTGCATGATAACCATCTAATGCACAAGTCCACATTGTTAAATCCGCTTATGGATCCCACACAGTAAACATTTCAACACTTACTGCTTTACATTACTTGCTTAATATGCTAAAGTACAGAAACTATTTCATGTTGGCCTTGATGTACTTTTTATGCTAAACAACTGTTGTCACGCTACAGTTTCTCAATCTTTCACCTAACAAAAGCAGCTGATCTTAATCAGCTGATTACTGTGTTGCTATGGTGACGCCTGTAACAGAGTGATATTTCAGTGATTTAACTTGACGAAATACGTGTGCGTATGTATGAAAATAATGCACCCCAGCTGTCATTAGAATTATCACTGACCATGTTATAATGGTTTTAAAACAACATTTTTGATGCTGAAGAGCGATCTCAGTGAAGCAGCTGGGTAGGTTGTAGCCTGATCTTTGACAACTGGTGTGGAGAACTGAGGGTGGTTCTATGACTTAATAGCACAGCAATCAGAAATAAAAACATGCAATAACACCATACTATATAAAACCCATGCATCTTGATTCCCAATTACACAGTGAAGTGTACAAATCTGGCCGTTCTCCCAACGAAAGGGTTAATTTCATTGTCACAGCAGTGTAAATGCATTTTGCTAGAGTAAGAAAGCACCATTACAAGTTAGAACGCTTGTAACTGTGGATGTTCTTTTTAATGTTTGCTTCACATGACATCCATTTTTTGTTCCTGTGATGAAGTTTTATTTGGAGTTCAAATGGCACTGTGTTTTCCTTTTCACGCTTTCTGTTGTGTTTTAACCCTTTGTGTTTAACTAATACTGGTGAATGGATTTCAGCTACATCAATTTAATTCTGATTTTGGCCTCGTCATGGTACTTTTTAATGAAATGACTGAGGGAAAATGTTTTGTGCCCCTCCTACATGGATGCCTGGTCGTGCTCTGAAGGGGAAACAACCTTCTGGGTTAGCCTTCTCCTTCACCTGAACCCTTAGTCTCTTCACGTCAGTCAGCCTATCCATTTGATCAGCTGACCCACTTTACGTCAGGGTTAACCTTATCTCCCTATTTTCAGGACAATGTTCTTTACAAAAGCAAGAGAAACTTCACATTTGTAGGCAAGGGGGATTGCTGATATACAGGATGTTATGGTGCACGTTGTGGAGCTTCTGTGGTTCGTGGGTTGTCACAAAGAGAAGCAACAGATCAATATAGTAAAGGTTTTGGACCACAATGTGAAGACAGGACATTTAGGGAGTATACTGGGAGCTCCCATTCTTGGATGGAAGGTGCTATGTGCAGCTAGTGAAGGGGGGTGTTGAGTTAAAAGGGACTCGAGTGTGCAGAAAGTTACACCTGATCCAACTGTGGTCCAACACAGTGTGAAACTTCCACATACATATGCTCATCTTTTTAATCCGGACCCAAGTTTGTTAACTAGTTTGTTCCAGTTTTGTGGAGACAAAGCATGAACTAACGCACACACAAGATTCAAAAGCTGTTGTCTCTCACTCTGTTTACAGACAGATTGATTCTTTCTCACACACGTATCAGTCTAATGCCAATCCCGAGATTCATTTGACATCTCAAATACAAAAAAGACAAAAACTCCTAGCTGTTTCCTTCTCTGTTGAGCACACACAAATCTCCCCATACCACCCAGCTGTTAACTTCCTCGCGGAGCAGCAAGCCTCATCACATTAGCCTAAACATGCATCAACAATCAAACATATTGTTCACACCATTTTGGACTTGGAGAGTTTTAACAGCAGCGTTCTCTTGAAATCACGCACACCACACAGCTCTGACCCCTCATTGGCCCCCCACAGTGTCACCTCCATCCTGACACATAGAGCTGTTGATAGAAAGTCGCTCCCCACTCGTCTGACCCCGCAACCTCACCAGGAAACCCCCCGTCTGCAGTGAATCCAACAGAGCCATCCGCACTGACTCAGACAGCCAGTCCACAGTGAGTGCACACGGTACGTCCGCTGTTATTGAGTCCTATATGACTGTATGGGATTGTTCAGGCTGTTTAGTTATGCAGATCATATGTTATAATGACTTGACCATGACAGCTGTGTGCATGAATGAATAGGACATATGGGGTACTATGGTCATGGAAATACAGTAGGCATGGATCACATGAAATTGAATGCAACGAGTTATGCTGGAGGATTAAAATAATCACATTCATAACTGAATCCTAATAAAGTTACGAAGTGCTTCAAAACAGCAAAAGTAATACAGAAAGTAAATTATAAGAGTTAAAGTACAATTAAAAGATGATAAGTGGATATAAATATACTTAAACAGGAGTTAAATAATAACAACTTGCATTTTTAAACCTTTCTGGAACGTGGGGCTTGTGTCGCACTAAAGACTCATGATCAAACTTCTTGCTATTAATGTAAGTTTCAATGGCTCACACTATTGTAAATCTGTATTTTGACAAAAGAGCAGAATACGCTGCACCAAAACGTGCAAATGAAGTTCTGCTTTACCTTAATGAACTCAGGCCATGTTCAGCTTTACAATTATGCACTGATAACAAACCAGATGGTCGCTTTACTGTTTCATTTGCATGACACTGCATCTGGGTTTTCCAAAAACAAAATAACATTTTGAATTGTGAGGACTGTTTTCACTTCTCCATCCATTCCTTATGATTTCACACCGAAGGAAAGTCGTAGCATTTCTAGATCTTTTTTTTTTTTTTTTTTTAAATTTTGTGTCATGTTTGTATACTATTTCAGCTTTGTTCATGGATGCAGCAAGAAGCTGGAAGAATCCAAGAACAAATGCTGCATTTACACTAGACAACTGGAACTGATTAAACTTAAAATAGTCATTTTTGTCAATAATAAAAATGTTTCATTTGTCTTCTAAGAAATGTCTTTTATTGTTTAAACTTTTTACCCAAACGAGTCTTTCACAAAGCAGGGAAGCCCTACAGGTGTCAAACTCAAAATGAAAGTGTATTTTTTGGTATGTGGTGGAACTGGTTAAATCCTCCAAACTCAAGAGAAGCTTTTTTTTTTTTAATAATGTAACATTATTTAGTAAAATAAAAAAAAGATGAAATATAAAAACTATTTAGTCAAGCAAAATGAATCATTTTAAATGCAGTCCTGATGTAAGAGGAGCTGAAAGACTTGTCACTAATCAGAAATGCTGTTCTTTCTCTTTTCTAGGCCACAGAGTCTGAAGACAAAGACGCCGTCACTCTCAAATCGCAGCTCATCAACACTCCGTCTGTTTCTCATCAGCTTTCAAAAGAGAGCTACAAAGATGTCTTGCCACTGAGCTTCACATCAAAGGCATTACAGTCTCTGCAGTCATCAAACAATGCGCCATCCACTCATCTGTTTCCACATGTGTCGCCATATTTAGCGACTGAGCTGAGCTGCTGAAAGTAACTCAGGGCTTTGATATGATGCTAAATTTGTTCCTTGCTCCATCTGGGATGAATCAAGATGTAAATTCTCAGCCAACAGCTCAGTCAGTGTCATCAGCCACATGAACTGGTCTGCCTGGACAAACCGAAATGAAGCCTTTGCTCTCCGCATCCTTTTCAGAGCCCTCAATAACAACATCTACACCAGCATTACAGGCAGCTGGTTTTAGTGGACAGCATGAAACATCTGATAAGACAAATCCAGCTTCATGCGAAGAACCGCTTAAAGGTGGAGTATGTAAGATTTTCAGTATTAAAAAAAAATTAACTAATAAAATAACTACAATCATAATTAGAAAGTTTTTTTTAACATGTAGGTTCCAGTCTGTCCATATTTTATGCGTTATTAAATTACAAGTTTAATTAATGACAAATGACTAAAAGCACTTTTTTTTTTACTGGCAGGCAAACATTTATGAAGGGTCTTTGTCATTAATTAAACTTATAATTTAATAACACATCAAATATGGACAGACTGGAACCTACATGTTTTAAAAACTATGATTGTAGTTATTTTTTGAGTTAATTTTTTTTAAATATTGAAAATTTTACATACTCCACCTTTAAAGTGGACAGCATGAAACATCTGATAAGACAAATCCAGCTTCATGTGAAGAACCGCTTAAAGGTGGAGTATGTAAGATTTTCAGTATTAAAAAAAAATTAACTAATAAAATAACTACAATCATAATTAGAAAGTTTTTTTTAACATGTAGGTTCCAGTCTGTCCATATTTTATGCGTTATTAAATTACAAGTTTAATTAATGACAAATGACTAAAAGCACTTTTTTTTTTACTGGCAGGCAAACATTTATGAAGGGTCTTTGTCATTAATTAAACTTATAATTTAATAACACATCAAATATGGACAGACTGGAACCTACATGTTTTAAAAACTATGATTGTAGTTATTTTTTGAGTTAATTTTTTTTAAATATTGAAAATTTTACATACTCCACCTTTAAAGTGGACAGCATGAAACATCTGATAAGACAAATCCAGCTTCATGTGAAGAACCGCTTAATGTTTCACTGCTGAACATGTTTTCTACATTTTCATCTACTGATGCTGCTGTAATGCAAAATGAACAAGCGCAGCCTTCGTGTTTGTTAATGCCAACATCTGTATCATGGCCAGTGAGCTTCCCTCCATCAGACCCCTGAAATCCTCCCTCCCTCCCATCACCCCACAAAGATGCATGTTTTACAGAAAAAACAGTAGTCAAGACAATTAGCAGCAATTTTCATACATATCCCTGGAAATTTACCAGGTCCAACTCAACCAGTTTCAGTATTTTTGCCTACCAGACCAGTGACAGACATTCTGATCCCACTGCACCCTCTACTGCTCAGGAGTCATACACTACATCATACAGTCACCAACCGCTGAGTCCAGAGTCCTCATGTGGCAAATCTGTAATACAAGCTGTAAATGGTGATATCCCACCAATCCAAAGCATGTCCTATGAGAGCACAGCAACACATGCTGAGGAAAGTTTGACCAGTATGTCACTTGATAAGAGGTACGTGAGCTGGAATATCCTTCCTCACACCCCACCAGCCTCCCCTCGGCAGATGTTTTAAAGGGGTAAATAAGATTCAATGAATCTGCTTTTTTGTTTGGAGTGTCTCTGTTGGTAAGGCTTCTAAAAGAGAAAGTGTAACTTCTCATCTACCTCACAGTTTATCAGAGACCCTTCCACAAGGCTTAGTACCACACATTACAGTACAAAGTCCAGATGACCTCAAAGCAAACTGTGTCATTTTGCTGAAATCATTGTTCATCTGTCAAACATCTGCTGCAAACAGTCTGGTGACAGAAGCCCTTCCTACTCTGCACATTCTGTCTAACAAGATGTCAGCCTTGTTATTAACGTCGTTACATCCTACCAGACCTTCATCAGCAAGACAACAGAGTCCAGTCTAGCCAACAGGTCTCTAAGTTTTCATTTCAAGTGAGTATCAGTCGTTTATGGCGTTGTGAAAAGCAAAATAAACCTCTGTGGAAGAGTCTGAGGAAGGCACATGAACATGTTTCTGAGTGAGAGAAGCAATAGCAAACAGCTGCTTTTATCAAACAATGACAAAAATGTAACATGTGTGTCCTAGTTTTATATATTTATTTAAATCCGTTCAGAAATGGAATCTAGTGTACACTATCAGTGCATCTTTAATATAATTTTCTACAGTTCTACATGTATTGATTTCTCCTTTCTATGTAACACTTTTAACTATTTCATATATTTCAGGTTCCATAAACCTTCCACCTGAAGTGTTGCAGTCTATTCCACCACTGACAGCTACTGTCTGTCGGTCTCCCATTTCACTGCACAATCCCTCCGAACACCTTTGTGGATCCAGAGGATGGTCATTCCTACACTTTGTCTGTGAAGCTGCAGCTTCAAGGGTATGAGAGTCACAATGTTCCTCTGGAGGTGGACATGCAGTTTGCTCCTCAGGATCTCCTCCTCAGAGCCAAGGCTGGATTATCCAGTGGGCATTATGGACACAGGCCCAGGGGCCCATGCCCACCTGGGGCTCATGTGGGGTCTTATGTAGGGCAAACAGCAGCAGTTTGGACATGAAACAAAATGTACATCAAAGCCAGATAGTTACAACACAGTGTCTAGTGGATTGTTATTGGTACCACTGGCTGAGGGATGTTAGAAATGTCGTTTCACAGTGTGTCATTCCCAATTTTCACAATGTTGCAGTGGGGAAGGGGGGGGCCCTGGAACATTCTGGGCCCAGGGGCCTGTGTACTTTTAATCCGGCCCTGCTCATAACCTCAGACCGGCAGAGCCTGAGCACCAAGCTGTCTCTGACCGTCGATCTGAGGCGCCTCTCCGTAGAGCCCTGCCACATTTTCACCCTGACAGTAAAACGCAGCCTCTACTCCATGCTTCGTCACCCCCACTGGGTGGAGCTTCTGCTGAGAAAACTAGCAAGATTCTTCAACATCTCCAGTAGCCACCATCTTTCTGTGGTTTCCATGACATTTGGATTGACCGTGGTGTCTTGGTATAACTTCAGTCTGTGTGAAATGGGCCAGATACGACTGATGCACACATTGATCATGTTCAAAAGAAGTGGTTGACAAGCAATGCTTCCTGAGTTCCCCATCACCAGAGTGGGACCAGTGAGTTGTACTCCCATTACAGTCCACATTACACTGACCCCACTTTTAGACTCCCAACACTTCCACCTCCAACCTCTGCATCTCCAGCTTCTCCCACCTCAAAGCAGAAAGACACACAATACTGGACAGCCAGCGTGCTGACAGTGCTTCTTGTTGTTTGTCTTCTCATCCTGTTGTTGCTGCAGTCTTCCACTTCTGCAGACATCACAGATGGTTTAGAACAGGCACTATTTAGCCTGCAGGTCAGCTGCTCTCGCTGCAAAGCTGAGGCTGGATGGCCACAAGGCCAAGGAGGCCGCCGATCCTCCGGCCTGAGCTGCCTCCCCCACCGCTGAGGCTGCGGATGGGTCTTTCCAACGACGAGGGGCGGCTCTCAGCGGATTATGAACAGAAAACTAAAACTTTGTGTTAATGGTTTTAATAACAGAACACCAGTCAGTGCCTCAAAAGTAAACACAATTTATTTGTGGATGTTAAATAATCAACCACTTAGGACTGAGCTCTAAAAACATTTTAGCACTCAACTGCTAGTTTTTATGGTCACTTATGCTCCACCAACAAAAGTAGGTAAAGTAAGTAGGCAAATACAGGTAGATTAGACACATTATGAAAATTACAAATGACATGAATGCACATTAAATGAGCATGAGGCTAAAACTTTAACTTCAAATAAACAAAAGCAGTTATGTGATTGGCAGCCATTTTGGAAAGTACAAAGAAGTCTTGATTGAAAGTTAAGACATTTTGGACGATTTGTACAAAATCCAACAGCAACACTTTCATCACACAGCTTTTATTGTGTCATACAATCTGTGAACAACATATCTACAAAATTCTGGATAAAAAAAATTAGAAATTCCCTGTTGGAGTTCACTGCCGTACTCATTTTGATGTCTTCAAGTAGAAGAACATCTGAAAAACACTGTTGTCCACAATCTCGTCCTTACAAAAGTTGAAGCGACAGATCTGTGGAAATATCATCTGGAGGCCTTCCCATTCTCATGAACGTCCATCCTGTTGACAGGAACATTTCAGTTAAATAATCTGCATCACAGCCACTCATGATGGACCTTTTCTGTTTCTTTTTTGTAGAAATAACCCACCCATTCTCATCTTTGAGGTGCTGGTACAACTCAAACTTGCTGTTAACGGAGCTCATGCGTCCGACAAACTCTTGGTGCTTCCTGGAATTGGCAGCTGTGATTCGATTGGTCCACATGGTGAGGAGGGAGACGGGACCTGCAGAGGTGGGGAAGCAGTTTAAAAGGTCAATGAAGTTAAAGGCACTGAAGGCTGTTGGTTTATAGAAGTGCTTTGGATGTCTTGAACATGACTGACGCAAATATTAACAGTCCTAATTACAGATGATGTGTACAAAAGTGGAATAGATGTTTAAATATAAGTTCTTAGTTGTACTTGTTTTCCCTATTCTTTGCACTCTGGGTTTTTAATGCCAATTCAGGCAGTAAAAGTAAAAAACTAATGTAAATTTAACTCCAAAGTATCAAAAAAGTACAGATCTGGTTGTAAACACAAAGAAAAATCTAGCCAAGTTAGTTTCAGTGTGTTTGTTAATGACGACAGACACCAGAACCTTTTGCTCTCTCTGGAGGTTGAACCTCCTCCACGATCAGGCGGGGCTTCTTGTTGAGCGGCTCCGGGGAGTCCGGGGAATCTTTGATCACCTCCGTCTCCTGGTCTTCCTTCTCCAGCAAACCTTTTAGCCTTCAGCAGAGTGCAGCGTGAACAACGGTTGTTACTGGAAGGCTCGTCAAAGACGGGTCATAGGAAGAGAGAACTGCTACTGACCTCTCAGAGTCCTGCCAGCTTTTGTCTTCTGTCTCTTTGCTGCCATTTTTCTCTATCCTGTCCTCTCTGTCCTCCCTCTTCCTCCCTCTCTTCTTCCGTTCTTCCTCCTCTGGAGGTTTGCTGCGACAGGCGATGATGCAGTCCAGCACTCGCTGGTGTCTGTCGGTGGCGCTGGAGTGAGTTTTCACCAATGTTTCCAGCTCGTTCCACATGATGCGGTACTGCTCATCCCTGCACACGACACCAAAGCAGACATGTAACCAACCCTGCATGCAGTTTGCAGTCTTAACCTGAGGTTGATGCTCAAAAATTAAGCATGTGAAGTTTTAACAAAGTTGCCATTATCTGAGGAAATACCTTTTGGGACCTTTGCCTCTTGAGCCCACTGTGGAAATGGGGAGTGGGTCGTTCTTCCGCTCCATATCTACCAGGTTGTAGACAGTTTTCTGGCAGGTCAGAACGTCCTCCTCAGTGAGAGTCTCTTTCACAATCAGGTTTGCAAGTGGAACAACCTGTTGGAAAAAACACGCACATACAAAAATATGTAGATTCCAAACCATTTAGAAAGCAGATAATTATGGAAACGATGATGATTACCGCCTGCATGTTGAAGATGGTGGTCTGGGAGATGATCATCGGCCAGTATCTGGTGTGACGTTCCAGCTGAGCTTTGGCTCTCTCGACTGGCAGCTTCCCAGAGGCATCATGCGAAGACTCTGAAACAGGAGTGAGCCGGTTCTCCCTCATAAATTCACCAAAATCCTGAGTTAAAGAAAAATCTGATTACAGTCAGAAGAGTTTAGCCACGCGTTCCCACACAGCTTGTGTGAGTTAAACATACAGTGATTCTGTAGTCTGTCACTCGGCCTCCGCAGCCCTCACTGATGGAAGGCGGGTCCTCTAAGATGGAGCGATTGCTGTTGAGCACATGTAGGAAGATCTCACCACCATGGCTGCTGAGCATATGACTGATAACCTTTGACCCTGACTTCCTTGGCTGCTCCAGCAGCACAGATCGGCCTGTGGTGAAAACAAATGTTCAACCAACACTTGCCTGAAGATGAATTCAGAAGAAGAGATTTTCACAAGCGAGTGTAATTCAGCAACCCAGGACAACAATGAACACACAGGAAAACTTCATCTGATCTGGATTTAACAGGTTTATCCAGCTTACCATTCAGAAGAAAGTTGGTCAAACATGATGAGGGGCGACTGTTTACATCTGTTGGGGAGATGCGATATGCTCCTGTGCAGTAATGTAGCTCTGAACAGGAAGGACAAAAAAAAAAAAAAAAAAAAAAAAATCAACTCCATCACGTTGTATATTTTTCCTTTCTCATACTTAGTTCATATACATATTTAATTGAATCACAACTACTACAAACCACCAAACAAAACTAATTTAGAAGTTTGTAATCTTGCAAAAATTTCTAAACATCTTCAGTAATTTGTTAAAAATAGATATTTTTTTTGTTAAACGGTGCGAAAAAAAAGACCTGCAGCGGAATTCCTTTTCCAGCTCCACAGCCACAGAAAGACTTTCCTGCTGCGGTTATCACTCTTTTCAGTTCATCAAAACGCCATTCCTTAGGTCAGGTGGGCAGAGATCTCAGCTCTGAAGTCCCATCTTCTCGTATATATCGGGATCAATAGGATATCTGCTGATCTACAAATCCATCTCTCATTGACAGGACCCACCTATACTGTTTGTTCTTGGAGTGCACCATTTCAGCGTCATTGTCTCTTTCAGTCCGTTTTCCCGAGTGCTGCTTCCAGCCATGTGCAGGTCTCCTGTGGAACAAATAAGACATTTAGATTATGAATCTGTTGAGTCAACACATCAAAAATATCAATTCAAAGAGAAATATTAGCTGTGGTGCATAAAAATGTATCTATAACAATCTAAGAATGAAATGAAATAACTGATAAGCAACTACTGTGAAATGCTTTATATAAGAATTTTTCTTCTTCCTGCTCCTTTACAAGCATGGTGGTGCACTGTGCTTTGTATTGTTTTGTACTGTACAGTCTTGTTTTACTTCTGCATGACCATGTGAGACATAAAGTGTCAAACTACAACTACAAACTGTATTAATACTGCCGAATCCCCTAACGGCTCTGTTCGGCATCACCGGGGAGGTGATGCCCTTATCCTCAATAAAACATTACACACTGTCTTTCGCTTCTCTTGTGGCTAGACGCTGTGTTCTACTCAAATGGCGGGACACTGTCCCACCAACACATAGGCAATGGCTAGGGGATCTGATGTCCTGTTTGAAGCTTGAAAAGATTAGATGCTCACTACAGCACAAGAGCAGGAAGTTTCAGGAGACGTGGGGACCTTTTTTAAATACTTCCCATAAGACATGGGAGCAGGACTTCTAGTACAGCTTTAGGCTTATAACACAAAGTATTATTTCACAAAGGAAACAAGGTTCCGGGTGTTCATTTTCCTCTTTTTTTTTCCTATTTTATCACAATTATTATCTTTTTTTTTATTCTTTTTTTAAAAATGTATTTTATTTTATTTATTTATTTTTGTGTGCTTTTGTTTTGTTAGGTCTCACTCAATCCTTACCCCTTCATTGTACTGTACCTATGGTTTCTGCATCTGCCTACCTCCTGTGGGCCGGTGTAAATGTTTTTCGATTTTTCTCTTTTCTTTTTTCTTTGTGTACGTTTGTTAAGAAAGAAAATCTTAATAAAAAAAAATCTTGAATATAAAAAACAGCTTATTTGAAGTTTATTTAAATGTTTTTTTAAATATCAACGACAATGTCTTTTTTTTTTCTTTCCTTTTTTTATTGTTTTCAATTTTATTTATTTCCAGCAGCATGTTTCCAAAAGCTACAGGTGCAACAAAAGAACGGCTGCATTGACCGTGTTAAACCGCCAAAAAACAAGCTTTGGTTGAAATATTTCATCAAGAAATGAAAAGATATCTAATCTCTTACAACAAATTGCAGTTAAATGCAGATTTTAAGTTATTCCCAAATTATTCCAACTCCTTTACAAACAAGTTTGCACAAAAAATCAGTCATCATAGAGTCTGCTGCTCAGATTTAAAGTGAGAATAATCCAAACAATGAAAGCTACTTGCACTGCTTTCTTTTTTCACATCGATAAAGACAAAAAGGAAACATGTTCATTGGTAAACCCACCACTTTTAAAGAACTCCAGATGAGCGTCTCTGTGATGCAGGAGCTCCACGTCATAATTAGCTGATGTGTTGGCATGCTGCTCTTCCTGTTCATCCACACACACACCGAAAGAGAAAGAGAAGCAACAGGTTAGGGAAAAAGTTGGCTGTTGAAAAACTAAACTGTTCCAAAACCAAATATGTGTAAACAAACACTGCTGATTTCATGTTCCAAAGGGGTAAGAGGCGATGGACAAAGTAAAGGAAAATGTTGGCTCGCTCAGGGACTCAACCATCTTTTTTATTCTTGTATTTACATCCTTTAATACAACATTTACGGCAGAAAATAGCTCCGTTTACATGGACAAATCAATCTGATCGGGGACTTCAGGTGACGTGTTTACATGGACGCTAGTGATTCGAACAGTTGTGCGCTCACAGGATGGAAAGATTAATAAGACCATAATGTGCAACGTGTTATAATTCAGAAGATGACAAATATTTTATTCTATTTTACCAAATGCCAACGTTTCTAACCTTTTTGTTGTAGAGATGCTCAATAATCCCAAACTTTTTCAGAGCCATAGTTTTATTTATAGTTTTTCGGAGTCTTTCCTGTAACTTATCACCCCCCCTGCATGCACAGAAAGAACATAAACCACAAAAACAAGAAGAATAAGCGTTGCATGGTTTTGTTGATCATGAAACAGTTTAATCTGCTCCTCTCGATCAGATTGGGCTGACTGAATAAGTTAAGATGTTTCTGTGACATTTTTATTCTGATTGGATGTTTGATCGAATCAAATGTGCCCAATGTAAACACAGCTACCGCTTAATAAATACTTCTGTCTATATATGGTCTCAGGCTTGACGATCACTGAATACTGCAAACACAACTTAAGATTTGTCAAACTTCTACACTAAGTAGTGGTAAAGAAATAGCTGAAGTCGAACAAGTTTAGACATTTAAGGGATGGTCAAATGTAAAAACTAGTCATAAAGACAGCACGATGGACCACACTGAGACACTAAATGGAACGTGTCATGGGAGGAGGACTTAAAAGAGAGGGTGACAGAGACCAAGGGAAGTTTGGACAACTTTTAAGCTATCCACACCTAACACACACTGACATTATCAAATACATCAGAGGAGGCAACGCTGGTCTCAGACAGCCATAGTATCTTAATTTGCTTGGAGATTTTAGCCTTTTAGAACAATCAATTTCTTTTGTGCAACTTTGCAACCTTTATTCCGAGACCAGCGTTGCCTGCCGAGCAACTGTCATATCAAAATCTCGTAATGACAGACTGTTTGCAACAGTAGAGCTCAAATTATTCACACTACATGGTGTAAACTCTAAGCTTTCCTTAGTTTGATGTGTGTGTGATCAGAGTACTAACCTGTTCGCAAACATTTAATGTGGGCTAGCAAAACAGAAAATACAGCATGAAACCAGCAGCAGGTTCACAGTCATATCAACGTGCAGATGAGATAAACAAAAAGATGAGAGTGCAGAGTTTCATGAGTTATTAAGGGGAAGGAAAGCAGGAAATTTATTAGCTTACAAGCTAATGAAATGGCATGAGTGCGAAGGGAGAAATTAACATAAATGTAAGCAATAAAATAAACAAAAAACAAAACAATGAGGCAACAAAAGACTTTTTACTGGAAGCAGAAAAGAAAAATGTTTATGCAGGTTAACAAGGGATGTGCAAGACTACACACAAGGCAGACAGAAAAAAAAAGGAGTTTTTCTTTTACCTTCATGGGGATGTTTGTGATAGTGGTGGAGGCCAAGTCAAAGTGCTGCTGGACCAAAATGTTGAGTTTGGAGGCCAAGTGCTTCCCAGCGCGAACACTGTGAACCTCACTGGTGAGTAGAGGAGAGATCTAAAGCAGCGAGGAACAAAGTAAAGCGAGAATTAACAGCTGTGGAATGATGCTATGAGATGAAGTTGAGCCCCGAGTCCTTCACCCACCTCTTTCTTGGGACGATCAGACACCAACGTGTCCTCACCTTGTGGGTAGACGTGAACCAGAACCAGCTCACACTGCTGGATGGCCATCAGCCTAAAAGCCACAGCAGTGAGTTGAAAGCAAAATGTGAAGTTCCAGAAGCAAAAATTTATTTCAGGATCATTTAAATGTTGCTTTTACTGACCTGTCTGAACCTGCTGCTAACTTGTTTTTGTCTATTATTGTTTCCTGGATGCAGTCTTCCAACATGCGTACATGAGTATCGCTGTCAGATAAGCACAGAAAGATAAAATATGAATGAGCAAGCACAAGTGTGTGATAACATGCAGATAGACTGTAAAACAAAAAAAATTGTTATGCTGCATTTTACTAATGCTCTTAAAATGTATGAGCAAGCTTTTTGTTGCAGTTTAAGCATTATTTCCATAGCAGTGGTTGGCCAAATGGTGTCTCCCAAACAGCATAGGAGGTCTCAGATGCTTTAGCTATTCAGAGCCATTGTGACTAAAATAAACACCATGTCCATACGGAGATGAGTAAAAGTGTGTCAGATAAAATTACTTTTTATTCATGTGGACAGTTTGTTCACATGGAACTGGCATTTGGGAGCCTGAAAGCTTTTAAAACCAAATCCAAAAAATGAATAAATGGTGGTCAATACTGTATGTTACAAAATATTTTAAAACACGTATAGTATATGCATATAATAAAAAGCCACTTATATGACTATAACTTGTGTATCCAATTGATTTTTGTCCATGTACTGGGGTTTAGTGTGATCAGTGAGTAAATGGAACACCTTACGTCCAAGGCTTTCTAGTATTTGCATGAAGGGGTTCTTCAATTATAATAGGTTTGGAACTATTGCTTTAGGGCATTTGAGCAACTTCATGTTACCTTTTTGCGTTGGTTAGGCAGACAATTCGGCCTCTATTAGCAACTCTCTCAGCCGTGTCCATCAGAGCGGTGCGCCTCTCGTGCTGCAACTCTGTGATCTTGCACAATGATTCCACTGCAGCTTCCAGTCCATGCACAATGCTGCAACATTCTGGTTCCTCGTGTGGATTTGGTGGTCCAACAGCTGCCAGAGCAGACATGAGCTGCAATGAGAGAAAGGAGAATTTATTTCTGAAGAAGGCTTCTGCATGAGCTCGTTTAGTGAAGTTTGATGGGCAGCTAGTCACCTCATGCGTACTCTGATCTTCCCTTCTCCAGCTGTTCAATATGTGAAATTCTGAGTCACTCACAATGTAATTAATCTGTAAAACAAAGACAACATGACTTGCATTGTTGATACCACTGAAGCACCACAAGTTAACAGACTAAAACACTCAGGACTTTCAGTATCTTTCCAAAAACATTCTTAATTTAAGTTGCACCAGTTCAGCAGACCAGTGATGAAAGAAAAGCATCAGCTGCGAGAACAAACTAACCAGTTTGTCTTTTGGGTAAACGTCGAAGAGGATCCGGCAGTACTCCATGGAGCACTCCACTGCACAAGTCCACAGGGATTTGGACACAGGCGCCAAAGGAATAACACCTTGTGCTCGGTTCTTTGTAATCACATCACACTCCACCTGCTGACGACTGGACTCTGCCATGTAGGGACAGTGGTCCACTACAAAAACAGTCTTGTGTGCCACTGAGAACATCTTCATTTTGCAAATGTGAAGTGTGCACTGATCTGAAAGAATTATAAAAGAGTTCAGTTACATTAAACTCAGAGTAATTCTCCTTTTTTCTATTGCTGGTGAATATGTCTGGCAAATACAACATATACTTTTGCTATGATCAGATATGTAGCATTGGAACTGGGATCACTATAAAGATACAAATAGTTTTATGTGAAAATTTGACTAAAATATTACTTTGTTACACATAAACTCCCCTATCATATTGTTCTATACACTACCAGTGTTTTTAAACCACTGTGCTGAGAGATCATCAAGTGTGCCCTGAGAAATTATCAAATTTCACCTGATTGGTCTAAAAAGCAGCAAAGTGTTCATCCTAAGAGGCCCAGGTGAAAGATAATAAAAATTCCTTTTTCTTGTGTTTGTCTTATTTCTATTTAAGACACTTTGACAAGATGACTTTATACTACTAATATGGGCTTTTGAAAAATAAAAACAATTTGGTTTGTGGTGTGCTTTGTGAGTTTTGTGCCTTGACACAAAAAATGTTGAAAAACACTACACTATGCAGTTATTACATTGTAACATAATAGCTGCTAAGTTTGGTCCACTTCTGCTTTATGACTACAATAACCACAATTTAAATACAGAGACATTTTAACTTACTAAACAGTGATAACTGTTTAGTAAGCTTGTAGATCAGTGAACATTTACTCACCTGGAGAAAATAACAATCTGAAGAGAGCTTTAGGATCATTAAATAAATTGAAGCGCCTGTAAACAAGAGCTGCCCTTCTTTTGACAAATTATTTTAACTTTAGTTATCTAACTGGTTAGTCTCAAGACATATTTGTTGTGTTTAACTACGAGTCATCTCCCAGCTGGAGTCACACGACCTGCTATGGTAGCATGTCACTGCATTAGCCTGCTAGCTAACACTATCGCTTTTTTAGGTTTACGACCAGGTATAAATACAATTACACGTTATGAAATTTGTTTATTACTACTATGTACATGTATTCTAAGTAATTCACTGCTCTGATATCCTTATCTAATGATGAAACACACTAGGGAAATGCAAGTTGAAACAATGCACTTGACGCCGTGGTAAGCTAGCGGGTTTGTTATGGCGGAAATGTGACAGTGGTGTTCCGTCATCATTTTGGTTCCCCTGGTCGAGGAGTCACTTAGAAAACGTTCCCGTCCCTTTGTGACATCTGTTAGATACTTTTCCCTTTCCATCTGAATCCTGACACTTATTTATTATACGCATTAGGGGTTTGATGTTAAAAATTTCTCCCGGTGAATACCGTGTGCGTAGCTAGCATAATAAATGGTTACATAGACCAGCTGTTCTCAACCTTTTTCCAACACAGTAGCCCTTGTAATTTTTTTTTTCCTTTAAAATATTTTCAGCCAAGTACCCCCTAACCACAATTGTTGTATTCCATGTTCAAGTATGAACATGAAATACAACACTTTGTCATTTGTGTTTGTTTTTAATTAAACTTTAACCATGCAAAACAATGAAAATTATTTTGCACATCTGTATGCTTGAACCAGGACGTTTGCGTTGTCAAGGAGACACTGACTGATGGATATGATTTGGCTTGTTATGTTGAAATGCTGGACTTTGGGAGGAATCAAATAGTGTAAATCTACAAATGTGCACTTACATTTATTGAAATATATTAAATATGTATACAATATTATATATATATATATATATATATATATATATATATATATATATATATATATATATATATATATATATATATATATATATATATATATATTTAAGAATGTTTTAAATAAAAAACAGTTAGGAAGATTATAAGGGCCCCATGACTTGATAGGAGCCCAATAAGATTTACAAACTATATAAGAAAATCATTAAACCTTTATTAAAAATAATGAATACCATTTTCAAAGGTTTTAATAAAATCTAGCAGTACTATAAACTGATAAATCCTTTATATAAAAATAACCTAGTTAGATGTATGCACTGTGATTTAACCTTTTGTAGGGCATTCAAAGAAATAACTTCAAATTAGAAATTTTAACCTAAAATTATCCTTCTGGTATAAACCAAGACCTCCATTCTGTTGTTACATTAACAAAAATGTTTTATGCTGAATATGAAAGAAAACGAAATGATCAAAAATAGTCAGTTGCCCCATAAAGGGTTAAACACAGCCCTAGATCTTTATTATTCCCATGAAAAGCTTCTTTTTTTTTATCAGCTTGAAGCAGTTGAAGCAAAGACAAAAATCTAAAATTTGTGATCAAGTGGTGGGGTCTGTGTCACAGTCTTTCATCGGGCCAAAAATTCCTGGCAGCGCCCCTGGTTACAGCATTTGCACACATAATGCTTTTAAAAGGTGGTTTTCGCAGAGTGAACATTTGAGGTTTCACCAGAGACCATTATCACATTGAAATGTACAACTGTTAAAAGGAAATACATAAAGAAAGTATAACCCAGCTTCCCCTTTGACATGAAAATGTTATGTTTTTAGTTTGGTATCTGCTGTAAACCAAAAAGACGAAATTTAACTTTGGTTAAAGGTTCACTTTACAACATGTTGTGCATTGCATGCTGTCTCCAGTCATTTTTGTTGTCTGACGCAGTTGATGGATGCAGCTGTAGCTGCAGTAGTAGGCGTGACTGTACTTGTCAAATTCAGCGGAATCTTTCTGTTCCTCCGCCTCTTCTCTCACCCCGCCCGATTTCCATTTTCTCATACCTCAACTTGTCCACATTTTGTCACTTACAAACTACTCAGAAACAATTCAAGGATGTGTATGGGACAAAGCTGCACTTTACATCTATTGTAGCGTACTACACGTTGTTGGTCTGTCCATGTGAGGAAGTTTTTGTGTTTGTTAATGTGACTGAACCTCGCGATAAGGAACATGAGCGACATTCTCGAGATGGACTCCGTCTCAGACACTGAAGAGTTGGGTGATGCCAAGCTGGGCATGATAGTGGACGAATTCGGTGAGTTGAACTAGTCTTTTGCTCGATCGCGAAATGTATGATCTTTGTGTCTTCCTCTGAGGGCTTGTTGGACTTTCTTGCTGTTGTGACATTGTCTATCAGATTCTTAAACTACTCATCCCCCATTATAGTTTGAGTTTAACTCTGACGGCATGAGTTTTATAAACTTATTTTATGTGCTCCTATTTCACTTACCTAAACTGCATTTTTAAGATCAGCTTTTTAGCAATGGGTGTGTGTGTGGTCCTCATGTTTCCTTCAAGCTTAGGCAGTATCCATTCATCCATCCATCCAACCATCCATCCATCATCAATTAATCCATCCATCCATCATCCATTAATCCATCCATCCATCCATCCATCCATCCATCATCAATTAATCCATCCATCCATCCATCTATCCATCTATCCATCCATCCATCCATCCATCCATCATCAATTAATCCATCCATCCATCCATCAATCCATTCATCCATCCATCTATCCATCCATCCATCCATCAATCCATTAATCCATCCATCCATCCATCAATCCATTCATCCATCCATCCATCCATCCATCCACCCAACGAACCATCTATCCACCCAACGAACCATCTATTCACCCAACCAAACAACCACAAACAAACACTGTTGCATCTGTACTACCGAGGAAACGTGACAAAATGTTCTTCCTCTGAGAGGGGACAATAAACGTGCTGGATGTGACTGTCAACACCTTGCTGTTATGTGGATTGTCAAGATTCCTGAATGTACATGCGGAAGCTGTGAGTTCACTCTAACTTGTCTCTGAAACAGATGTGAAAATAGACAGTGCTGGGACTTTGAGTACAATATGTCAGACTGTCTGTGGAGATTGGAGAGTTTTCCTCTTGTCTGAGCTGCTTGCTTATACTCTGCTCACTCACACAAATAATTTCCTGATGTATAAAAAGCTACAGAAGGTAATATTAGATTAATCAGGGTGTGTCAGAATGGACTCGGATTGACAGAAGTTTATGTTGTGATGAATTATTAAATGACCATTTTGATTTTGCAGTCCTGTTTTTGCCAACTACACTGAGCCACGTATCACTTTGATTCAGTCATTCACTTGATTCAGCTTCATATTGTAGAGTTATACTGGCCTTTTTGGCTGTATGTGACATTTATAACATTGTCTTTACAGTTTTGGGAGTTTTTAAGCTGATGTTTAACACAGGACATGGAAGCACCTCTGTTTTCCCTCAGAATATGTTCACCCATATTTCCGAACCCATCAAATCAGCAGATGAAACCGCTTTCTCATTATATAACCAAGCCCTCAAAATTACATTGTACTCATAAAATATCATTTGCTAAGTTTTGAAAGCTTTTTGAGTTACGCTTAATGAAATGAATGTTCAAATGTGTCAATAAATCAACCCAAACACCAGTTTGCAAGCTCATTCTAAGACAGAACTGCAGCAGAATCACCAGAAACTCAGAAAAAATAATTTCATGCTGAATATGAAAGAAAACAAAGTGATAAAAAATAATCACTTACGCCATAAAGGGTTAAAGTAGTTTCCACATTTTTAATCGAAAGTATCAGACTTAATGGTTTGCCGAAGGGGCAGAGGAGTACAAAATATGAAGAAAAACAGATGTCAAACAGTGATCCCCGCCTTTTTTTAACTGTTAGTCTTACATGAGTTTCCCACCATGTTACTATGGCCGCTGTTTTGAAAACATCTGTCCTTAGTTAGACTTCCACTTTACTTGGCAAGATTACAAGACTTTCCATATGGGATGTTTAGTCATCTGTTTGCAAAACAAAATGAGAAGAAAAGGCATAAAACATAGTTGGTGGACCAGACGCCCTCAAGTTTATGACTGAATACACAATGGCCTTATATTTTCTTTTATTCTGTCCTCGTTTGTTTTGATGTGGTCAGTGTATGTTGAATGTGTATGTTGATTATTTAGAGAAATATAACAATAAATGTGAGTTTCTCCAATTTCTTTTTCCGATGAGTTGTAGAACTTCATGGGGAACTGAGGTTAAAAAGGTTCAACCAGAGCAGAGATGCAGCAGGGAAATGAATAACAGGCTGCGCTGCTTCGTTAAGCATCACTGAGGCAGAACCTCAAACACTTCGTATAGTTAATGTCAGTTTCAAAGACAGCTCTGCGAACAAGCTTGTACAAAGGCCCGTCAGAGAACAAACAAAAATAACATGGTGAATAAAGGTAAAAAGAATAGATTTTCGTCTCGTGCAGGAGCAACACACTATGATGCTTAATTTATAAGCTCTGGTCTTGTTGTAATTTTGACTTTTCTTGCCTTTAAATACAAATATTCTCCACACAGAGGAACATTTGCATCTACATTTTTATCCACAGTTAACTTAATTGCTTACAAACTTTATGTTTTTCATCCTCTGTCTATCCTCACTATGTTGACGTCGGCGCTTCACGCTGCTACTTGTGACACGTGTTCATACCGAATGTGAACCGGGGTCATTTCAACTTCAGTGTGCATCTATAACTCACACTTAATACTTGCTATGTATCTGATGTTTTTCTTTCTCTTTCACAGTGTATCCTGAGGAGCTTTTACCAACTTATCATTCTATAAATGAAGGAGCAAACATATCCAAAGCACCTGTGGTGAGTCCCCACGATCCTTTGATATCAGTTGGATGTGATCGTGTGTAGCATATACACATTTGTAGTCATTATTATAAACATTTTTGGCAAAATGTGAAAGAATAATTTCTTAGCAGACAGCAAACAAGGTGCAGTTCTTAAGACAGCTATTAATATTAGCTTTATTAATGCTTTGTGTTGTCACAAGTGTTGTGTAGAGAGTTGGGAGGGAAGCAGACGAAGGGCGGGCTTCATCGTGATTTGTTGACTCTTCTCATTTTCCACTTGTGTCCCACATCACAGATGAAATTAGCCAGCAAAGGAAGACGGCATTTAGCAGGCTGTAAACAGAGGCCTTTAACTCTTTGGCTTCTTCAACATGTATGATATTATGGAGGAAGCGCAGATTGAGTTTCAGGATGTAAAACTGCCTGACGGTCCATGTTTTTACCCTCAGGTAGAGTTTAACAACAAAGAAGACTCATTATTCTTCAATGATGGTGTGAGGCGAATAGATTTCATCTTGGTGTATGAAGATGTGGAGTTTGAGACGAAGCAGACAATCCAGAAGAACAAGGTAACTTTCTTTCTTTTCAAAATGACTTGGTTGGTCCAATCTAATGTGTAATAGTTATATCTGTAGTTATATTCAAGTACTGGTGGTGATCCTTTATTTAACTAATTACATTATATTCAAAACAAGCTAAAAAAAAAAAAAAACAATAACTTTGAGTGTAGTTTATAGCTGATTTTCGATGGAAACGTTGGCTTAATGTCATGTTCACTCACTAAAATTAACTGATCCATGAATTAGAAACAAGTCAAGTTATTTATGAGTACTTTTAGGAGAATATATGGACTTGTCTTTGTAACTATATTGACTCTTGCTTATTTGTAAAAGGTGTTTTATTTGCACCAGGATGACAGTCTTTGACTTATTTACTTTTGCCCGCATAGAAGATTTAAGTGTTCAGTTCTACTGCTTGCTTTATTTGCAGAGAGATGGGGATCCTTACGTCTTCACTTAGCCCACCAAAGCTTTGCCAAGCAAATTATAATCAGATCAGCTCTGAAATAAAGTCTTCTTCAAGTACTTTTTGGACCAATATGAAATATGTAACATTAGGTGTGTGAAGAAAAACAGGATAGGGAGATGTGGGCTGGTGTACCCAGGTGTGTCTGTTGTCCACAGAGTCTTTCACAACAGGGTTGCAGTTCTGATTGTGTAATCTGATAGCTGGGAAAGCCGTGGATCTGTTCATAGCTGATATTTATCGTGTTGCAATTCAAATTCTTCAGGAGTTTTGAAATGCAGACTGTAATCTACAAAGACTAAAGACATGCATTGTAAATGAATTGGTTCCCTCAACGTCCGGCATTCCTCTTATGCTTGTTGTCCTGCATCTGCTCGGCTTTAGAGGTTTTCTAAAGATGAACAGACTGCTGTTTTTTTCCCCCTTTATTTTTGTCCTAAAGTTTTCCTTTACTGTATACTGAAAACACATATTGCAGCACAACCCATGACTGTGAAAGCAGATAAGCCAGTTTGAGACATAGTTGAAGTTCATGTCTCTTTACAGGTAATTCACCACAACTGAAGCAAGTCCTCATTTGTTATCACCCAAACCAAAAACCACTGAGGGCTGAGCTGTGCTGAAGTGCCGCCAGACACTCCCTTTTTTTTATTTCTTAAAATAAAACTTGACGTAACAACTTTTTTTCTGCTAGCAGATCGATAGGCATGCTTAAAGTGAGATGTTGGCCAGATTACTTCAGCAATACAAATTTTATTTTACTTTTATGCTGTTTTAGTGGTTTCTGTTTGTACCTGAGACATCTCCATGGAAACAGGTTTGGCTGAAATGAAGCTAGCCATAACAATGGAGTTGCAGGGAAACAGGTTTGGCTGAAATGAAGCTAGCCATAACAATGGAGTTGCAGGTTTGAGCAGAAACATGTACAAGGACTAAACAAAGTTTTGATTCTTATGAAGTGTGAATAGTCTGAGATGACAGGAAATCTGATTAATAAAAACAGGCACTCTGCTGCACTGCTCTTTCTATTGTCTAATGATTCATGTCAGTTTCATAATGATTCATTGTCCTTTAGAGCCTTTTAGTCCACCATCATACAATATTTAATAGCATACTATCATCAGGAATCTTGCCGGTAGTATTTAAGGGAATTATTTACATTGCAAATAATTAATCTGACATTAGAATGGAAATATCCACCAGAAGGATTCATTCGGATATGTTTTAAAATTTTTCCAAAAAAGTTCTAAAAACATTTCATACATAAAAAGATGAGGTTAAAACATCAAGTAAGTTTGCACTTGTTTGAATAATTAAATTAATAATTGTAAAAGAAGAGCTGGAAAACTCTTCTGTTTTTCTTTGTAGAAGCGACGAGAGTTTTTCGAGGCCAGCTTGATGAAGATGGGCTTGGAGCTTGAAGCCACGCCATCTGTAAGCTGATTTTTTTTTAAACTTGTATTCCTCTTCCTGTCTCTTCAGCGTGAAACTAAGCTCTCGCCATGTTCCGCAGGTAGTGAGCGAAAAACTAATATTTGTGAAAGTTCACATGCCGTGGGATGTGCTGTGCACCTACGCCGAGGTCCTGCACATCAAGATTCCCATCCAGCCCAACAACCTGTCCTCCCACCGGTCCATGTGGCGTTACCTCTCCTGCTTCACCAAACACTTTTATCCCGACGAAAACCTAATCAAAAAGGAGGCAGAGTACTTCACTGCACCCTTTGAGAAAGACCGTCTGGAGTACTTCTATATCAAGGACAAAGATCTTTTCTTCACTCCATCCATGAGGAGCAGAATGGCAAGTTGCAGCTTGCTGCACAGGCAACCAGCAGGTTCTTCTCATATGGAATGGAGTTAATCTACAGATCAGTGTTGCTACAAACAGCTAAAGCATAATCCCTTTTGGAGTGTCAGAAAATATGCTGTGTTGAAAGTACGTTGGTGTTCAGCGATGACAACTTGAACACTCCCTTTGTCAGGCATATTACGTCTTGTGCAGAGCCCCCTACGAGATAAAAGAGAGCACCAAGAAGTTTGGCATCACCAAGCTGCTGGATAGTGAAGTATACAAGGCTGCGTATCCCCTTCATGATGTAAGTTTTCTGTTTTCTCCAACTCCCATTGTGCAATGCGGCCATGAGTTTTTAAATACTTGGTAAAATAAATGTTTCTTGTTTTTTTTTTTTTGCTGTTAAAGTGCAGGTTTAAAGCCAAGTCCAAAGAAGAGGGCTGTCCCAGTGAGAGATATCTGCTCTATCAAGAGTGGGCTCATCCCAAAGCCTTCTACAAGATGCAGCCACTCGACCTTATAAGGTATGCAAACGGATTTATTGATTCCTCCAAAAAAATCTTCTGTCACTTATTATATACATATTATGTAACTTCCTGTGTCTTCAAGTGTTGCAAAGATCCTCATTTCATTCCTACAGAAAGTACTATGGAGAGAAAATTGGCATTTACTTTGCCTGGCTGGGTTTCTACACCTACATGCTGGCTCTGGCTGCCATTGTTGGACTGGGTTGTTTCATTTATGGATTCAATACCCAAGAAACAAGCACTTGGAGGTACTGCACACGAATGGAGTATGCACTGCATTGCCAAAAATATTCATTCACCCATCCATATTATTGAATTCAGGTGTTCTGAACATTTCAAAGGCCACAGGTGTATAAACTCAAGCACCTAGGCTTCCTCTACAAACATTTGTGAAAGAATGGAGGGAGGATGATGGTGTGGGGTTGTTCTTTAGGAGCTGAGCTTGGCCCCTTAGGTCCAGTGAAAGGAAGTGTGATTGCTTCAGTATACTAAGAGATTTTAGATAATTCCATGTTCCTAACTTTATGGGAACAGCTTGGGGACGGTTCCTTCCTGTTCCAACATGACTGCACACTAGGACACAAAGCAAGCTCCATAAAGACATGGATGAGCCAGATTGGTGTGTAAGTCCTTGACCGACCTGCACAGGGTCCTGACTTCAACAGGATAAAACCCCTTTGGGGTGAATTAGAGTGGAGAGCCAGGTCTTGTTTAACATCAGTATACGACCTCACAAATGTGCTTCTGGAAGAATGGTCAAAAATTCCCATAAACACCCTCCTAAACCTTGTGGAAAGTTTTCCCAGAAAACCTGAAGCTGTGATAACTTGAAAGGGTGGACTGACATAATATTAAACCATATATATGTCACTTAAATTCACATGCTTGTAAAGGCAGATAAGTGAATACTTTTGGCATTATATTGCATGTAACACAATGTTTTTCTGGTTTTATTTAAACTGAATATGAGTATGCTTTATGTCGCTGTTAGTTTTAGCTTCTTTGTTAGCATACCCTTTTGGATAATGTTTGTTGTGCTTTAAAAATGCTACAGCAAAGAGGTGTGTGACCCTGAGATCGGAGGGCAGATTGTGATGTGTCCACAATGCGACCTCTGTAAATTCTGGAGATTGAACAGCACCTGTGAAACTTCAAAAGTAAGACTTCTTTTAATTCAACAATAAGCTTTGATGTATTTTTCCTTCCCCCAAAAGATTATGTAAACAGTAGATGTCTTAATTTTTAATAAGATATTATTAGGATTAAGTTTTGTTTTTTTTTACTGTTAAGTCAGTAAATGTAATCATGTTCCATTTGAAGAGGCACTTCCTCATTTGCCTCCCTGGCAACAGCTTTGTTTATTTGCATGCGCTTTCAGTTCTTTTATTCAGCGGCAGTCGTTTTATGTTTTGTTTTTTTTTAATCTCTTTGTTTCTTAGAAACTTTGCATATTTGACAACTTTGGAACTCTGGTGTTTGCCGTTTTCATGTCAGTCTGGGGTGAGTTAGATACTCTTTCAGCCATATGTCATTTCTACAGCCATCAGACACAGAACGCATGCTTAATATTCTCACTTTCCTCAAGTTTTAGTTGGTTTACTCCCCGTTAAAAGTGGACAGTAGGAAGTGACTGTTGATAGTAAACAGTTTTTATTATGCCTTCATTTGACTTGTGATTTAACAGCCGGTATTTTTACTGCTCCTGTGCTTTTCCTGTAGTCACTGTGTTCCTGGAGTTTTGGAAGCGCTATGAAGCAGAGTTGGAGTACGAATGGGACACAGTGGAATTCCTGGAGCAGGAAGAGCCCCCTCGTCCTGAATATGAAGCTAAAGCCATTCACGAGAGGTTAAACCCAGTCACCGGGGTAAAATATGCAGAAAACCTTTTTTTTCCGGCTATTGTTTAGTGAAAATTGGTTCAGTCTTTAATGTTAAATACTTTTTCTCATTCTGCCTGTTGCTGTCAACATTCACTAAATCGAAAGTTTTGTTTATATTTTAGGTGAAAGAAAAGGTGCCATTTGGTGCATGCGGACAATGTTTTCGACTGTCCATAGGAATCAGTACTGTCTTGTTCTGGGTAATGTACTTAAATGTTTTCAGTTTTAGCTGAGATTTACCTGGTGGAAAACGACTCACCCCTGTAGCTGTATCCTACAGATATGCAGGCTCCAGATTGAAATGATTTATGTGCAATAATTAAAACATTGTTAATGTGAATGAATGAATTTTTATGCATGTCTTGTAGAAAGGGAAAAATTACCCTAAAAATACTGCAATTATGTTTTCACTTCCCTCTCGTCTTTCAGGTTATGTTGATCTTGGCTTCTATTGTGGCCATCATTGTGTACCGTCTGGCTGTCTTTGTGACCTTCTCAAGAGAATACAGAAAACATAATCTGAAGAATTTGGAGCCAATAAAGGAGTTTGTGACACCTCAGATGGCCACCTCAATCACAGCCTCCATCATCAGTTTTGTTGTCATTATGATTTTAAATGTCCTGTACGAACGAGTTGCTATCTGGATCACAGACTTCGGTGAGCTGAAACGATACCTCTAATTTTCCCTGTTCTTAACGGAGGGCCGTGTTTTAATCTGTAAACCTTTCATCTCTGACACATTCACAGAGCTTCCTCGAACCAGGACAGAGTACGAGAACAGCTTGACGCTGAAGATGTTTTTTTTTCAGTTTGTCAACTATTACTCCTCTTGTTTCTACATTGCCTTTGTGAAAGGAAAGGCTGTTGGCCATCCTGGGAAACCTGTTTATTTGCTTGGAGAATACCGGAACGAGGAGGTATTGGAGTCCTTCCAGCCTGGTTGTTATAATGAAGTTTGCTTTGCTGACTCTTGTATATCTTCTGCAGTGTGATCCTGGTGGTTGTCTGATTGAGTTGACCACTCAGCTATCCGTCATCATGGGGGGAAAAGCCATCTGGAACAACATCCAGGAAGTCTTGCTACCGTAAGAAGGCTGAATTTAAGAATTCTTTTCTTATTAAATGTAAAAATGGGGTTAAAGACACTCAGCTAAAAATGGCAAAATTATTTCTGCATTTCGACGCCTCCACATCGCTACAGGTGGTTGAAGAACCTGATTGTCCGACACTGCGCCAGTACACCCAAAGAGACGGTGAAGCCTCGCTGGGAGCAAGATTACCAGCTCCAGCCCATTTCAAAACTGGGATTGTTCTATGAATACCTTGAGATGGGTAAGATGGACGTAAGCCTTTGCTTACGATATTGTTTGTTACATTTCTGCCCATTGTGCAACTTGAGCTTCATTCATTCATTGTAAGCAGTGGATTAATTTAAACTATTAATATACAATGCAGAAGCTAGTTATGCTAACTCAACTTGATAAAAATGAAAATCTGAGACCAGCTGTAATCTAGTCCTGGCTAATGTAATAGCCTATGTCTGCTTTATTCCTTACAGTCATCCAGTTTGGCTTTGTGACCCTGTTTGTGGCTTCTTTCCCTCTGGCTCCGGTTTTGGCTCTGTTCAACAATGTGTTGGAGATTCGGGTTGACGCGTGGAAAATCACCACACAGTGCCGACGCATTGTTCCAGAGAAGGCCCAGGACATAGGAGCCTGGCTGACCATTCTTCAAGGCGTTGCCATATTGGCTGTTGCAACCAATGTATGTTGCTGGTCAGAGTTTTTATTGAGCTACAACCGCAGTAAAGCTAACATTAGTAAAGCATTATGTTCTCTTTTGTTCTTGGTGTTTTATACTCCAGTGAAACTTTAATATTTAGCTTTCTATGTAAAACATTAGAAAATATTAACTAATATGTCAAACTTTCTTTGACACAACAACATTCTGCAGACAGACAAACATACAGCCTCTTCTTTCACAAACAGACAAATACTTTATAAGCTAAAGGTATTGCACGTGCTGCTCTGCTAATCTAACAATTATAAGAATGACTACTTTGCTGACTCGAGCACAAACTTTATAAATGAGACAACCTCGAAGTGCAACTCTGGCATACCACAGGAAGGGTGCAGAAACAAATGCAAACAACAAGCTGCAGCATTTTTAAAGCAGGAAATGGCCAGTCGGTCTGAAGAAGAGATTGAGATGATTAAAATCAAGCTTAAATTAAATGAAAAAGGAAAAACAAGTGCATAAGGTGGATTTCAGCTGTGTGCCAAGTGTTGATGGAGCTATAGTGCTGCTCAGTGCAAAAGTTCATCTGTTTGATATAAACATTTAATTTTCTTTACATTTTTTCACCTCTGTGATATTGAAAGTTGAATGAAGTACTGAGTAGTGGATGTTTTAAAGTAGACCATTGTGAGCACTATTTCTAAGTTGTACAAAGTGAGAATAGAAGACTAATTCAGACATTTTCTACTAATTAACAGCTTTAACCAGCTTCCTGCTTGCAGAGCACTAAGGAGGTTTTCTTGTGTCTCGACAGGCCATGATTATCGCATTCACATCTGACATGATTCCTCGGTTGGTCTACTACTGGTCCTTCTCAGTGTACAGTGATAACAATGAGCACACCATGCAGGGTTACATCAACAATTCCCTGTCAATATTCCACACCAAGGATTTACCCGAGGATCTGAAGAACCTCACTAGGCTCAATTACGTCACCACCTGCAGGTAGAGAGAGCTGCTCCTGAAAAGTGAAATTTCTTGTCATAAAGATCAAGATGCATGATAACTTCATGGGTTCAGGGATTTTTAAACTGGTCTTACTCTAGATTTGTAAAATGATAAGTGCTCTGTATATAGAGCATACATGTTATAGACAAGCTTAAATCTATGGTAAATTTGCTGCTGTTTGGTAAAAACCAACATGAAACAGGAGAGGTTTAATGCGCATATAGTGTGCACTGAAGCTGATTTAAGCCAGAATTATAAGGGGAAAAGTCTGCTTTGAAATAGTCCTGAGATGCATCTCATTACTGCTTGTCACTAATAGAGGTGTAGCTGAAAATGTCCATATTTTATGGGTATTAGGGGAAATGATATGGTGCATGGGCTGCATGGTGATGGTTAGCACTATGCTGTGTTGGTCCTGTAACCTGTCCAGGCTTTACCCTTCCTCTCACCTGATAAGTGCTGGGAGAGAATTTATCTTCCCTGTAGCCCTGAATCGTTACAAGCGGTATAGAAAATGGATGGATATGGTGCATTGAACTGAAAAAGTAAAGATGTTTCATTTCTTACATGATAAAACGACCTGGGATGCTTCCTGAATTCTGGTTTCTATATATTTAGCACTTCTATCAATATTTGTATTAAATCAATTGTGCTCATTCTCTACCAGTGAGCATATTTTTGTGGTTTGCACAAAAAAGAAAAAAAGAAAAAAAAAAGCCCTATCTTTATAGCACAGCTGTGCAGAAAAGTAGCTCCACCAATAAATGATGTAACACCAGTTCTTTACATACCATCTCAAAACATCACAAGGTTTAATGGGATGTACTCAGTCTCTGTGACTCTTCAGAACAACTTCTTTTTTTTTAGCAAATATCTAAACACTCTTTTAAAAAATTAAAGACCGTTTGTTATGCAGTAGTCGTGAGGAAAGAAAGCAAGCAGCAAAAAGTTTAATTTGATGCAGTTCAAAATACTCAGCATCACTGCAGACATGAAGTTTCTTTGCAGAAGGTTGTCAGGGTAAGTTCTCCTGCAGAGAATTAGTCTTTGTATGCCAAATTTGACTTTCAGCTGTTTTATCTATATCTATTTCCCAAATATGACTCTTCATACTCTTTAACAAACAAGAAGTGGGCTAAGAATTGTTTACGTTGACTTGAGTTTAGTCAGACTGTTTTGGATTATTGTACGTTATGTCATAAAAACTGACGACACCCGACTTTTTTCTTATAGAAAATGTTTTAAATCAGGTCAGCCAAAGAATATGAGCATGCACAGCCGCAATCAGAGCCACCGGTCAATGTTTTAAGGAGATATTGATCAATATCATATATTGCATGTTTTGAAATTACAGCCCTATTTTGACTTTAAGTTTAGCATCTTCCAATTTTTGTGCATCAGTAAAATTTACTAAATGAAGCTGTGCTGCAAAACTTGAAATTGAGCTTTTGGTGGCTGTTGTGTATTATCTCTAATTTATTGTCACGTGAGATAGCACATAAAATATTTTACAACTGACTGCTGTCAAAAATAAATGCATAGCTGGAAGTTTAATTCTAAAGAAATGGGTTTTTTTTTTTCTCGTTTAGATATCGAGACTATCGGTTTCCTGCGGGGCACCGGAGGCAGTACGAGCACAACATGCACTACTGGCATGTGATCGCTGCCAAAATGGCTTTTATAATTGTTGTTGAGGTGAGTACAACCACAACAAATAACTAGGAAGTCATTCTGTCAGTAAAATATGTGAGTAATACAGCCTTTAAACCAGTTAATATTAACATCTATCTTTTTCTTTATTGACACAGCACATTGTTTACTTCACAAAGTTCATCGTGTCCTACGCGATACCAGATGTCCCGTATGCTGTCAAAGAACAAATCAAGCGAGAGAAGTACTTAACCCAGGTTCTCCTTCATGAGACCAGTCTGAAGCTGGTGACCAGACGTTTGAATCCAAATTCAGATGAGAATTTAAGTCATACAGAAGAAAAGATTTAAAAATGGGGCGATGGAAAACGATTTTTGAAAGAAAACTCATCACTAGAAAGCAGTTTTCTGTCTCTGTATTGCATATCACTATGCTTTTTTTTTTTTTAAAGGTATTGACAAATATGAGTTTACATATCAGCACTTAATCTGTAAAATAAGTTAACCTGTGCCTTCTCTATAACCACTATGTTCTTAACTTTGACTTCATCGTGGTCTTTGGCTGTTATCAGAGATATCAGATCAAGAAATCTTCCTTTTATCACCTCTGAAGGTGATTTTTTTTTTATCACTGAAAATTAGGGAACTTGCTCCATTTTACTTATTTATTTGCATTGAACTTAAAGGTTAAAATGTTGTGAAAACCACTCTGTCACCATCTTAACAACAAATAGCGATTCATTCATTCATTCATCATCCTAACCACTTAGTCCAAATAAAGGTCGCGGGGAAGCTGGAGCCTATCCCAGCAGTCTTTGGGTGAAAGGCAGGGTACACCTTGGACAGCTCGCCAGTCCATCACACGACCAACACCAAGAGACAAACAACCACTCACACTCACACTCACACTCACTCCTATGGGCAATTTAAAGTAACCAGTTAACCTAACATGCATGTCTTTGGACGGTGGGAGGAAGCCGGAGTACCCTGAATAACCCATGCATACACGGGGAGAACCACTATGCCACCGTGCAGCCCCAAATAGCAATTAACGGTATTATTATCTGATAGAAATTAACTTGAATTAATCACTTTACTTGCAAAATCAAACTACTCACAGCCCACGTTGGAGACTTTCTTCATTGAAAAGACATTCTTTTAGCTGCATAAGATTAAGCATGTGTTTCTCCTTTTTCATTAAAATGATCAATATTTTTACTGCCTCTTTAAATTTTTTACTTTTTTGTATTAAAGCAAAGTTTCATCATGTTGTTCTGCTGGCTGAGGGATTGCTTTAATATATGCAGCAATGAATTACAGGTCAGTATTGGTTGTCACATGGAAGCAGTACTACTTTAGAAGACAATGCACTTATGTTAAAGTGTTTTGTTGTTTATAAAAGGTGAGGTGAACTGTTGAAAAGCTCACTTTATTACACAGTTAAGTCCCCAGCTGGTAAGGTGCACATTGTTCATGCTCTTCTCGTCTAATCAAATCTGCTCACAGGAAAATTCATCTTCAGAGCTGTTTGGAAAATAACCCATAGGAGTAAGAAAAAAAGAAAGAAAAAGTATTTTTTGTTGTGCATGCATATTTATTCATGCAGGTTTGCTAATGTAAGTACATTGTTAATGTTTTTTTTGTTTTTTTTTGCCAAATATTCAGTTATTCTTGTGTACAGTAAGGACTGTAGCTGTGTAAAGCAGAATGTTGCTGCACTTAACAGCTTCAAGTAACAAAGTCCTCTGCCTTAACCACTAACTTTATAATCTTTTATGAAATTACAAACATTTCAGTTCCTTGTTTTCTGTGTAATTTTGTCATTTGAAAAAAAACTGTATTATTGGTTTGTTTGTAGCTACTGTTCTACATCCACTATGTATGCAAACAGTATCATTTAGCAGATCTGATTCCTATTTGTATTGTAATTTAGATTATATTGACTTTACATTGCTTTTATGTACAAAACTTTCAAATTTATCGTGTTGTTTAGAAGTAAATTGTATAAAGAATAAAATCGCTTCATCATTTTATTTTTATTAGACTAATTTATGTAGGACACAACACTCATTTAAAGCACCAGTAAAACACATCTCATCAAATCAAAGAACATAAATACTCAGTTTATTTTTATTTAATTTATTTCAATTTATTTCTTTTGATTTCATCGTCTGTCCTCGTTTTTGTTGATTCTGCAGAAATGAGTGCGCATCTACATCTTTTGACCACTTTTATAAGGCTAAACTGAGTTGCGAACAACCATTTCTTAACACAAAGTACCTTGAATTGTGATACAATCACTTATTTATGTTCCTAGAAAGACCAGGAATAAAATGTATTTTATGCTTTTAGCGAGTGTTGAGGATGCTTTCAGCTCACCATACCATATGCGTGAACATACCAGTGTTGTAATGATGGAATTTTGATCAGGCAGTCTGCAACGACGTTTACATGCGACGTAGGACCCCTCGCTCACATGTACGCCCACAGTGTGCATGCCAGAGTTGTGGCAGTTTAAAAAGTAAAAAATTATCAAATTTTAGTATTATTGATTAATAAACAACACAGCTTTTGAAGAATGAGCTCCCAGATTACGTGCGTCGGGTGGGTGAAACGTGGTGTTGCCAAGGAAACCCCGGACAAGGTAAGTATTGTAACCAGCTAGCTCATGTTAGCCTACCGGCAGCTAATCTGTCAACATAGCTTTTCATTTAACTGTTCACTAATATAGCTGTCCTAAATTCATTTCCGAACATCCATGGGTCGCATTAGTAAGTGTTTTCTAATATAGCTGTCCTAAATTCATTAGAACATCGTGTAGCCACGGTTCTTAGTTTCTGTAATGTTAGACAATGTTAAAAGTTTTTTTTAAAAAAAGCATTAGCTTGTAAAGCCTAAAACTCTACGAAATTATACTAGTATTTTTAGTGTTTGATTAAAATGAAATTAACTGAATGATAGATTAATAAGTCGGTTTAAATTTGATGCAGGGCATCGGCATACGAATTCCTCGAGAAATAAAACATAACTCTGGTCATTAATATTCATAGGTTTAACTATTTTATTCCTTCAGGTTGAACTGAGCCAAGAGGAGCTCCAGCGCATCATCACTGAAGCAAAAGAAGAGTTGGGGTATGTTACTATTAAAAAAAACACACACACATAGTTACACATCAGTTTTGACACACTGTCCAAATATAAGATGTACATTTATTAATACCTTTGACTAAAAGTAAATAGGCATTCATGAACTACTTAGAGACTTGGCTGCTGAGGAGGAAGAAGAGGAAGATGAGGGTATGCCTCCTGAACAGAACCCTAGTGATGCAACAGCTGAGGCTGCTGAAGTTCCTAAGGACGAGAATGATGAGAATGATGAAGGAGTGGAGGAAGATGAAGAGCTTGCAGAGTATGGCCTGGATAGATACGATGAAGAGGATACCGGTGAGAGATGTTTGCATGTTATCTTTTTAGTTTCGATTTAGAGAGACTATTAAAAACTGACTCTTTATGCTGCATTTGTCTGATCACAATTCAGCCACAGCAAATCTTGGTGACAGTCTGGCAGGTCTCACTGTGTTCAGCTCTAATGAAGAGGATCCTTACATCACCCTCAAAGACACAGTGAGTGTCCTAAACAGTTATGTGAACATTTATAGCGTAATTTCTGTGAAGACACACAAAAACTGTATCCCACAGCAAAATATATTTAAATAAAATGCTATTGAGAGAAGTCATTTGGATCTATGTAATCCTGGACTGGTTCCTTCCCCAGGACCAATACGAGCGGGAAGACTTTCAAATCAAACCTACTGACAATTTCATCCTGGCAGGCAAAGCAGAGAAGGACTGCTGCAGTTTGGAGGTCCATGGTGAATATCTTTATTTATAACATGATGACCAGATAACAGTGAACAATTGTCTTTCTTTAATTTCTTGCTCTTTCTTACAATACTAAACAAAAAAGGTTCAACTTACTAAATGTCTCATGATAGGCAGATAAAACATTTAAAAACATGAAATAGCTCATGCTAACTGTGCACAATGTTAAAATATATTAAAATAAAATTGACTATGACTCTTTACAAAATTATTTGAAATTTATTAAGAAAGAAATTAACTAGTCGATTCCTTGTGTTACAGTTTACAACTCTGAAGAAGACTCTCTCTACGTTCACCATGATGTTCTGCTCCCAGCTTATCCACTGTGCGTGGAATGGCTAAACTTTGACCCAAACCCTGCAGAAGGACCAGGTACAGAAGCCTCGCTGTTTACCTGGTCATAATATACTGAAAAGGTCTCTGTTCTGTAAATCTGTCTTGAAAAAACTGCCAATAGTGTCCTCTTTGTGTTCCAATGACAGCTAACTATGTCGCTGTGGGCAACATGACACCTCAGATAGATGTATGGGATCTGGATGTGGTGGATTGTTTAGAACCAGTCTTCTCTCTGGGAAGCAAAAAAGCCTCCAAGAAGAAGAAGAAGAGCAAGAAGGTAAAATTGTGAAAATAACATTTTCATAAATCTAAAGATTTCTTTTAATTGTTCTCATTTGCAACATTGCTAAATGTGTGAACTTCCTTTTGTCTGTATTTCCTACTCTTAGAAGTCATGAACATGTTGCTGTCTGTTTTTATTGCTGACAGGGTGCAGCAGCAGAGCCTGTTGAGGGGCATACAGATGCAGTGCTGGATTTATCCTGGAACAAATTGGTCCGGTCAGTTTTTTAATCACAATATGTTTGACTATATGAATATGTGAACATTTGAGTCTGTAATTTGAGTTGAACCCAGCTTTGTTTTTGTACACATAACAGAAAAGCACTTTGATTTTTATTTTCAGGAACGTTTTAGCCAGTGGATCTGCAGACAACACTGTAATTTTGTGGGATATGTCTCAGGGCAAACCAGCCACAACTCTGCAAAGGCACACCGATAAGGTATTGGCATGAGAATTAAAAATCTTGGTTTTTGCCTCTGAAGCTTTGACAAAAATTAAATAAATTTGCCTTTCAGGTCCAGACATTAGCATTCCATCCTTTTGAGGCACAGACTTTGATATCAGGATCATACGATAAGTATGTATTATCTTTTATCGGAGCTAGTACATTTGAACAGTTTTATGTTAAAATAGGCTCATAATATTTTCTGTTTCCAGGACAGCTGTCCTTTATGATTGTCGTAGTCCGGACAGTAGTCATCGTACCTGGCGGTTCAGTGGCCAAGTGGAGCGTCTGGTTTGGAACCACTTTTCACCCTGCAACTTCCTGGTTAGTGCCTAAAAACTCTTTAACAAGCCCAAAATGTCCTCATGATCACATTTGGATTTTGGGTTAGGTTTAAATAGAAGACATTTAATGGCACTTAAAGGGCTAGTTGTTGTTTGAAGTTGCACAAAGTAAATGTTAGATGAAAAGCATCAAAGCATACCCAACATGGGGGGCCATAGATTGTAATGTCAAAAAATAGCAATAATGATCACCATATCTCTCCTTTTCCTTTTACAGGCTCCATAGTTAACTCGATTATGTGTATCTGTGTTTCAGGCCAGCACAGAGGATGGTTTTGTCTACTGTCTGGATGCACGATCAGATAAACCAGTGTTTACCCTGCGGGCACATGATGAGGAAGTTTCTGGTTTGTAGAAGGCTTTTTCAGATTCATCATCAGAATATTTTATTTTAAACAAAGACTGATTTATTCTGTATGCTGCACCTATGCAGGTGTGTTGACACTGTGCTGTATGAGTGAACTCATACACTGAGGATGGTGGGGTAAAGTCAGATTGTAAGAGACATCATGTTTGTTCTGTTTAATTCCTGCAGGCTTGGACCTTAGCAGTCAGATTAAAGGATGCCTTGTTACCTCATCAGCTGACAAACATGTTAAGATTTGGGACATTTTAGGCAACAAACCCAGCCTGGTGCATTCTCGAGATATGAAAATGGTAAGAAGTTACAAATACAGCATGTTGACTTTTATTAATGAGGGTTTATAGTTTGTTATGGGGGTGTATTATGTATTTATTTTAACTTGTTTTCCCACCTGTGAACAGGGAGTGCTGTTCTGTGCTTCATGTTGCCCTGATCTACCCTTCGTCTATGCCTTTGGAGGTCAGAGAGAAGGCTTGCGGGTTTGGGATATAAGTGATGTTGCAGCAGGTACAATTCATACAAAGCTATGATTTTGTTAGATTAAAAGTTTAATTATTTTCAAGTATTTTTTAAATTCCATATATAAGATTATTTCAACTAGTATGACATAGTTTAGCAAATATTTTTTTCTGTGGTTTAGAAATAATAGAAACAGACATTTACAAATGAAGGTAATTGTGCTCATATGTCATTCTGACTGTTTTAGTTGCTGAGGTGTTCAGCAGCCGAGAGCGCTTGGTGATAAATACCGGACCACAAGCATCCAGTTCTGCAGCCACATCAGACATGGAGGTCTCCTAGTGATGCTCTAGGAGAAGCAGCCGCTTCTAAACATGAACGACAGTGGAAACTCCCTGCTGTGCCTCGCTGTGTAACACTGGTTCACAGGAGAAAGACTGGATTAAATAAGGGTGCTTTAAATGTGGTGTCAAGCTGGCCAAAATGTTTGAAAAACAAGTCTGAAAAGACTTGATGAACTTTAACCGACATAAAAAACATGAACATTAAAGACATGTTAAGAAAAAGAAAGAAATTGTATCTAGTGTCAATTTTTCTGAATTAATTTTTGACTTAAGTGCAAACCATTGTTCAAATATTTGTATCACTGTGCCAAAATATTAATTTAGTTTATTGAGAGTTGTATCTGTTTTCTTTTCTTTGTGCATTACAGATATAAAATGTTACTCAAATTAATGTGACAACATAACTAAAACCTGATATTTAATCCCTGTGATTCATGTTATATGCATATTATGTAAGGGTATTACAACATAAAAATTAAACTTTTTCCGGTTTTGATATTTATTTCATAGATTGATGCTGTTTGATCATATTAGACACTTCTTTCTTCATTATACACTCAACTACTGAAAGAAAATTATTTTAATTGAAGTGCATTAAATGTAAGTGCCACAAAGGTGACGCTGCTCTTAGTTTAGATTTTATGTTTAATGTTTTAAAGCAAATGCGTTGTTATAGTTTGAGATTTCACTCTATACAGCTAAACATTTTCAAAACGTTTTGTTTGTTTACCATTTCCAGGGGAAAATATATGAAAAAAGTAATTATGTTTTATCAGGCAGGGTCCACCCTGGACAGCTCGCCAGTCCATCGCAGATATATATATATATATATATATATATATATATATATATATATATATATATATATATATATAAACATATATATATATATATATATATATATATTTTTTTTTTTATTTTTTTTTTTTCTTTCAAACTTTAACTACTTGTCTTGTGAATCTCGCACATGAAGTGGAACTCGGCAGTTTTGGTTAGAGCGCAAAGACGGAAGTATTATACTGATGCACACACTAAACTCAGCATGGCGTCAGGTCACCTAAGCAGACTAAGCGGTTTGTTCACGCAATTTTATATAGGAACTACACATCGGTACACGCAAAGTAAGTATTTGGACAAAATCAATTATTTTTGCATTAAACTGTAACTTTAACATGATTGAGTTGACTGGTCATAACCGACAATACCGTGGTAAGCTAAGGGATGCTAACCTTGACAGTCTGCTCAGCAGGTAAACAGCAGCTCTGATCATCGATAGTGTTGTCATCACTTCTCGTTCCGAAAAATATGTTCAGTATACAGAATTTAATATTTAGTTAACTGCTTGTCAGGAATGGTGGCATCTCGAAAACATTTCTCCCGCGGCTCTTCCCCAACGAGCAAAATGAGAGAAATAGTTGGAAAAGTTGAACCTTTTGGAAATAATTTGCTTATAGTTTTTGTCTTTTTAGAAAAGCAATGTCTTTAAAAGAACATTTATTATCAATTAAGCATTTACTCGGTTTCTTGTCATTTCTGTTCTGTTGCAGTTTGTTTGTTGCCACTTCGACAGAAGTCTACTGGTGATGCGCCTTCAATTATGGGTCCTAACTGGTAATATAATAATTAACTGTTAAAATTAACATCGATATAATAATAATTTTAAAAAAAAAGTAATCCAAAACAAAGAAAAACTTAGATGAAACCTATGTAATTAAAGGGAAAAATCATATTTTTGAGGCAGATTCAGAGTTGCAGGTTATGCAGATGGGACTGCAAAATCCACATTTTACAAGCCCTGGGGTTTATACTATTTAATGGAAATGTGGGAGTATATATTTATTTATAAGTCAGTATGGTACAAGTGTCATCTTAGGTCAGCTTAAATTTAGCCTGTACATTTAGTCAGGTGTTGAGCAGTAGGGTTACTGCAATATTGTGTTCCAGTCTGAGGGGTATCCAGTAAGGGTGGGAAAATCGAATAAAAAGTTCAAATATCTGGGTTTGTTTTTTTTTTTTTTTTTTTTTTTTTGCTTTCAAACAAATAAAAGTAATTCATAATAAAGTCTTTTTTTGTTCATTTTTATTGTTTTTTTTTTTTGTTTTTTTTTTAAATTGTTTTTATTTATCTTTTTACTTGTCTACTTGGGCATTATAGCAGCAGAATGATGGTCTGGCTACCTTTATTGTTTTTTCCTAATTGAAATCAAGAAAATGACAAGCAAAAAAATAAGTTTTATATATTTATTTGTTTATAATTGGCAAAAATCAGCAATATCAAAAGATTGTGAGAATTGCAATTTAAATCGAATCGGCACCCAAAAAATCGGAATCGAATCTAATCGGGACAAAAGCATATCGTCACAGCCCTAGTATCCAGTGCTGCTTTATGTAGCTTACTTTATTGGAATCGCAGAACAGAAATCTAGAAAATCAATGTTTCTATCTCTTCACTATAGCACGGTGGAAATTGGCGTGACTTCAGATGAGAAAACCATTGTGTGTTATCATCCTGCTGTCGATGTTCCTTATGAACTCACTCAGGTAAGAGGATGGACTGCAACTGCATAAATATTGTTGTCAGATTATCTAATGAATCTTTATATAAGCAACTTTTTTTAGACGAAAGAGAGCAATAAATGCTGGAAAATATCAAGTACATTTTCTGGTTTCTGCAATTCATGTGCTTATTTTTTAAACTAGACTATTTAGATTTCATGACATGCATTTGGAGGAAGTGTATTGTTTGTTTTTAAACTGATTTAATTGATAAAGAAAATTAAATTTTGTAATTTTGTTGGGTGAAACCTTATTATGTCTGTAAATCATTGCAGCCTATTGAACGGCCAGATACCTTGACAACACCAGCAGAGACCCATGATCAAGTTTTAAAGGCCCACCTCAACAAGGAGGTTTTAAAAGGCAAAGAAGGACCCAGTGTAGAGGAACTGAGCAAGATGTTTTTCACCACAAAACACAGATTTTATCCAATAGGACAGTAAGTACACAAATAACACACATGTGCCATCTGGGAAAAGGCTGACTTTTAAGTACAATGCTTTGTCTGTTTTTTTGTTTTGTTTTGTTTTTTATATATGTATATATATATATATATATATATATATATATATATATGTATCTAACTACATTCATACTGGTTTATTATGTCTGGAGATGTTGGTCAAACTGTAGAATAAAAGGTTGGAGCCATGTGGGCTGTATCATAATTTTAGCTGGCATATAATTTAGTCAATGATAAACTAGAGGTTTATGTTAGCTGACTTTACAGTGCTGATGTTTCAGTACTTCATCTGTTTTCAACTTGGATGAGGATTGTGGAGGTTCTTATGTAGTTTGTTGTATAAAAGTGAAGTTGTGTAAAAGCACTAAGACAGTTTTTTTTTTCTCTGTAAACAGGTATCGCAGGAGGCGCATCAAGACCAACCCTCCAAAAGACAGATAGCTGAATGTCTGAGTTCCTGTCAAATCCTGTTTGTCTTGTTACTGTCATGTAAAATAAAAAAATAAATGAAAAAAATGTGTTGTTTTTCCAGCAACAGTGTTATTAGTTATAATGTGAAACTACAAATTCACAAAACAGCCTGCAAATAGATCGGATCATAACCTTATCTGGATGTCACCGGAGTATGTCCCTGTTGTGAAGAGGCTTCCTGTTTCCACTAGAACTGTGAGGAAGTGGAGCCAGGGGGCCACTGAGGCGCTGCAGGACTGCTTTGGCACTACAGACTGGGATGTACTCTGTCAGGACCATGGGGAGGACATCAACAGTTTAACGGACTGCATCACGGACTACATCAACTTCTGTGAGGATGTAGCTGTGCCTACTCAGACTGTCAGCTGTTATCCGAACAACAAGCCCTGGATCACCAGTCAGCTGAAGGGTCTTCTTAATCAGAAGAAGAGGGCTTTTGCGTCTGGTGATAAGGACAAGTTGAAAGAGATACAGGGACAGATCAAGGTCAGACTAAGGGAGTGTAGGAGCGCTTATGGGAGGAAGCTGGAGGCCAAGCTCCAACAGAACAACACCAGAGGTTTGGAGGGGTGTAAAGTCCATCACTGGCTTCAACACCAAAGCCAAACAACAGGATGGTGGAGAGGACATGGCTGAACGACTCAATCTGCATTTCAACAGATTTAGCCTCTCACCTCCTGTTGCCCCCTCCTGTACTCACACTTCCTGGACCGTCTACACACACCTCCCCACAGAGCACTCAGACAGACAATCAACAACCCACACCTTCAGCCCCCTTGTCCCAGCTCAACACCCCTGCCCCCCTACCTGCCCCCCTGTCGCAGCTCAACACCTCTACCCCCCTACCTGCCCCCACCCCCACAGAGGAAACGTCCCCTCTGACATTGACAGCCGGCCAGGTGAGGAAGCAGCTGGAAAAGGTTCGTCAGAACAAGTCTCCTGGACCGGACCAAGTCAACCCATGGGTCCTGAAGACTTGTGCTGCTCAGCTGACTGGAGTCCTGCACCTCATCTTCAACCTGAGTCTGAAGCTGGAGAAGATACCGGTGCTATGGAAGACCTCCTGTATAGTACCGGTACCAAAGAGGCCCGTCCCATCTGGCCTCAATGACTCCAGACCGGTTGCACTGACATCTCACGTGATGAAGGTGTTTGAGAGACTCGTCCTGGCCCAGCTGAGACCCCTCGTGTCATCTGCCCTGGACCCTTTACAGTTTGCATATCAGGCTCAACTTAGTGTGGGTGATGCTGTCATCCATCTTCTGCAGCGTGCTCACTCACACCTGGATAGTGTTAAAGGCTCGGTGAGAATCATGTTTTTTGATTTCTCGAGTGCCTTTAACACTATTCAGCCTGTTTTGATGAGTGACAAGCTGCTCGGGATGGGTGTCAGCTCCTCCACTGTCTCCTTGATTGCTGACTACCTGTCTGGCAGGCCTCAGTATGTGCGGCTGGGGAACACCCTGTCTGATACTGTGGTCAGTAATGTAGGAGCTCTGCAGGGCACTGTCCTGTCTCCTTTCCTGTTCACTCTGTACACCTCGGATTTCCGGTACAGCTCCGGGTCCTGCCACCTGCAGAAGTTCTCTGATGACTCTGCGGTGGTGGGGTGTATCGGGGATGGACAGGAGATGGAGTACAGGACACTGATTGCAGACTTTGTGAAGTGGTCCCAGGCTAACCATCTGCTCCTGAATGTGGACAAGACAAAGGAGCTGGTCATCGACTTCAGGAGAAAGAGGACACCAGTGGAGCCCATCACCATCCAGGGCTCAGAGGTGGAGATAGTGGACTGCTACAAATATCTCGGAGTCCATGTGAACAGCAGACTAGACTGGAGGGACAACTGTAATGCTGTTTACAAGAAGGGCATGAGCAGACTGTACTTCCTGAGGAAGCTCAGGTCTTTCAATGTGTGCAGTAAACTGCTGGAGATCTTTTACCAGTCTGTGGTAGCGCCCTGTACTTCGCTGTGGCCTGCTGGGGCAGCAGTACATCCAAAAGGGACATCTCTCGGATTGACAAACTGATCCGCAAAGCTGGACAGGTGGTTGGCTGTCAACTGGAGACATTTGTGACAGTGAGGGACAGGGGGACTCTGGACAAACTGCTCTCTATTATGGACAATCCTGCTCATCCACTCCACCGGACTGTAGAGGGGCAAAGGAGCTCCTTCTCCAATAGACTTTTACAACTGCACTGTCACAGTGAGCGCTAGAAGAACACATTCTTACCATTCTCTATACAGATGTACAATAACTCCCCACTTTGTGACAGATAACTAACATTCATTTCAAAGCCCCTGTGTAAACTGGCACTGCATTTAGTCACATGTTGTATATATTGTAAATTTCTAAATTTCCATATTCTATATTGCCAATTTTACTTTAGATAGTTTTATTTATCTTTTATCTTTGTAAAAGTGTACATATTCCAGATTGCTTTATGGATAGTACCTATTCTATTTTATTATTATTATTTACTTTTTTTTTTTCTTACCTACTATTGCTGGTCTATTTCTTCCTCTATTGCTGTTCTGAGCTACTGTGACAACAGAATTTCCCTTGTGGATGAATAAAGTCTGTCTAAGTCTAAGTCTAAATAAACATGTATTGAAATTTACATCAACAGAAAAAAAGAGCTATAGCTTCAGAAAAACACGGTACAAACATGTTTTTGGGCATTATCTCTTTGGAGGCTAAGACTGGACAATTCTTGTTATTACAACATCCTCTTTATTGAAGTACTGCTGTTTAACAAGAGAAATGTAATCCCATCTTAATCACTTATATCTTTTTATGATCAATTTGCTGATGGCATACACTGCTCCAGAAAAGTTCATATTTGATTTTGACATCAGAATATTCTTAAAATGCAGTAATAACCTACACAGATGAAGTAACCTAAACTAACCTAAAATCTTTTGAATGCACAGTTCTTAAGTTTTGCATCTTGCATAAAGTGCTGTCCACGAACAAAGTGACTAATCACAAAAAGCGTAAGTGTCTAAAACCTGAATCAATCACAAAATGTTCTTGTTTCATGACAACTTTTTCTTTAATCTTGTTCATCATTCTTTTCACATTTTGACATCAGACCGAGACAATGCCTAATTCATTACAAATTATTAAGACATTTACATTTTTGTTGTGGTATATTCACTACTGTCAACTTTTCTTTAAAAAAATAGTTTGAAATGAGTATTTCCACTCCAAAATTGGCCTTAATGCACAATTTTAATGTAGCGTGAAGTGCAGTTTTTACACTTCATGAACATTTTGTGAAAATATACAACATGAAAAAGAAGCATCTGTTGAAAAATTGTGTTGTTTAAATAGTAAAAGTATACACATCATCATTAGTTTTACAGGTCCTTTAATTCAATGCTTCTTTCATAGGTTTTAATTTTATTTAGATGACGTGAAGAGTACAGTCAGCTTTGCAGCCATCTGCTGGGGTAGTAGCATCAAAACCAGACTTGAAGAGAATCAACAAACTGATCAAGAAAGCTGGTCCTGTGCTTGGAGTGACTCTGGAGCCGCTGGAGCTGATTGTCCAAAGAAGAATGCTGCACAAGCTGAAGAAGATGATGGTGGATTCTTCACACCCTCTCCACAATACAGTGAAGAAACAACAAAGTGTGTTCAGTTAGAGGCTTCTTCAGGTCTGATGTAAGACTGAAAGATACAAAAGATCACTCCTGCCTGCAGCCTCCGGAACAAGACCTCCTCAAGTTAATTATCTGCTACAATATTGAATTTCCCTTTGGGGATTAATAAAGTATTTTTTCATTTTCATTATCTGCTACAATATTGAATTTCCCTTTGGGGATTAATAAAGTATTTTTTCATTTTCATTATCCTCGATTATTGTAGGCTACGATGTAATTAGGAAATTATAAGAATCTCGTTCAGTTTTCACAGCCTTCATAATATTATTATAAGACATTTTTGATTGATGACGAGTATAATATTGCCAAAATAGTCATGTATCAATATTTTCACGTACACACATGACGCCACTCTACTTCCTCACGTCATCTGACGCCACCGGAAGAGCGAGTTATCAGGCCCCGCCCCGGCACTTCAGTCAATCCAACCCGAGGAGAAGGCGAGTCAGCGGCTAAAAATATAATTGCTAACACAAGATGGCCGGTTTGCCTCGTAGGATTATAAAGGTACACCTGACACTGAACAGTATAATAATATCTAAATTAGCAAACATGTGGGTATTACAGAGTTAGTTGGGTGACAATGTGGATCTATAAATGCTACCATCTTGCGTGTAGCTTAGCGTTAGCTGCTATCCAGCTAGTTATGGCTCGTCTGCAAGTGTTTTGTTTGCCACTTCCGTTTACTCCCTTCTGCTCTGTCTGTGGTTCAAATCTCGTTGAAGATTTTTTGTTTTTTGACTTACTTAATATTTTTCAGAACAATATTTTAAAAATCTTTTATGGAGAAGAGGCATGAATCAGCTAATTCTTCCAGTTTGTCCTAGTCGCCATATGAATGGATCGGCTATTTGTGCTAGGCTAGCGGTTGTAGCTATGCTGCTCCGTTCACATGTCGGGCGCTTTGGTCAAAAGCTGGCCAGATGGTCTTGAAACATATGGATGCTTCCAACGAGCCGGTGGCATTAGCATGGCTTCTTTTTAGTGAGACAAAACGGTAAAAAAAAAAAAAAAAAAAGACCGCATTGTGAAGCCTATTGCGCAGCGGTTTCCTTCCTCCGCCGCACCATCAGCCTTTCTGGGCCAGGCCCGGCAGTGGGCGCGATCAGCCGTTTCCGCCACATCCAGCTCCAGGTTTAACAGGTTTTTACAGCCTGTATCTCAATGTTCTCAAAGTAAAAGCATTATCTATATTGAGATCCGGAAAATTCTAGAGCTTCTTTCTATTCAGACGAAATTTATATATATATATATATATATATATATATATATATATATATATATATATATATATATATATATATATATATTTATTTATTTATTTATTTATTTATTTTTTAAATCGTAGCCTGTGTTGAGCCCTTCCGTGGAAATGCAGATGTTCAGTAAACTCTGCACCTGCTTATTCAGAAATATTTCACTTCCTTGTTTTGGCTTCCATTGTCACGATCCTCTTAGTGTCGTGTTTAATTATTTATTTGCATTGAAACATAACTTTTTAAATTAAGGTTAAACTATACATTCCAATAGACCTTTTTCCAGTCAAGTAGATTCTATAAATGGAGAGAAATAAATCTTATTTTGAGTATTGACAGGAAATTAATTAATGCTGTTTTTATGTCATGCTGCATCACTTAATTAAACTACAGAAGTGGTTTGTAGCATTTGTTGTGTGAATACGTTGTTGCAATTATTTGAATTGACAGTAGTTGTTTTGCATAATCATTACATTTTTGTCTGTTCGCCTTAGTGCACCTACTTGAAATCAACAGAAATTTAATCTTTACATCACTCTTTAGTTATTACAGTTTGGCCCCAGCTGTCTTGTAGTTAATTAACCCTTTAAAACCTGGTGCATTAAACTGGGTATGCCAGTCATCATGTGTGGTGCATCACAACCTGTTTAGCTGTTGACTTTTAGTCAACTTTGTTTTGATGAGCATGTTGTTGCGATCCTGTCATGAATTTGTTTGCAGAGGAAAAAACTTCTTCACTGCTGCAAGGTAGTTTTGGGATGCAGCCAATTTAAACAGGAAAGCTGGGCAACTTGGAGGTGATTGGAAAAGGAGGATGGTCAAAGGCACTCAGCTTTCTGAACACCCTTCAGTTTCAATTTATCTCAGGCTACTTGTAGCCTGTCAGTTTCAGTCTTTGATTTTATACATTAGTATATTTTTTTATCAAATAATATTTCACGATCTACAGCACGTTTTCCCAAACAATATGATCAATTTTTAAAATTTTTTCCATGAGCTGGGCAGTTCGGATGGTACTTTAAAATAATTTTACAAGCAGCACCGACATCCTAAATCACCTTTTTCTATTAGAAATAAGCTAAATGTTGTGGGTTGTTGTAAATCTGTTATAAGCGCTACAGCCCTCAGCCACCTTTCATGATCTGTATTAAACAGGTCATTGTTTTCAGTATGTAGGTGAAAGTGTGTATGTATGTGTGACTAACAAGGACAAAATTGTTCACCCTCATACTTTATGTGTCTGAACGTCTGTTATCTAGTAATGCTCCCACACTTCTTCCTGCTGCTCTGTTTTGAGTTTAAAAATGTCAACAGCGGTGTTATGTATTTTCTTGTTCTGACTACACTCAGGAGACACAGCGGTTGATGGCAGAGCCTGTTCCAGGGATCACGGCTACACCTGATGAAGGGAATGCACGCTACTTCCATGTGGTCATTGCAGGGCCTCAAGACTCTCCCTTTGAAGGAGGCACATTTAAACTTGAACTATTTCTTCCAGAAGAGTATCCCATGGCAGCTCCCAAAGTGCGATTCATGACCAAAATCTATCACCCCAATGTTGACAAGCTGGGTAGAATATGTTTAGATATTTTGAAAGGTAAGACTACGCAGCTGTCATTTAATTAGATTAATTTTGTTTGAATCTGCTTTTTTCCCCCATGCTTGATGGATTTCACCGTGGAACTGCACCCATGTGATTGTCGAGTGTTTGGATGGCTGATATTTATATATTTGCCCCCATAAGCAGATTTTTTCTTTAAAGTTCAAATTATTTTTTTATTTTTTGCTTTACCAAATGCTTAAGCAGTTTCCAATTGATCAAAAACTTGGGAGAAAATGGTGCCTTTTGATAGAAAATTTGATAGAAATTCGCTGACCACCAGCAGCAGCTTGAAAGCTAAGCAGGCCAGTTTGTAGCCAAAACATATAGAAAAATGAAACACTAGCATAGCATCACTGGTTAACTTCCTATGGTCACGGCCAGAAATTGCTTAAGCAAATTAAACTGTGATGAAAAATGTACAAAACACAACTGTTCAAAGTTGAAGAGAAAAAACAAAAACAAATCAGTTTGTAAAAGCTATTGCAACCATTACGCCAGGTTTTGAAGTTAAGTTTGTTTTTGCTTAGTAAAAGAATAGCAGGTATGCTGATAAAACATTGTATTAAATGTGATGATTCTCTCATCTTGTAGCTGGTTGGCTAACACAGTTTATTTAACCTCTTTTTCATGTTTGACCTTCTAAACTGATATTTGCTTCCCGTTTTTCATTTTGTCCTGACTTTTAACAGACAAGTGGTCTCCAGCCCTGCAGATCCGCACAGTGTTGCTATCTATCCAGGCATTATTAAGTGCTCCCAACCCAGATGATCCCCTGGCAAATGATGTTGCAGAGCAGTGGAAGAAAAATGAAAGCCATGCCATCGAGACAGGTGAGGAGAAGATTTTGGTTAATCATTTCAGCATCATTGATTGAGCGCAGCACACTGGCACAGGTTGTCACAGATTTCCAAAATGATTAAAATGCTTTGACAGATGGCAGCAAACATTTGCTCATTTTCAGACTTCTGAAATTCCTCCCACATCCCAAATGATCCAGAAGGGTTGCTGCTGCTGTCTCTGTAACCATTGTGGTTGGAAAGAAATAACAGCAAACAAATCCTCAGCAACTTGGAGTGATGGAGGTAGAAATTTAAATGCAGGCAAATAATGAAAAGACCAAAGAAACTGAGAAACAGCAGGAACTGAACTAATGACTCAGCTACCTGGACATGTGGTTACAACTGATCTTGCATTACCTTGGGAAAAAAAAATAGTTTATTAAGTTGTAAAACAAGAATCCATTGCATATAGAGTTTTTTCTCAATTACCTTTTTTAAGGACGTTAAAGCTTGTATGCTCAGTGCACAGGCAACAAAAATACTTCAAACTGTCAGGCTTATTTCACGAGCAGCTTTTGCTTTGCTTTGACTGATCTTAAAAGTACAAAGTGTTAAAGTGTGAATTTCTAAATATCTAACCACAACTTGTTTATATGTGCCACCATTCACCACACTGTGAAAAGCATTTTGGTATGGCAGCCCTGCTTCCTGTTTGATTAACAGTTTAGTTTATCTTTAGGCAACCTTGAAAGTTACAGTTCAGCTTTCCTAATATGACCAATTTCTGCTTCTTTTCATCTGTGAAAGTGAAGGTAAATTCTCTGTAATCTGTTTTTATAATGTTTTATAGAATAAAATAGAAAATTAATCAGACAGAAATATCTTGTTGGATCCACTTAAAGCACTACATGACAACATTACCTTTTTACTGTTTAAGTTCATTCCTTATGTACCCTGGCAAATTTAAATTTATCTCATCATGAAGCTTGAATAATGTTCCTTTCACCACTGATTTTCTTGATCTGTTTTCAACAAATGTTCACAGGATCTCAGTCATTCAGGATCTTCACCAACCAATAATGCTTTGGACAGTTTTAAACCAAGTTTGAAGCCTGTTATACTTGCTGAGAAGGGAGAACTTTGTTTCTGTTCTGTAGGCCACAAGAACAAGGAAAAAGTTCATTTTATTCCTGTCAGTTCATATTCCTTGTTCGCGACGAGTGACTAATGATTATTGCAGGGGAGTGTCTGTGTCTATAAATGGACTATTCTCAGTGACGTCTTTTTTTTTTTTTTTTTCTTTCTTTCTTTCTTTCTTATTCTGTCATGGAGGCAAAAAGCTGGCAGCTGTTATAGTGATTGTTGATTTGCTGTTGTTTCTCAACAGGAATTGTGCCAGCAAACAGTCTAAATCAGTTCAGCACTGGTCAGACACAGATATTTATGAAGAAGAAAAAAAAGTGTCTGTTGCTGTTCAAGATTGGCATGATTTTCCTGTTTCCAAACCCACAACCTGCCAACTGATTGAGACTTTACTACCCGATACAGCTTACCTCAACATTTAGAATTAACTAATCAATTTTGCAGGGGCAGAATTAAAGCTTACAAGTAGTTAGAGGTTTATTAATTATAAACGCTTTGTTCTTGCGGCCTCGATGGCGTATTTAACAGGCTTCCGTCATTCATGGCCTGGTACATTAATAGCTGCACAAACATACTTTAACAACCCACTTTCTTATTTTTAGTTTTTACCATCCAAATAGTGAAATCTTCCACTGCATATATGCAGGATTTTATTAAGGCCCTTCACTCGTCTCTGTCAGACACACACATCTGTTCCTCACATTTCAATATGCTCTTACCAGATCAGTACACCATCTTGCACAGTGTAGATTTGAGCTACTTTTTCCCAGAACCTTTGCATATTCTCATGCCAAAAAAAAAGCCCCCGTTGGATTGAATTAAAAAGAAAAAAACAACATTTGAACTAACCTGAGGTACTTTGTTTCAAACAAAACCCTCATATTAATAAATCATTTCCTCAGTCATAATATGGTCGAGGTCCAAAAGTAACTGCAGCCAGTTCGACCAAATTAATGTGATGTCCATTAGAAAACAGAGCATTATGTGCTTTAGGCTGCATATTGTTTTCTGAGTGTTTTTTTCCCCCCAACTTTATTTGTTGATTTTCAAAGCAGTACACAATTAAGGCAGGAGAATATGAAACCTATATTGGTACTGTACCAGTAACTTTCATAAAGGCAGACTAGAACATAACCCCCCCCACCCCTCATTCAAAAAAAAAAAACCAAAAACAAGTGACACAAAAACAACAAAGACATACAGTAACAACTATCATCATAATGTAACACTGATAGTTGTGAATAAAGCAAAACATGAAGGTGATACAATGTTAAGAAATATCTTGTACAAGCATTTAAAAAAAAAAAAAGGGTGACAGGGGAAGTGCCAAAATGTCAAGTTCATTCATACTAGAGCAGTAAACCAGCAACATATAAAGAACTCGTTAGCCTGGAATGCCGTTTTCTGAGTGTTTTTGATTATCTTTACTCGACACCACTCGACACTTTTTTTGCCTTCTTGCACAATCCACACACCGAGCAGTCATCCTGTCTCTGTCCTCTCCTCAGCCCGAACATGGACCAGGCTCTACGCGAGCAACACTGAAGTATAGAGGAAGCAAGAAGAGGCGTCTGAATGTGATCTACAAAATGTACTCCTATTCTGTCAACATTGAATTTAACGGACACAAAAAGAGTTTAAAAAAAAAAAAAAAAGGTTCAAAGTCCAAATCTGTTTAAAAAAAAAAGACAAGATTTGACTTATTTTCCTCTCTAAAATGCGTTGTGTGTTACCTTATTCTTTTTTTCTTTTTTTTCTTTTTTTTTTGTTCCCCTTTTCTTCCTGTGTTGCTATTTAAATGCATGGACAGAGAACGACACCCTTCCCACCACAGTCTTACAACTCCCATGCAATATGTTGTCCTGAGCTAGGCACATACTGGTACGTTTGCAGAATATTCATTCATTAAAGCTGTCCTTTTTACACATGCATTATTTGTCAACACATCTGTCTTTTTGTGGGAGATGGCTTAGTGTGTTATTTCAACACATGCAGTCTACAGCTCTCCTCTTCAAGTGCTTCTGAGACAGAATCTAAAGCAAAGAGGATTATTTAGCTTGTCAGAGCATAACATTTTTAAAGAAAAAGGCTGCGCACACTCAACAGAATAGTTGGATTTCCTTTGTGCGTATAACAGCCAGCTGCTGAAGCTACATTCAGCATCATCCCAGGTGCTCATGTGGCACTCAACATAGAATACTGCAGTTTTTATCGCTTGATAAAATTGGATCAAAGTAGACCTAAATTAATCCAAACAGGAAACTCCGCCTTAATCCCCCTTCTTCAACACATAAAAGGTAATCCCGGACTGGATGAGCTGAGTAAAACAGCAGAGGGCAGAAATAGCCTTTTTTTTTTTTTTTTTAAATCATAAGAATGTGGTCACTTTGCTATAAATTAAGTTTCATCATGTCTTGGATATCTGGCCCATTTGCTAAAAAGCAAATACAAATAAATTCACAGCCATGGGTAACATTGAAAATTCATTGTGTTCATTGAAATCTGAACATTGTTTTTATGTTATGAAAGACTATCAAGCAAGCTGTTTGTATAACTTGTACTCTGCTGTCTGAATGCCATGCGGGATCTTGATGGTATAAAATTTGCCAATGTGTAAGGTTAGGCTTCATAGAACTGGATGTAATCTTGGTTTCATTTCCGTCGGCTGCTCAGTGAGTCGGTTGGACAGTTTTGCGAGGGACTTCCACCTGCTTTAAAAAAAAACCATTCCTAACACATCCAGAAATGTAGATGAACACACACGCTTTGTGTTCACAAGGAACTCTTATCGGTGTTGTAGCAGATGATTCGGATGTGTTGAACATGAGTTATTTTTAAGAGTGAGGGAAGTCCAACTGTTAATTTTTTATCTGTACGTCCATGTTATTTATGTTGCCATTTTATTTTATTGTCAGTTTACATAATTTTAAAAGGAGGAATAAAAAAATAAGTAGCAGGATCAAACTGATATCAGGACAGCTCGTTTCATGAGTGTTTAGTGTTGGGGTGCTTAGGGTGCTCTCTTTTTTTTTCTTTCTTTAGGGAAAGTTTTGGTTTTGTCATCGGTTATGTTTTTTTTTTTCTCCTGAGGTGGTCAAAAATAATTTTTTCTCTTTTCTTCTGACACTGATGTGATGATTATGCAAGTGCATTTAATTGATTCCAGAGGGGGAAATTAGTTCATTGTGGTAGCAGGATAAAAAAAAAAAAAAAAAAGTGATGTTACATAATAAAACGTATTCAAAGTTTAAGATGTTAGTGGGCCTTAATGGATTTTGTATTGACTCAAGGGAAACTTGTGTCAAATTCTAGGGAGCAACTTTAAATATGTGGAGAAAAACTTAGAAAAAACCCCTGAAACTTTCCTTTTTAAACAATAAAATGGTTAATTTGTGCTTAAGTTAAATCTGCTTCAGAATTAGAGGGAGGACTCCCCAGTCATGTGTAGGACCTATTTTGTTGAGCCCTCTTTTCTTGCTCCTTGGCTTATCGCTGGCTCGGTGTTGCTTAGATCTGTTTGCGTCGTGTCCACATTTAGAAATAACATTTAATCTGCCACATTTACTCAAGTATGGAAGATGGAGCATGGCTTAAAACCTGGCTAAGTTATTGTTTCCCTGAGAATCTAAACCAGGAAATAGTCCCTAGATTTCTAAAGGATCAAAACACTGCAGAATCAAGCTGATCAATCATTTTCCAGTGTGTTGAAAAGAAAATAAATCGGTGCATTTGCATACATGGCTCTCCAAACACTCTGTAAATAAACTGAGTTGAGTAAGTAAGAGGAGTCTCCTCTGTTTTATGGTGTGTGGATGTGTTTCTAAAAGGTGAAGGTTGCAGCTGAGATCAATTTCACACACTGCGCCGCGCGACAAATTGCATCCAGCTGTTTACAACTCATTACAATTTGTACTCTGAGGTTTATATTGAGAAGGTTGCAGCAGCAGATCTGCTTTTCCTGGATGACATACTGAGTGTTTTGTAATAAGGTAAGCCATGTACAGCTGAGGGACACTCGCATGTTGTGATTCCTGATGAAAATGTCCAAGGACAGCATAGGGCAACAAGATTTGGCTTGTATCTTGAAACTTCAAAGGTAAAAGGAAAATTGACATGTAAGCGACATCCAAATGGGAAAATGTGTGGTTACGCAGTTCTGACAGTGGGAACTAAACATTTGTACAGAAGCTGGCTCCTCAGGTCCAGACTTTGTGACCTATGATCACCTTTAAAGAGAGTTCCCAGCAACATCTCTCCTCTGACCATCTTGCTGACATTTGCACATTGATACATAAACATCTGATATGAAATAGACAAGCCATACAGAGGCAGAACACTGCAATGAGACTATTAACATCACCATAGACTGGATAAGTCCAAAGCAGAGTTCTTTAGTTCTTAAATTGAAAGGTAACAAGTACTGAGCATAAGAAATATATGTATAAAAGCCAAGTCAGGTTGAGTTAAAAATCAAAATATCTAGCAAGGATGACGAGCATCTAATTGTGGCCTTTTCAATTTAACTGCACACAAATGAATACAAAACTCAAAAACAACAAAATGCCTGGATTGAGTTTTTGGTTTCTGTGAAAAAGTCTAATTTTGTTGTTAGATTTCACAACTTAAAAATGTCCCTTTTACGAGTGCAACCCAGTTACTGTGCACATCGCAGGGGCACGTCTAAGTTTAGTATAAATAAATCTAAGTAAATTACTTTAGTCAGCTTGTGGCCAGAAGTCTCGTTTTAGGTGATTGCTATAGAAACCTTTATTTATCTCTGTTAATTCACCTCATAAAAAGGAATCTTTTTAAATTTGCTGCTGGTTTAGTTTTTACCATGAATGAAAGCTTTTTATGTTTGATCCTAACTGATCAATATGACATGTTTAAGGAGCAACACGTTTTTAAGAGAATACAATCTACAAGCAAATTAATACATATTTCATTTGAGTGTCATTAATTTTAATGATTAAGGAAAGAGGAACAGTCAAATACTAGTTTCCTTGGGTTTTGTCCTGCTTGGTTCATCATCATGAAGCCAGAATAAAAGTCACACTATCACAGAAACCTTCAGGTCTAAGTCAATTATTAAAAAAGTAAATTCATTCACTTCCAGACATTTTTACCAAGAATAATTTAAATAAAATTCATGTAAATCTTTTTTTTTATTATTATTAAAAAGGATCAGATCCACTTGTCCCTCCACTAATTATTAGTGACACTTTATTCAGTACAGACACTTTTAAAACTGACATTATTAAAGATTTTCATACCACCATTCACTTCTACCTGCTGTCTTAAAATGTTGCTCAGCGATGTCTCACATTTCAATTCAGCTTATCAGTTAAACTGGTTTTTATTTTCCTGCTTTACTTTGTTTACAGACATAAACAACCAGTATGCTGAGTGTTGCAGCCCTTCCATGCTAACACCTGCTGCATTCACAAGGTGGTGCTACAAGCAAACGCACCTCATAAAAATAACTGGTCCTGTCAGAGAGCTTGCAGGCACAGATATGTCTTCTTCATTAAATGTCGCATCAATTAATGTTTGGTACCATCTTGTCTACACTCTTGCTTAAATTCTTGTGTTTTCTCTAAAGGTCTCAACTGGACAATATCACGACTTTGTCCACAGATGTCTCTTTCCTTCCTACTGGAGGCGCCTGTCCTGGTGGCCTGTGATTATGTTTCCTCTTCGTGCAAAAATTTAAAAATAAAGAAAAAGGTTTCACAATGTTTTACAATCCTGGCTCAGCTTATATGGCAACGGTGAGTCATTCAGGCTGGTATGAAGCCTTTCTGGGAGTGGAAGTGCAAGAAATGATTCCCCCTCACTATCTGCAATATCTGACAAAACATTAACCCGTCTGAGTGGCTGTTGTCTCCTGAAAGGCCTTGTTGCTGTGCAGGTTGTCCTCAGAGCAACAAAGTGATTTAAGGTCATCTATTGTCATTGACACATGCTGGGACCGCCATGGGAAGATATTTAAATATAAAAACCAAAAATAATACAAATATATTGTTTTATACATTGTTATTGACAACTCAGACACAACATTAGTGGCTATAGACTAATTCAGTGGCAAATATTGTCCCTTTTTTTTTTTTTTTTTAAACAAATTGGGGCTAAAAATAGTTTTATTTGCTTCAAAAGTTTCCCATTGTGAGCCGAGGTGTTTATGGTTAAATAGCTCTCAAACAACCTGTGTTTATAGCTGCATTTTACTACTGTAGCACAGAGGCTGTCCATGCTGGTACACTTGAAATATTGGACACACGTGATGACAGCAGCACTGAAAAGGATCATAAATCAACACAGATCTCATGGTGCAGAGGCTGAGTATGGCATGTGAATTATCCATGTAAGCATCGAACAATACGGACCTCCAGCCACACTGTGATCGCTGCCACAGAGGTCAGGGAGCCTGCATCCTAAACATAGCCCCCCGCTCCTCTCACACACCGGATCATCTCTTGCTGTGACTGCTGACTGCAGGTGAAAACCTCCCCGTCACATGCTGGTGATGTTGAGAAGACAGGTGAAGACAGACATCCTGTTTTGAATTACATGTGTCAGAAATACTCATTTAAAACGCAGCAGTAGTTGTGGGATCTGGGGCAGATGTGAAACGTTATCCTCCCTCTTTTTTTTTTTTTTAGTCTTATTACTTGTTATTAAACATATCACTTTTCCTTCCCCTTCTCTTCCCTTACTTTCTTTTCTTTCTACTTTTCCCATCTCTCCCTTTTATCCCTTCCTTCTTTACGTCCCTGTTTACCTCCCTTCTTCATTCTCACCCCCTTTCCTCCTCCTTTCCTCACCTCCTCCTTCTCTCTGTCCCACTGCAGATGAAGTACAGAGGGACTGCAGTCAAAACCTTCTCACCTCGACTCCCCCCACTTTATATTATATAACCACCCTCATTATTCTACCATGCATGAAAACAAAACTCAGCAAGCTAAAAGGGAATCCCTCCTTGAAGCAGCAGCAGGTACCTGGCATGACGTTGGGCTCCTTCTCAGGATCTCAATATTTTAGGGATTTTTGGTTATACAAGACATCCGCATTGGACTAAGACTGCAAGGCTCTGATTTTTCCAGCTGTTCGAAGCATGAAGTGCCATCACACACTTGCGTGTTTAATGTACCAAACCATAAGCTGCTGCTGTCTCCCTTTTCTGCTTATGGCATGGTGTCAACATGTTTCAGTCACGCATGTGCGTTCATTTGGTTGCTCACACACATTTCATTTAAATGATTCTGCAAAAGCACAGAAACAGAATTTAAATTCTTTTATTTATTTTCTTTAAGACAAAGAAATTAATGATGAAAGCATCTGAAAACCAACAACTGCTTTTACTTCATTGCATATGGAGGTGCACTAATTTAAAATCCTCATATGTGCAACCTTGTGTGTGAGAGGGTGAGAGCGTGTGAGGTAATATCAGGGATTCCTTTTCAGCTCCTGTGAGTTTTTCATCCATGGTGAGAACAGACTGTCCTGGGCCATCTTTCCACCTCTCTATATATAACAACCACTGCAGAGAAGGACACAAGGGCAAATCTCTGCATGTGTGTGTGCCTTTAAATGCTTGCAGAGCCCCTTGGACGTAAGAGAAGGGTACTTTGCCCACAAATATGTCTCAGATACAAGTGCGCTGGTGCCACATTGCCTCTTTGTTTAGCAATAGCTGTTAATTCATTTCATTTTACCACAGAAATCCTCAGATACAAAACCTGTTCAGGAGCTTTCAGTCAGCTCCCTGAAGACCATTAAAACTGGGGGAGATTCATACCTCACGATGGATGGTGTTGCGGTTAATGGCGCCTGATATTGTACCTCTTAGCTCTTTTTGTATCATGGATGACACTCTGGGAATTGTCGTGTCAGAAAGCTGATCATGTCACACCCACTTACAGAAACATTGCGCACATACAGTCATCAGAGACCCAATGGCGGTCTCGCTGAACAAATGTAAATAATTAACAATCTTCATTCACTGAGTCTCTTTTTGGGGCCTACATTCAGTACCTATCACCGAAACTTGTAAACAAACCCACTACTCTGCAATAACACATTCCATGTTAGTGTATCATGGGGAGTCCTGCTGGTGCTGACAATGCCAATCAATAACCTGTCAAATAGTGAGCTGATAAGCAGCTACGTTTTGCTTCTGTTGGTTTACAATGAAAGATTAGATTAACACAGACAATAGATTAATGGAAAACCAGCATGTGGATGCTGATATTGACAGAATGGATCAGTAACTCTGATTACCTCTGTGAACATCTCTGATTGGATTATGTAAATCTTCTGTGGAAATTTTGGCTACTCTTTAAATGAAACTCATCCACTGTTCGGGACAACATTTAAAACCGCTAATAGTCAGCAACCTACAATCAGTAACCGGAAGCCTGCACGTTATCAGGTATTTGCCATGTTGCTGACATACTGACCTGTGACCTTTGAAACTTTTTATGATGTAAATTCTGACTAAAAATATTCCAGTGGGTCTCTCTGCAGAGCAGCCCCTGTTTACTGAGCATGTTTAATCCCTGTTCAGAACAACGGGGCAGAATGTGGGGAGGAGTAGAGCAACATGGTTCTTGTTCTGAAGCAGTGTATTATAGACCTTTCACATCCCCACCCTTAGCAAAAAGTTGATTATTCAAGTGTACTACAAGTATAATAATATATATTAAAACTGAGGCAGTATACTTTAAGTTTACTTTTTATGTACTATATATTTTTTATATTTTAGTATGGTATAGTTGAGGGGAGACAGTGGCTCGAGTGGTAGAGCTGCTTGTTCTGTGGCCTGGTAGTTGGTTCGAGTCCTGCTCCCTGCGGTGTTGCAGCTCCAAGGAGGCTTGTTCCCTGGGGGCTGTTCCCAAGCCCGGATAAATGCAGAGGGTTTCATCAGGAAGGGCATCTGGCGTAAAATATGTGCCAATTCACCTGAGTGATGATACCCGTTAATACGGGACAAGCCAAAAGGACAACAACAACAAGTATAGTGTAGTTAAATATACTTGACTTAAGTATCAAGCAAGGTCTAATACTAAGTACATTAATACTTTAACTTGCAGTTGTAGTTTAACACTAAAACTTGCACTTTAGTATACTTTTACTTCTATCTGACACAGAGTACTAATACTTAGTATATCTCGATCAAAGTACAGAATAAGATCAAGTCACTGACTGATGCTTTCTTTCCCAAAAAGTATCAAACTTGAAGTGTACTTTATGAAGTATGCTTGAGTTTAAGTATAGCAAGTATACTGTGGACCATTTACTCGTAGTGTACTAGAAAGTATTCTGACTTAAAACTTCTTTGGACTAAACTGGAACAATTTAGGTGCACAAAAGTATATTTAAAGTATAAATGAATACACTGGAATGTGGACTAGAAGTATATAACCAGTAGAAGAGTTTACTTGTGGTATACTATAAGCATATTTCAATAAACTAAAATGTGGACTAGAAGTATATAACTAAGGACAATGGCAGTATATAGATGAGTGTACTTGTTTAATCCCTGAAAGTGTACTTTTGTAAACTTAAAATGGCCTAATGAAAAATGTGTAAAATCCAAATAGAAATACTGGAACATCAGCTAGTTGGTTGTGGCCATAGACAAGGTGTGGACAACCGCAGTGCTTGAGGACCATAGTCTTCCAAGTCTTGGGAGTTTCCCTGGTACAACACACCTGACTCATCAATGGGGAATTAGGAAGCTTGTGCAGAGTTTGATGTTAAACTGCACAAGTCTGCTGATTAATTCTGATGTGTGTCAGGTGTGTTGCATATTTGCACGTTTATGATTGGGTGGCTCCCATCGTGGATACGTTATTAAACAAAAATCACTCCTTCCACAGATGTCATGGAGGTAAATCTCACCCATTAAACTTAAAATGGTTTTTGAACCAGACTGTAAACATATTTATTTCTGCTGTGAAGTGTATCTTTTTAACATGGGATTCTATGGGGACTAACTCCCTTTTGGAGTCCTAGTGGGTGAAGGGGGATCTGCAACTTTCAGCACTTCATGCCGGCAGTTGCCACTTGGTTGTGGCACAAGTTGATGATCAAATACCTTGACTTACAAAATTCGTAAGGTGTTTTCCTTTCCACAGTCGCCTCTTGCATGCGGAGGACTTGAATCAAAATCAAGATTCAATGCAATCTCTTTGTTTTCCTTAACTAGGCTACTTATTATGACTTGGCCAGTATACCCTATATGTGTCTGTAATGTGCCTTGAGATGACAGTGTTGTGATATGGCTCTATACAAATAAAACTGAATTAAAGTACACTATTCTCTGTAGGTGTACTTCTACTCTACATGGTAGTTTATTGGAGTATGCATAAAGAATACCACAAGTCCATTCTTCTCTGTACTAGTTATATACTTGTAGTCCACATTCTAGTTTATCAAAGTATACTCTAAGTATACTTTTTAAAACTTAAAATGTTCTACTTCAGTTCAAAGAAGTGTTAGGTTACTATACTTTCTAGTATAGTACAAGTCCATGGTACGTAGTATACTTGCTATGCTAAAGCATGTTTAATATAATTAGATTTAAGTACGCTACTTTTCGCTGAGATCATTCAAAGCAAGTTTTGATGCAGCTGAGCCAAAAAGTAAAAGCCAACTAATTTGAACAAATGAACAGGAAAACCATGATTAGCTGCTGTTAAGGTCATACAAATACCAACAGTGACTGTTAGCACTGTAAATCATCTTCAACCTGGAGATGTGACTGGATTTAAAAGTTTGGAGCCACACAAGCTAGCACTAGCATGCTAACATACCTGCTCCTGGTTTAGTCCTGCTCTAGTCCTTTTCTATGCAGTTTATGATGCTAACATTTTCACAATGAAAGTGCTGAGTTTTAGCAGGCACCATGTGCATAATCTAGTATTAGTTTGTTAAACGGTGTCTGTAAGGGACAGTTCTACCTGAGATGACACACAAGTCTGAAAGCATATATTTATCTCTATTAGTCCACTGGCTGGAAATGACTCTAAAAAGTTACTAAAGACAGTGTGTTTGGACATATGGAAGATCTAGTGAGAAGACTTGACATAGTGATATATGTGATAGCATTACAGCATGTTACCAGCGTATTACTCCCACTCTCATCCCATAAGTGTGTTATTGCAAATGTTGCAAGAGTGTCTTTCTGTTAAACTAAGCATCCCATATCGTTTGTTATATATGCATGATATTTGGAAAGTTCTCAGTGGAAACCACTCAAAGGAGAACAAACATAAGCCCAGATAGTTGAGTGCCATTTCTCTGAAAAATCTAACTGTAGCTGCAGGGATAGAACACGGAGAACGCCAAACTGTGAGCTTTGGCAACAAACAGATTGCTTTGAGCATGGCAAGATGGATTCAGCCTCAATTACTGTGACTTTGTGGGTAGTTAGCTGTTTATGTGATGGCTGACAGAATGACGGTCCAGACACTTTGGTCAAATCCAGCAGGTCTTTTTCTTTAATTGGCAGAGAGGGAAATCCCACATTACTTAATAGTAAAGGGTTTGGCAAAGGCAGATACCAAGAGTTAACAATAACATAATATGATGCAAAAAACATGGATCCCTGTTCTCTATAATAGCACATCTCAACTTATTTGGCAACATTCTTGATAAAAATGGATCTTACAGAAATTGAAACCTTCAAATAATTAGTACATAACATTTTTAAGCACGTCTTTTCTGTCTCAGTTAAATCAGTTTCAGTCAATAGTCATTTTCTCATTGCCTATACCTTACATTTTTCTTTGACTGTTGCACCATCTGACAGAGATAATCACTGCTGATTATTGACAGGTCATTGTGATGATTACACCTTGGCCATGCTGACCAGCACCAGTAGATTTCCAGCTTTAGCATGACTACGCTAGAAAAACACCCTGTACTTATAATAGTACCCAAATGGTGACAGTAATTGTTTTCCAGCTGCCAGTAAACACAAAGAGGAATAATTATTTCTTTTCACTGAAAATAAATTATGTGTCTTGAATCACAGACATAAAGTACTTTTAGTCCTCTGGCTCTCCCTGCCCACCGTCTGTATTCAGGTCACTGTTTCTTGCATAACAACTCATTCATAAAACAGCACCACACTTCTGGGGATGGGATATGGGAATGACTGTAGACGTATAGATACAGTACAGTGCAGGGAGGATTTTTGCTGCAGTGTGAATACTTGTCATGTCAGGTTGTGATGCAATGTGCTTACTGTAGCTGGCAGATGAAAACCCTGAGTCTGTAGACAAGTAAGAAGGAGTTTTGTTTGTCATTTTTGAAGGATCTTTCCTACCAGGACAGGATGGTTTATCTGAGATTCCGATTATTTTAGGGACTTTTAACTCTATGGGTTTTATTTGTACTGCTCCAGAAGAATGATTCGTATTGCATGTCCATGCTTTGGGTAATGGAATTACGAAATAATTTCTGGCTTTGTAGATCCGCAAAAATGGACTAAATCATGAAATGAACACTATAGAAAATGTCAAATTTTCTGCACATCTTTGTAAAACAGAACTTTTACACAGATTTTCAGAGTAAATAAAGATAATCTATTGTACTCAGGCAATTGACTAAATTGAATAATCCAATAGTACATACATCTGAGTGGCAAAACTATGCGTATCTCCACAAGTGTGAATGGGCATCCATGTATTTTGTATTGTAGAAGTGTACTATTGTGCGAGCAAGAACAATATCTGAGTGCATCTGTGTACAAAAAGAGCATAAAGTAATAGCTAATGTGTGGATTTCACTAATTCAGTCTGCAGGTGAAACGGGCAGCACGGTGGTGTAATGGTTTGCTCTGCGTCCCTTTCAGCAAAAAGGTTGCTGGTTTGAGCCTCGGCTATTTGGGGCAAGTTTTAACAGTGGCCTTTCTATGTGGCGTTTGCATGTTCTTCCTCTGCATGTGTGTGTTCTTTCTGGCTTCCTCCCAGCCACCCACAAAATATTGGATGTTAGGTTAATTGATCACTTATTACATGTAAGTCGCTTTGGATACAAGTGTCTGCCAAATGAGAAAGTGGTGGTAGTATAATGATTTGTTTTACTGCTTCCTCAGTGAGAAACTTGTCATTTTTATTGGGTAAAATACAGATATATTTTAGCTATACCACTGACTTTTTCTGAATAAAGACATGTTGACATTGTTCCACAAACTGAGTCTCAGTTCAGAGTGACAGAAATGAACAAGAACACAAATCGTTATTCTAAAGCAGGCCTAAAGATAAAAGTTACTATTTAGTAGATTATGTGTCTATTATGCTCACCAAGATCTACAGTATTTCATTCGGCTACTACATGTAGTCAGTTTTACCAGCCTGTTTATAGACTGATGTCTGTTTTGGTTGACAGCTGAGGATGTACTGACATGAGGTACCAGACTGAATAGACGTTCTGCTTTTGATAGCACCGAGGTGTTCATAAAGCCTGTTGTGACAGGCAGATGTTAATGTTTGAACTACAGTACAGCTTCAGGGTGGAGGGCAGTTCGGCAGGGTTTGTGTGTGTGTGTGGGTGGGGGTGGAGGGGATCCATTCAGTGTCAACTATCTAATACTCTTACATTAAAACTTGTTAGACCAAAACAAAACACAGCATGCCAAATCCAGACATTACTGAAATCTACAATAACACCATAATAACCGACTGTTTGCTGCTCCATCATGCCACAATATTTTTGTCTCATTGTTCTTTCTTTACACTAAGCACAAGTTCTCCTGGTTTTATTCATATACACTGGTTGTTTTTGTTTTAGTTAATATAAACCAACCTACGCACAGCGAGCCATAAACACATTAATATTTTAAGACAATTCTAAGAAGATTCCTGAAACTTTGCTTTACTGAAGCAACAAGTATCACAGACTCAGTCTATCAGTCGACCGTCATCTTTCAAATTGCGCAAGGAAGTTTGATATCCTCTTCCTCACCTGTTACACACCTTGTTGTAGTCACGTTCTGAGTTTGAAGCCACTTATTTGGGTGGACCACAAGTTTTTCAGTGTGTGCTTGTCATCATTGCAGTGGGGTTTCATATCAGACAACTTTCCCACACTCAGTCACACAGTCTGGTTTTATTGATGCTCCTTAAAGCTGAATCTTCCCCATGATTATAGACTGTGTGTGTTTTTGTTCTATCTCAGACGGGAGAGGAATTAGTTCATTGGCAGAATTGGCAAAAACACTCCACAGTTTAGTTTTCTTTTCTCCATAAAGCTTTGATTTATTATTTACAACATTCCAAAACTATTTACAAGGATATTACTTTGTTTTCTATATATCATCTTTTTGTTGCCATAAAGAACATAAGCTTCTGAGAAAGTAATCTTAAGTGGTGTTTATTCCCACCGAGTCTACATTATCCACAGATGTCATAATGACGGGCTTTAATGTGAAGCAACAAACACCCATTGTGTTCTGTACAGCTTTAATATTAATAGTTGTTAGGTACCTGGCACCTCAGGCTTTTAAGGTTGTCCAAATATGGGAAGTTATTCTAGTCAGTCTTATTGTTTTTTGCTTTGGAGCCCATTTTCACTAAACCAGATGTCGTATTTGTGCCCAGCGCCTGCTGTATTACAGATTAATTTAGGAACTAGCTGGTGACCCTTTGGAGCATGCAGCTGCTAAGGAGTCAGAAAATATGCTGGGAAGATGAAAATACCCAAAACAAAACAACTAATAAATCCAAATAATCAAACTTAAAATTGAATCACTGTTTGTTTTATTTAATCTTTTTCTGTTGGATTTGGGTGCTGTCATTGTTCTGGATCCGCTCAGCTGCAGTAAAATCTGTATTAAAGGTGGAGTATGTAAGATTTTCAATATTTTCAAAATAAATTAACTAATGAAATAACTACAATCATAATTAGAAAGTTTTTTTGAACATGTAGGTTCCAGTCTGTCCATATTTGATGCGTTATTAAATTACAAGTTTAATTAATGACAATTGACAAAAAGCACTCTTTTTTTTTTTACTGGCAGGCAAACTTTTAAGAAGGGTCTTTGTCATTAATTAAACTTGTACTTTAACAACACATGAAATATGGACAGACTGGAACCTACATGTTTAAAAAAAACTGTCTAATTGTGATTGTAGTTATTTTTTTAGTTAATTTATTTTGAAAATATTGAAAATCTGACATACTCCACCTTTAACATAACCTGACACCAAGGTTTGTCTGAAGCCAACATTATTAAGGGTTGGCTTCTCTGGGTTCTTTGTTGCAACCTTGATGAAAAACATCTTTATAGAGGGCATAGATCCATTTGAAGAGGTGACACATGCTTTATATTCAACCACTGACAGCGGCTCACATCCATCTCAGCGGCCTTGGCTGCCTGTCAGAAGTTCAGTTCATCACCAAATGACTTCTGTCCCATGAGAGCATTCACCTCCTCCGCAGGACTAGCAAAGAATTACTCTACCTTTACTTTTTAATAAATTTATCGGGGAAGACGCAGATTGTTAAGGACACAAAGGAACAAAGATGTCTAAAGTGTGATGAAAAACCATCAGTGCCTTATTGCTTTTATCTTGAGGGCTTTTCTGAGTTGTGGCTGTGATTTTGTTTCTGTGTGGTAGTAGTGTTTCCCTCACATGGCTCATGTCTGAGAGCTCAACCCTGAGGTCAAAGAAGAGACTTATGGGTGAGCTAATCAGCTCAGGATTTTATACACATAATCGCAGTTGGCTGCAAACTCTGAGTGGATCACGGGCAACTGAACAAAGAGATTAGTCTTTGTGTGTGAGAGCATGGCTATCTGTTTTCTATAGAAGTCTAATTATTTGCATTAGATCGCCGCATTGATTTAAAGGTGTGTTGCATGTACTTATGTGCATACTTGGTGTTTACCTAAAGCACTGCCTGTTGTTTGAATCTACCTTGATGTCAGAAAGCAGATGTCCTCTGACGCTGGTGATAAAGAGAGGTCAGTGACAGACAGACGTTCAGCTCTGGCTGTCGTCCTTCCATCTGTCTAAACGAGAGCCAGAAGAAACCGAAGCTCGTTGATTCGACCTCACACCTCAGCTAAAAGGGGACTTCTTAATTGCTTTGCCTTGCAATGCAAAACGATGATGATAAACTCCTTTAAGTATATGATGACAGATTTATTTTCCTGAGGTCGCTGATGCCATTGAGATCATAACATCTGTTGGTATATTTAGGGGCAAGACTGGGTTCAGGAGGTTAGATTCTAATTTTAGACTTTTAGAAATGACTTATTGCACATGGTATACAAACAACGCTGCAATCTAAAAATACATGAATATTTCAGCTTGTCTTGCTGAAAGCCGTTATGCTTACTGTACTCAAGCGCTTATTTTCAGACTCCTTTCTATCTATTAAAACCTAACCGGGCTCTATATACAGAAAATACATGGTGCTTTTTAAAAATGACAGACATGATATCAAGAAATGATCTAACCAAAGTCTTTATTAGTTACCTTATATCATGTATAAAAAAAGAATAAGTAGTTATGCAATCAGTGTACTAAAATATAATGATGATGCTGTTTGACTTCCAGTGACCAGATGACCAGGAATTTGGCTGGTAACATCAGAATGATGACCACAGTGATAAGTTTATCTGGTGAGCAAGTATCTCCATAGTTTATCCAAGAATATCTGTGGAATGAAGGAAGAAATTAGAAAGAAAAAAGATTATCGGGTAGAGAGTAATCCCGTGACACGAGTGAGTTCCCACAGATTTTCAGCAAGTCAGAGAGATTTTGGTCAGATTCCACTTAAAAAGATGATCTCATCAGTGATACAGTGCCATGAGGATTTACTCTGAGGATGCAAACACAATGATTCTAACTTGCCATAAGATATGTATGGTAAATCCATTCATTCATGCATTAAGTGACTTTAAATCAGTTTTTATGTTGATTTTGGATGCATACAGCTGTTGCCAAGACACTTGAAAAAAACTTCAATCTGTCTGGCACATGGCTTAAAAAGGAAACCTCAAGGAATCACCACAGTTATAGAAATTTTATATATTACTCACAACAATTTAATTATTATAGTTTACATCTAGATGACTATTTTCACAATAAATAAACCTAATTTCTGCATGGCTCCAACAATCAGGTGTCATTCCTATCAGCTATGACCTGGAAACTGAGGCTACAATTTATGCAGATTCACCAAAAACTGGAAAAATGCTGCTTGATCTGATGATGCTTCATTTCATCTGCAAGATTCAAATGGTAGGATCAGAACTTGATGCAGACGATATTAAAGCATGGATCCATTTTGCTTTATTGGTTTAAGCTGCTGGTGGTGATGGAAGTGTAATGATGTGTAGCAGGACCACGCCCCCCCAAGCCCAAATCATCTCCAACTGCTTTCTTGTTAACTCTACTCCTCCAATGGCCTCCAGAGTCACCAGATCTCAATTGATCACCTTTGGGACATGGTTGATGAGACACTAAAATAATTTTTCAAGCTCACTATTTAACCACTATATTATTTAGTGTAAACTAAGCAGTTAGACAATAAAAAAAAAATCAACTATTTGGACCAACATCATTTAATTGATCTTTGTCTTTTGGATGTCAACTCTGGAAAGTTTCTGCATGTGGATCCTGTTCAGGCTGCAGGTCAAAGTTGAGCCTGATGACTATTTCTTCAACACATGGACTCATGTTATAATTTGCTTATCAGCTGCTGTTTAAATGACATCAGGATAAGTGTTTCATGTTTTATCAGGTGATATGTCACAGCTCTGCTCACAGTGCAGATGTAGTTTTTAAAACCCTACCTGCTGATAGAGTGACAGGGTGGTGAATTTTAGTCTGGTGACATTATATTGTATGTGTTTGCTATGAACCCTGCCACAACAGTGATATTTGACTTTTTGTAAAGAGGACGCATTTGAGAGTGGAGCTTACTCACAAAGACAAACCCCGAGAGAAAACTGTTTCATCACAGATCTCTCCCTTAAGTTTTCACACACTTCAAACAAATTGAAAAAAAAAAGGATTGCATAAGGAGATCGTCCCTTTTCTCCTCCTTTACATTTGTCAAATGAATAGCAGCAATGACATACAGCTCAGTGAAAGCAGGGAATCTCTGATTTCCCAACACTATAGACAACATGTGATACGTGATAATGTGCACAGTTTCCATCAAAATATTCAACCAAATTACAACCAACAAATAAGCAGTCAGAGCAGTCACTTTGAACATACAGAAGAACATTATGTAACATGTTAATTATCCTCCTAAGCAAATAAAATGAGACAAAATGTGACTTTGTGTTTTATGAACAAAAGGTGGAACTTGGAAAGTGGAACTTCCAGACAAAAAACTCCCATAAAAGTGCAATAAAGCAGTCATGATGACTGTATTGTGATTAATGAGTAAGGGTGGCTTGTATTTGTTGGATTTTATTGGCATTACTGCTAATCCTGACCCTAATAGTTTGAGTAAAGGAAGGGCCCCAGGCTTGGTTGGTTATTAACAATGTGATTAACACATATTTTGAGGATTTTAAAAAGATTTGATTTCAGATTTGCTGTGTTTAATACAGAGATGGTCTTTTTGCCGTTGCTATTGTGGATCAGATGGAGAGGATGGAAGTGGGAGGAATGCTTTGCTGTTATCAGTGCTTGGGGTATGTATAAGCTGGGTGGGGCATCAGAGCTGATCTGTTCCAGTAACAACAATGTGCTTTAAACCTAACTTTTAACAGTAATCCTTATGTTTGCAACTTGTGGCATTGAGCCAGCATGCACAATTACTGAACCGGTCAAGACCATTAGGTTTTATTCCTGTCTCCTTTACCTCTATAAAGTCTACAATGCCTAGCAATGTTTTCCTGCAGTACAATACAGTTTGCTTGGATTGTAAAGCTCTCATGGCAAACTGAATATTGATTAAACTTTAGTTTTAATAGACATGCAGCATGAAAACATCAAGACTGGAGGACACAGTGATCATCTGGTGCATTTATGTGCAATTTTAGATGTTGAAGTAAATGGTAGTTGAGTCTGTGTAGCATATATGCTTATTATAGTAAGTTTATTTTCATCCATCCATCCATCCATCCATCTTCTGCCGCTTATCCGGGGTCGGGTCGCGGGGGCAGCAGCCTAAGCAGGGAAGCCCAGACTTCCCTCTCCCCAGCCACATTTGCCAACTCTGCGGGGGGGATCCCGAGGCGTTCCCAGGCCAGCCGAGAGATGTAATCCCTCCAGCGTGTCCTGGGTCTTCCCCGGGGTCTCCTCCCCGAGGGACGTGCCTGGAACACCTCACCAGGGAGGCGTCCAGGAGGCATCCTGACCAGATGCCCGAGCCACCTCAACTGGTTCCTCTCGATGCGAAGGAGCAGCGGCTCTACTCTGAGCCCCTCCCGGATGACCGAGCTCCTCACCCTATCTCTAAGGGAGAGCCCGGCCACCCTGCGGAGGAAACTCATTTCAGCCGCCTGTATACGAGATCTCGTTCTTTCGGTCACGACCCACAGCTCATGACCATAGGTGAGGGTAGGAACGTAGATCGACTGATAAATCGAGAGCTTCGCCTTCTGGCTCAGCTCCTTCTTCACCACGACAGACCGGCGCAGAGCCCGCATTACTGCAGACGCCGCACCGATCCGTCTGTCGATCTCACGCTCCATCCTTCCCTCACTCATGAACAAGACCCCGAGATATTTAAACTCCTCCACTTGAGGCAGGACCTGACTCCCGACCCGGAGAGGGCAATCCACCCTATTCCGGCTGAGGGCCATGGTCTCAGATTTTGAGGTGCTGATTCTCATCCCAGCCGCTTCACACTCGGCCGCGAATCGCTCAAGCGAGAGCTGGAGATCACGACCAGACGAAGCCAACAGGACCACGTCATCCGCAAAAAGCAGGGACCCAATCCTGAGGCCACCAAGTCAGATCCCCTCAACCCCTCGGCTGCGCCTAGAAATTCTGTCCATATAAGTTATGAACAGAATCGGTGATAAAGGGCAGCCTTGGCGGAGTCCAACCCTCACCGGAAACGAATCCGACTTACTATCGGCAATGCGGACCAAGCTCTGACACCTGTCGTACAGGGACCGGACAGCTCGTACAAGGGGGTCCGGTACCCCATACTCCCGGAGTACCCCCCACAGGAGCCCCCGGGGGACACGGTCGAATGCCTTCTCCAGGTCCACAAAGCACATGTAGACTGGTTGGGCAAATTCCCATGCCCCCTCCAGGACCCCAGAGAGGGTATAGACCTGGTCCACTGTTCCGCGACCAGGACGAAAACCACACTGCTCCTCCTCAATCCGGGATTCGACTATCCGGCGGACCCTCCTCTCCAGGACCCCTGAATAGACCTTACCAGGGAGGCTGAGGAGTGTGATTCCCCTGTAATTGGAACACACCCTCCGGTCCCCCTTCTTAAAAAGGGGGACCACCACCCCAGTCTGCCAATCCAGCGGTACTGCCCCCGATGTCCATGCGATGCTGCAGAGGCGTGTCAGCCAGGACAGCCCCACAGCATCCAGAGCCTTAAGGAACTCCGGGCGGATCTCATCCACCCCCGGGGCCTTGCCGCCAAGGAGCTTTTTGACCACCTCAGCGACTTTAGCCCCAGAGATAGGAGAGTCCACCCCTGAGTCCACCAGCTCTGCTCCCTCATGGGAAGCCGTGTTGGTAGGATTGAGGAGGTCTTCGAAGTATTCCCTCCACCGACCCACAACGTCCCGAGTTGAGGTCAGCAGCTCCCCATCTCCACTGTACACAGTATTGACGGAGCACTGCTTCCCCCTCCTGAGCCACCGGATGGTGGACCAGAATCTCCTCGAAGCCGTCCGGAAGTCTTTCTCCATGGCCTCGCCGAACTCCTCCCATGCCCGAGTTTTTGCCTCGGCAACGGCCGAAGCCGCATGCCGCTTAGCCCGTCGGTACAGGTCACAGGCCAAGAAGGCCCGATAGGACTCCTTCTTCAGCTTGACAGCATCCCTCACTGCTGGTGTCCACCAACGAGTCCTGGGATTACCGCCACGACAGGCACCAACGACCTTGCGGCCACAGCTCCGGCTGGCCGCCTCAGCAATAGAGGCACGGAACACAGCCCATTCGGACTCAATGTCCCCCGCCTCACCCGGGACATGTTCGAAGCTCTGCTGAAGGTGGGAGTTGAAGCTCGCTCTGACAGGGGACTCAGCCAGACGTTCCCAGCAGACCCTCACAACACGTTTGGGCCTGCCAGCTCTGACCGGCTTCCTCCCCCACCATCTGAGCCAACTCACCACCAGGTGGTGATCAGTTGACAGCTCCGCCCCCCTCTTCACCCGAGTGTCCAAGGCATGTGGCCGCAGGTCCGACGATACGACTACAAAGTCGATCATTGAACTGCGGCCCAGGGAATCCTGATGCCAGGTGTACATATGGACACTCTTATGCTGGAACATGGTGTTCGTTATAGACAATCCATGACAAGCACAGAAGTCCAATAACAAAACACCATTTGGGTTCAGAGGGGGGGGACCATGCCTCCCAATCACTCCCCTCCAGGTCTCACTGTCATTGCCCACGTGAGCATTGAAGTCCCCCAGCAGAACAATGGAGTCCCCAGAAGGAGCACCCTCCAGCACTCCCTCCAAGGACCCCAGAAAGGGTGGGTACTCTGAACTGCCGTTCGGCGCATAAGCACAGACAACAGTCAGGACCCGTCCCCCCACCCGGAGGCGGAGGGAAACTACCCTTTCATCCACCGGGGTAAACCCCAACGTGCAGGCACCAAGCTGGGGGCTGATGAGAATGCCCACACCTGCTCGGCGCCTCTCACCATGAACAACTCCAGAGTGGAAGAAGGTCCAGCCCCTCTCGAGGGTACTGGTTCCAGAGCCCAAGCCATGCGTCGAGGTGAGTCCAACTATATCTAGTCGGAACCGCTCAACCTCGCGCACAAGCTCAGGCTCCTTCCCCACCAGAGAGGTGACGTTCCACGTCCCTAGAGCCAGCTTCTGCAGCCGGGGATCGGACCGCCAGGGTCCCCGCCCCTTGCTGCCGCCCAGCTCACATTGCACCCGACCCCTACGGCTCCTCCCGCAGATGGTGAGCCCACGGGAGGTGGGGCCCATGTAACCCTTTCGGGCTGAGCCCGACCGGGCCCCATGGGCGAAGGCCCGGCCACCAGACGCTCGCTCTCATACCCCGCCTCCAGGCCTGGCTCCAGAGGGGGGTCCCGGTAACCCGCGTCCGGGCAAGGGAACATTTATGCCCAGGTTTGTCATCGTCATAGGGGTCTATGAGCCGTGCTTGGTCTGGTCCCTCCCCTAGACACCTGTTTGCCATGGGTGACCCTACCAGGGGCATAAAGCCCCCGACAACATAGCTGCTAGGATCTTCGGGACGCACAAACCCCTCCACCACGATAAGGTGACGGCTCAGGGAGAGGAAGTTTATTTTCAATGTTATAAATTTCAGATAAGAAAAGAGAGCAGGCTGAATGATAGTCCTTAGAGTAGAATGAATAAGTAAAATATCACTTAAACAAATGTTCTGAAAACAGCTAAATAGCATGTTTGGAACATTTCATCCTCATCAGGGACTACACATTCTGAACTAGCACAGGTCACCCTGTAAAAAGCTCCTGGTGCACTGCTGGAAAATGTTCATGATCACTGTTTTGAGCATGAGCGTGGCCACGCCCACTCGGACAGGCTCAGCCAATGAGCGCATCGCTGCTTCAGCGCTGTACATGTAAAACTCCAGCCTGCGTGTTCATTGAGTCAGCGGCCATGCGCAATGTATTCAGAGGAGGGCTGTGAGGTGTTGTCTTCATAAGATCTCCCCCTCTGCGGGACTGCACAGACTCAACGCCGACAGGAGATCTGAGGAACATCTGGAGCCCTTCAGGTATCTTCTAGACGCAGTGGTTTAACGAGCATCGGCATCGTCTTGCGAGGTCTCTCCAGCTTCAGCGACCCCCATCCCTCTGCGGATGACAGACCGTCTCGGACCTTGGACGTGGAGACCAGCGACGATGCGGAGGCTCTGCTATTAACTCACTGAGGGGGATATAAAACTGTTTTTGGCGGTTTCATCTAGTAGGAGGCAGAATAAATTAAATCCACAATGAAACTGAAACCGAACCAGACGAGGACATACGATGGAGAGGGTTTTAAGAAAAGAGCTGCGTGTCTGTGCTTCAAGAATGAACGCGAAGAAGAGGTAGGAAACCTTGGTGTGTAACGTTGTGTTTAACATGTAGCGGTGGTGTTGTGACTTTGTGGCCTAGTCATGCCACATATAAGTAGACCCAGTCATTCAAATAACTCTGGGGGTGGTCATGAATAAAACACACAATTTTCCTTAACAATACACTTTGACTTTGATTCATGTTATCGCCTTTTGGTTTTAGCTGTATTTTGTTTGCGTTACTCTCAATGCCACTGTTTTGGTTCGTGTTTGCGCTATTGCCACTGTTGCTTATACGCCTTTGGGCCATCCAGTTTAGGCTAGTTTGAAGAGTACGTAGAGAAAGGAGAAAAAGCGTTGTTGTTAAGTGACTGTGACTTAGGAACAAACTCACACCGATTAGGACTTTCAGAATAATAACGGTCAGCCCAGATTGCTGCTTAAAATCTCTCTTATTGTAGGGTAGCAATTTTATTCTGAAAGGACACTTGCAACACTTCCGGTTAGCTGCTAACTAGTTTGCTGAAAGCTGCAAACGGAGGGGGCGAGGCGCTCTGCCTCGCATGGGTTTAACGACGAGTGTAGTGAGAGTAGGGATAAAAATATCAGACATAAATTTATTTATAAATGCGTCCATTATATGTTGCGACACGTCATATAAAAGTTCTCCAGCGTCAGCATCCATGACCAAGCAGTGACCATTTACCATTTTCTGCTGCATCCCGCCGGCCTTGAGCGCGCAGCTCAATGCCGAGGAGTATTTAAAGGGGCCTTTCGCGTATAAATAATAAACGCAAGAAGACAGACAGGCTGTTGTTGTCTCTTGAAGACTTTCTTTAGTGACATGCAATACGTTTTAACACATTAAAACAGTTTCTGTTGGCTTTCACAGTGTAGGAATACAGAACAAAGCAAAGAGGGGAAAATTTAGGTTTTTGCTTAGGATTATTGGGTAGTTATCCAACCCAAACATTTCTAAGTGCAACTTTCTAAATCTATTATAAAAATTAAAGGTGTCAGCATATATTTCAGTGTTTTAACGTAATATGCTTATTTTAAAAATGAACCATATTTTGATAAACTAGCAAATGCAATAAATAAAACTAATAAATTGTTTGGGCATATTATCTGACCAAAAGTCTTCATGGGAAATATATTGTTCCTTTGTTGCTTGTGGATTTCCAGGAAATGTTATTTTACCTGAAACTCTTTTGTACACTATTTTACACTGATAGGAGTATTTCTTGTGACTCAAACATTGTCTATAACTCAGGTCTATTTTGTCCATATTTTTGCCTTTCTTAATTTAGTCTCCTCTATGGTATAATAAAAAGCGTTACACAGGATAGTAAAATCTGCCCTGTGTGTTTTGATAAGACAGGCACTGTATGGGTCCTCCCATGTTTGGGTGTACAACACACATATCTGGAAATGTACATATTTACAACCAGCATACTGGATCATTCAAACGTGCAAATAATATGCTGTCTTCATCTCTTGAATTTTAAGCATTTGTTCATTACAGAGATTCTTAAATAGTTGATTATTATATGTGTATGCTGTTATTTCAAAGACTTCTACGATCATGGTAAGCATTTCTTGGTATCGTCCTCGCCTTACTTTCATAGTAAACCTACCTGACTAGTATTTATATGAAAGAACATTTGTGGAAATGTGTTCATCACCATCAGGAATTTGGGATTTTTGCTGGCATGTCTGCTCATGCAATCATACAGAGGGCATGGGTTAATATAACCGACCCAATGTGATTTATTTATCGTCATCAAGCAATAATAATTTTTCAAACCACACAAGGCTTTATGATACCAATGTTCCTTATACACACCTACACAGTCACATACAAAATAACTTCTTAGAAACAGCTGCTTGTTAAATAAGATCCTTCTGTGCTGCTCACCTGTTTTTGAGAATAAACGCAAGAAGACAGACAGGCTGTTGTTGTCTCTTGAAGACTTTCTTTAGTGACATGCAATACGTTTTAACACATTAAAACAGTTTCTGTTGGCTTTCACAGTGTAGGAATACAGAACAAAGCAAAGAGGGGAAAATTTAGGTTTTTGCTTAGGATTATTGGGTTGTGAACCTCGGGGCCACCATAGTTATCCAACCCAAACATTTCTAAGTGCAACTTTCTAAATCTATTATAAAAATTAAAGGTGTCAGCATATATTTCAGTGTTTTAACGTAATATGCTTATTTTAAAAATGAACCATATTTTGATAAACTAGCAAATGCAATAAATAAAACTAATAAATTGTTTGGGCATATTATCTGACCAAAAGTCTTCATGGGAAATATATTGTTCCTTTGTTGCTTGTGGATTTCCAGGAAATGTTATTTTACCTGAAACTCTTTTGTACACTATTTTACACTGATAGGAGTATTTCTTGTGACTCAAACATTGTCTATAACTCAGGTCTATTTTGTCCATATTTTTGCCTTTCTTAATTTAGTCTCCTCTATGGTATAATAAAAAGCGTTACACAGGAAAGTAAAATCCGCCCTGTGTGTTTTGATAAGACAGGCACTGTATGGGTCCTCCCATGTTTGGGTGCACAACACACATATCTGGAAATGTACATATTTACAACCAGCATACTGGATCATTCAAACGTGCAAATAATATGCTGTCTTCATCTCTTGAATTTTAAGCATTTGTTCATTACAGAGATTCTTAAATAGTTGATTATTATATGTGTATGCTGTTATTTCAAAGACTTCTGCGATCATGGTAAGCATTTCTTGGTATCGTCCTCGCCTTACTTTCATAGTAAACCTACCTGACTAGTATTTATATGAAAGAACATTTGTGGAAATGTGTTCATCACCATCAGGAATTTGGGATTTTTGCTGGCATGTCTGCTCATGCAATCATACAGAGGGCATGGGTTAATATAACCGACCCAATGTGATTTATTTATCGTCATCAAGCAATAATAATTTTTCAAACCACACAAGGCTTTATGATACCAATGTTCCTTATACACACCTACACAGTCACATACAAAATAACTTCTTAGAAACAGCTGCTTGTTAAATAAGATCCTTCTGTGCTGCTCACCTGTTTTTGTTTTTGAGAAAAGGGGAAAGCAGAGTCCTTGGGGCATGGTAATCTATGACGGCAATTAAACAAACCAGCAAAGGGCGCTGACAGATGTAGAGGGGTAGTAGTGATGGTTGATAGACCACATGCGTGCAGAAACAAATTAATTGAATGGATTGTGTGTGCCAGAGCAGTTCTTTATGTTTTCTACATATTCAAATACAACCAGGGCCATAAATTTATAAGTGACGAATATGTGCAGTGCAGTGTTATCACAATTAAAATGAAGTAAAATTATGCCGCATGTATAATTTTGAAGGTACAACTTTAAAAATGATTTTGTCTTTGTGTAACATGAAATAGCAAACTTTATCACTGCAATTAACTTCAGTTGAAGTTTTTTTGTGACTTCAGACTTAACTTTGTCAGAACAGCTAAATCTATTAACAGAAGCTTAAAAAATGTCAGTGAAAAAAGTCAATGGTCAACCACCAGTTCCTTTTAGGAGCTTGCTTTCAGGACTATCCGTCATCTGACGAGATCAGACTCTTGGTGGTCCCATTGGTTTCCAAAGATTACATACTGTTTGGTTTAGTTCCTTCATCTATTGAGTGCAGTTAGCTGCTGGATATTGTCCTCATCAGTTCATGGAGACCAAAAGAGGGAGAAAAATTTCCTTTGACATGCCTCACGCATGCTCAACAGCACTTCATTTTCAAATATGTTTTTGACTGGAGCTGCGTATAAAGTTTACAGAGCAACAATCCTGGGATGAAATCAAGTCTCTTCCACTGGACTCTTATGTTGTTTTTCCGTTAATCATCATCAATAGTCATTTTTAGGCAAGCTGAGAGTCCCTTCTACCATCTTTGATCCACAATCCACAATCCAGTCTTAACATAGCTGCCATAATGTCAGTTTTTGCATTCACACATTAAAATGATACATTTTTAAATTAAAATATTGTAAGTGAACTCTCACAGTGTGAGGCAAACATCTTATGGTTCAGTATTTGTCAAAGGCTTTGAGACACCTGTTCGTCAGCAACAGTTAGCTACCCAGGGAGCTGAACACTAAAGATGCTGCAGCAGGTTGTAAATAATGTCTCTTGTTGGGAAAAAAACCCAGAGGAGATTATCACTGAGGTTTTTCATCATGATGACAGAAACATAAGCATTCGGTTTGTTATAGCTAATATTTGATGTATAATTCATCAGCTTTATTACAATCTTATCACAGCTGATTCCGCCCTGGCACTCGAGTATCTAACGCTTCCCATCATTCTCTCCTCCCAGCACCCAGCCTGGCCTGGCATTTGGAGCTGTCTTTATATGACAGCTACAGGCATTCCTGCTCAGGGAGGAGGAGGTGTTTATGTCCTCTAAAATATTCTTTCCAGTTGTCCCACTGTGAGACCATGACAGAGGACTGTCATAGCTTGTGTTTAAGTTCGTATGTGCTTTGCAAGTCATGTCATCTTGGACTGAGAAATGAAGCGTACTCTTATGTAACTTTGGCATTATTAGGGTGATTAGTTTGGCATGTGTCCACAGTGTTATTCACGATGTACCAGTGAAATCTCACCGCTAAACACTGTAATATTCCCTCTGAGGTTTTTCCTTCATCTCTACCCTTTTTTCCCCAATACAAGTATAGTTTCTGTGTTCAGAGCAGAGCTGTCAGCTGACTGTTGACCCAGCTCTTATGGTGATGTGAGATATTTTGTTTTGGTTCATGTGCCTGTTTTAAATGGTTGCCTGTGAAGAGCAAGGCAGGGCTGTTTTTATCTGTTTGCTAAACATCTCATGAGTGTAGGCTATAAACTACGATCGATTCACAGCCATACAGTGGTTTACCTCTGTTGTTAGCAAGGATCGGTTACGCAAATCTTCTGCATCATTTGATCCAAAAATATAGGTTAAACTACTATCTATAATGTCTAATTGGTTAAAAGTAATAGATACACATATAACTAGTGGATAAATGGCTAAAGTCTTTGGCTGAGTTGAAAGTTAATGGCTAAAGGCAGTGTCAACACTAAAAATGAAGACAATAGAAAACTGCAGGATGTTTCACCCTAAAATAGCCCAGATCTGTCAGAGCAATCTGAGTAGTTGATTAATTGACTATATAATGCACTTCTCTTTGTAAAAACAATCTAAGTCAATGTAGTTCCTTTAATTGTCACCTGAAAACCCTGAAACACTTGACAGAATTATCCCCTCAGCATGCTTTCTTCTTCTTAGAGATGTAGAGAAATTTTTTAAATCAATCATTTTTGTGTTTATATCTATAGGTTAGGTATTGTAAAATTCATTCAAACCATACTGAATGAAGCATGCTTTGCTGTTTTTCTGAGGACCAACAATACGAGCCACTCTTTACCAACAGCTGAAAGATAAAAATGAAGCAAGTGAAGCGGAAATTTCCTTTTGTCCTCGCAGACCCCGGAAGCCGCACAGCTTTTTTTTTGTATACATCCAACCCTGTCGGCTTAGGACGCATCCACACCAGTGAACCCTCTTTAAGCCTCACTGGCTGCAGTTCAATACAGACACACACTGCCAGACAGTGAGGGTTGCAGGCTGGACATATCTAACCACAGAAGGGAAAGAAAAGAAATAACTTTTTTAAAAATTTATTTTTTTAAATTTTTTTTATGTCATGCCACACAACTACAGAGATTTAACAATTCTTCTTGTCACTGTAATGAAAATAACTCCTGGCAGGTTACAATTGCTCTTAATTGCTCCAGATGAGGCATAAAGCAATACTAAAACAGCCTTTTTCTCAAGTTAAATTCACATTTTTGACTTCTCGTGCTCTTCCAAGGGCTCACCGAAAGGGGTTATAAGGTTACTTTGCACATTTCTTCCAGTTTGCACTCTCCTGAAAAGACATCATGTTCTACGTTACTGCTGCTTGTGCCGTCACTGGAAATTTCCTTTCTTTGAACATGTAAAATTTACAGTACAGTGCAAAAGACTTGCACCTGTCATGTAGAAATAAACACCTGCTGTGGGGGTTTTCTGTAACCTTAAAAACTCTCCTACTTGAGTGTGCGAACAGTTAATCCACATTGTCGTACTTGACATCCGTGGCCCCCTTTGCTCACCATCTTAGCTTGTGTCGTCCAGGGTGAGGCAAGTGCTCTAGCTGGGTCAGCATGGCACGTGAGGAAGGCGGCAGCCGACAACACCGGCAACTGTTATGGTCCTCAGCCCTCATTCAACCCTTTAGAGGAGCCTCATCAGAAGGCAACAATCCCATTAGGGAATGTAAGGGAAGGTATTCGAAAGCTGAGTTTGGATTAAGTGACAGCTTGACTCCTGTGGCAGATTACTGATGATCAGCTGTGCGGTGGAGGTGAATGTCACCATCTGCACACAGGCTGCCTTACTTTTGGCGCTCTCCTTAATATACACATACATGCATCTTTGCATGTTGGTGTGTCTTCCTGAATCTTCCTGTCAGATAATTTGACCTGCAGCTTCAGGTTGCTTTGAGAGTTGACATGTCACAATCTCTGCCCTGTCACACGTCAGATGTGCTAATGATGACTTAATCGCTCCTTGAAAATGTGATACCCACAGCAGGTGTGCTCATGTCGGTTTTGATTTTCTAATATGGATGCGTCCAAAAAACGCATACTCGGGTGCATCCGATCTGAAAATATCGGCATGCATTGCAACTGTAGTGTAATTCAAAACCTTTGCAGGCCACTCAGGGGGAAAACACTGACAGAGGTTTAGTGGCTCGTGCTGGGTTTACTTGCACCGTTTGCCAGGGATATGTTGCATTTCAACCATGTTGTTGCTTTGATTGACATTATTAACTGGAGTGCAAAAAATTAAAGAAATTAGTTTGGGTTTTTTTTTTGGTTTTTTTGTGAGGTGATGGATTTACCTGTTATCCAGAGATTTGCACACAGTGAAATAAAAAGAGAGAAAAAAAATCAATAAGCTGTATGTTCTTTAACTTTTCTTGCCTTTGACAGGTTCTGCTGGTCAGCAGCAGCCGGCATCCGGACCAGTGGATCGTTCCCGGAGGGGGAATGGAGCCAGAGGAGGAGCCTTGTGGCGCTGCTGTGCGAGAGGTGTTTGAAGAGGTGAGAAAATTCTTTCAATCAATATGAAATAAACCAAAGGGATGCACCCAAAAAAGTGCTTAGTCTTTACACTTGGTCATACTTGTCCTGTAAGTAAGTGCTCATTCTGCAAATATCTGTGTTTAAACGGTGGGATTTTTCAAAGAAATGTTTGATTTCCAGTCGTAAATGAACAAAAGAATATATTTTATGGCTGTTTGTTTTTTATTTCAGAGCAGCTTTTATGCATATACATCTAAATAGATTATTTGCTAATGAAGTGAAAAAAAATCCACTGAATTAGCTGCAGATAGCATGACACACCTCCTTGGGACACAAGTGTGACTGTCTCAGTGAGTTGTTTGGCTTAAAGCGGTATTCACTCCTAGGGGGAGAGCTCTGAAGCACTTCGGTGTCCGTAACTGTGTAAGTGAAGGGTCCTGATGGCATTTCAGAGGTCTAGCTGTCTGAGAACCACATGTTCTCGTCTGTGTCGGTGATCTAAACTTGGCTCTTCTCTGGATTCCTGCACATTGACAGACTCAGCAACCCCTCTCATTGGACACACCACTGGACAGTCTGACACTTGTGAAATAGGCTGAGAAGGGGAAAGGACAGATGTCATATGTCTTGGCAGTAATTTAAGTCCAGTAATGTACAGCTAAATTAGTAAAACTGTTATGAAAGAGACATAATTACCTCCTAGTAATACTTTTCATACCTTAACGGCTGTTTATTTCCAGCCATGACAAACGACCAACGGCTGTTTTTATGTAGCATCAAGGATGTCAAGATGACTGTAGAGATATTACAAATGTTTGAGGCTTCATTGCCAAAAATTAAACTTAAAATATATGTCAATCCAGGTTGTAATATTTTGTTCTGTAATTTAGCTATGATTTTTTTTTCTTTCTGCGTGTTTTCATCAAGATTAGAGTTAAATTCAGTTCACTGAAGCAGCCTTGAAGTTCTGTAATACTGACAGCTAATTCACAAGGCCATTTTCTCCTTACATAATCAGGGTTGAACACTGCTTTTCTGTTGTCTTCATGCTCTGTTTATCTTTGGCTGAAATAGTTGAGAGGCTACTCAGATATAAAATCTGTGTTCATTTGTTTTGTAGATTCAGTAGAAATAGACTAAATCTTTCCATTCATTCCCCAGGCCGGTGTGAAGGGCAAGCTTGGACGTCTGCTCGGTGTATTTGAGGTAGGCTTTGCACACCCAGTAAACAGGATTTTGATGCTGAAATGCATGTTTTTATATGTTGCTTTGCTGTGTTGCATTTCTCACCTTTTTTTTAAATGACTTTTTTTTTTTTTTTTTTTTTTTCTTTTTAAATCCTTCCAGCAAAACCAAGATCGGAAGCATCGAACATATGTGTACGTGTTGACTGTCACGGAGACACTGGAGGCCTGGGAAGACTCGGTTAACATCGGTACAGCTTTGTGCTTTCTTCTCATTGATGTTTGTAGCTGCTGTGATATGTGTGTGTGTGTGTGTGTGTGTGTGTGTGTGTGTGTGTGTGTGTGTGTCTGCTTGTTCTGCTGAGCAGGATATATCGTATATTTTCTTGAATTTATGTGAAAGCTGCTTGGAGACTATAGGGGTATGCAGTGACAACAGGTGACTATAAATCTAGAGCACTGATCTTGGCCGCAGTGATACTTAGGAGCACGTAGTATATTGCCACTGACAGGACAGTGGATGTATCCAGTCGTACAACATGATGGAGTCTAATGCGCCTTTCTTGCCTCTCCTATTCTGTTTTTTGTATTTGTGAATTTCATGCTAAATGTTTGGATTTATTTGTGAATGCTTCATTCTGCTCTGAATCAGGTGAAAATAGGTGAAATTTAAGAAGCAGCTGCCTCTTGTTATGAATTTCTACAGAATGTGAAGCTTGTTTTTCTAAATGTATACAAGCAAACTGACTATGATACGTCACAAATTGCATTGTGTCACAAATGAGTCTGTTGTTGCATTTTGTGATGTTTAAACAAAAAATAAATAAATAAATAAATTAAAAAAAAAAAAAGAAAAGTCTTCCTGAGGCATCCTTTGGCTCATGCATGTCCTCTGTCTCCATCTGCAGGCCGGAAGCGGGAATGGTTCACAGTGGAAGAGGCCATCAAAGTGCTGCAGAGCCACAAACCCGTGCATGCAGAGTACCTGCGGAGGCTCCAGCTCAGCTGCTCTCCCACCAACGGAAACTCCATCCTCCAGAGCCCACCACAAAACGACAATTACCCCCATTACAGCGCGACCACCACCACACCCTCAACAGGCAGCGTACTGGCCTCGTCCCACAGATAGGACTGCACCTCAGCCTCCTGTCCTGTTCGCATCGGACAGTTTACTCAAAGTCTGTACAGTTTCTTGCATGAATCTAAAGACTCCTTGGAGTTAAGGCTCCCTTGTATTTATAATTTCAAATAATAGCTGCAAGACTGACCAAAGCCATTTTCAGATCTAAAGACTGAGCAACTTAAGCTCACATCTGAACATGGCTCACTGATGAACACTATTTTCTTTTTCTGGCTGGCAACGTGCAGTTTGAGAAGAGGAAGCTGGTGAGACCGACCTACAGTGAAGGGATGCCTTACAGATATTTTGTATGAATGTTGTATTTGGGGTTTTTTTTTTTTTTTTTTTTTTTCTTTTTCCACTTTTGGTCATTTTTACCTTTCAGCAGTGCTGGTAGCCAAGAAAAGGGTAACCGAGCCCCGAAGCACATCGTTGTGCAGAATGTTTCTTAGATGGTAAAATGTCATCAACTCATGATGGTATCAGTGATTATATGAAAACATTTGACCAAAAATGAGATCTTTCTAACTCTGCTTCACAGGTTTTATGGTGTTTCAATAAAATTACCCAAGGTGAGAGCACTGGGCTTCTTTCAGTAGTTAATACTGGGAAATAAAAAGAAAAGATTTCCCTGTGAAAAAAGTTGTCAATAACTTTCTACCTCAGTAAACTGAAAACTGGATATGATCCTGAGCTGTGACCTCCTCTGACGCAGCGCTGATGCTTCGGATAAAACTTCAGCCTCCTGAGTTGCATGTCAGCTATCTCTGTTCGACCCAACATATATGTGCGCTGCAGCTTTTATCAGTGCTTACTATTCTTAAGTATTCCAGTTGTTCAAATTGCATCTTTGCCTTAGGTATTACGCTGCAGAGCTCGTAAGTTTCTGCTAATTGGCCAGAAAAATGGATTTACCCCGAATGAAAGTGATAGTGATTGTCTGCTTTTCTTTTAAACTACAGCGTCTCGTGATGCTTTATTACAATCTTTTAACCTGTCCATTACCGATGAAATGTCCGTGAACATTATCTGATCAGCAGAATGAAAATCAAGGGCTGATCAGCCAATTATGGAGGGTTTTTTTTTTCGTTCTCTTTCTTAATATGTTCTGGTGTTTGAAAAAACAATTGAAGGCTCGTAATTTAAAACACAGACTGGACGATCCAGTCTTTAATGTGACATTTATGTCTGGTGACTCAAGCCCGAACAAACATCCCCAATATATTTCAATTCCAAAGAAATGCAGCTTGCTCCTCCGTTCCTGATGGAAAAACTGCATGCTTCGACAGCTGAATGACAACTAATTAAAACCATTCAGAGATTTGTAAATCTCTATGGGGTGGGGGGGTTACCTGAATGAACCTGTACATTTTCTCTTGGTATTTTCTATATTTTTTAATGATGTACAAATAGTGCAGGAGAAGACTACTCCTGAGTATGTACAGTGTAGGATGGTTGTATATAGACAATGTGCAACAGGACAGGTTGGTGGAAGGAACTAACTCTTAAAAAAATAAATAAATAAATCGGTTCAGTTGTTTCACATGTCCTGTTAAATGTAGTCTTATTAAAAGGCCTGACAGCACAGAATGGAAATATTAGTTTCTTACCAGAGTCCTTAAGCGAAAGGTTGACTCATTTTAGGGAAATGGCTACAAAAAAGCATAAATAGCATTTTGCTAACAGTTTGAGACTAGAATATTGAGACTTTTTATTCATTTATTTTCTAATTGTGTTTTAAGACAGATTTTTAGAAAGAATCAAAATGATCAGATACTTTTTTGGGACATTTGGAAATAATTTAAAAAAAAAACACACACACTGGCAGGAACAGCAGTTTTTTTAGTTAGTAACTTATCATTTTATTCTAACTTTTGTCTAAACACTTTTCTCTATTTGTAGAACTTTGATCTCACTTTGTTGCTCCGCTGTCGCAACATCTTATCTCCGGCATCAGAAAGTTTTATTACCCAGTTGACCTGTCGTTCAGTTTCAGCCTTGCAGGACTCATGTCTGTTTGTGTAGATCGATGTTTGTCACAAGTTGATGAGCTTGAAATGTGATGTGCCAACTTTCAAAACTTGTGTTCAGGTGCTGACTAAAGCACATTTATCTTGCTGAAATGCTGCTGAATGTTCAGATCCTGGTGGATTTAGGACTGGTTGCATTATCTCTTTTAACATTTTAATGAACATAAATCAGACTTGTCACAGTTTATCATGATAATATGCAAAGTTTAATGTGAACGTTATTTGTACTGGAAAGATTGTGTCTTGGAAAAGATTGCATTAAAGGGGAAACCTATTACTGGAAACCTGTTGACTTGTTTATTTCATGAAGAATCTTGTCAGTCCTGTGGATGTTCCCAAAACCAATAAAAGCCAAATGGTGACGCTGCAATACAATGAGATCTTACAATGAGATCTTGTTATTTATTTCTTAGTTTATGAGTTATTAATCACACTGCCTTAAAGCATTGATGTACTTCAGCTGTTAAATATCACCAAAGTTTTTTCTTCATTTTCTGAGGTAAAATGCCCAAATAAATGCAGTATCATAGCTTAGCAGGCCACTTCACATTCACTACTGATGAAGCGTTTAGTTGTTGTAGGTAAAAACAGTTCATTCTGAAGCAATGTTTTGATCATTTGCATCTCACATCTGTCCATCAAAAATACAAACAGTTACATGGAGTTATTTCAGATTATCTAATGACGAGACCACTGACAACGACAGTGTTACATGTCACCAACAAATCCACATTTTCTCACTCTGCACATGGACAGTGCTGCCATTAACACAAAAAGACTCACTCTTGCATCTTCAGATTGGGGGCTTTCACCAAACATCGCAGGCGGCAGCTGGTGAAGACTGATTGTTGGTGCAGTGAAACCACTAATGTATGTTTTTAGTCAGTCTTTTCAAATGTAATATTTCCATTCAAATGAAAGCAAAAGAAAAAAAATTGTTTCCATTTACAAAGCAGAAGATAAATGTAACTTCACTAATCATAGGCCATATTAATAATTTCTCAATTTCCCAGTTAGAAAGATTGAGAAGATTGGTTTCTGATGTATTGCTTTGGACTGGTTAAATGTGGGCCTTGGTCCTACAGTTTTTCAGTGTGTAGCTGCTCCAACACATCTGACTCAAATGAATGAGTTATCTTGCAGAATTTTACAGGCTGTTGGATCCATTGCATTTGAGTCAGGTGTGTTCGAGCACAGAAACATTTTAAACAGGGGTAACCAACTCCGGTCCTCGTGAGCTACCATCCTTTAGGTTATAGCGTTTTCTCACTGCAACACACCTGATCCAAATCAATGGCTCACTAACAGGCAGTTGCAGAAGATGACAACAATTTATTGGAGAACCTCTTCATTTCAATCAAGTGTGTTGATTCAGGGAACACTAAAACCTGCAGAATGGTAGACCTCAAGGACCAGAGTTGGTGACCCTTGATTTAAAATCTACATGACTATGACCCTTGTGGGATTGAGCTGAATAGCCTAAACAGAGGAACATTACCCGTGGGTTAAGGATCAGTCTTAGATCCAAAAATGTTTGTCATGTACATTTTTGGCATTTGGAAAGTATCAAATATATGAAAATTTGTGTTACACATGTACACAAATATGTCAACATGCCAAATCATTCACTATAAAGGTGTGAGGAAACACATACAAAAGTAATATAAATACATTGAATAAACTGGATGCAGAAAGGCCCAACAGCCTGATAAATAATGCAAGTAGGCGTAAGGAAATAGTTGAATTAATTGTGGTAGGGTAGGAAAAAGTTTACAGTTCTGCCTGTTCAGTCTTAAAATAATTGTCGTAAATTGCAAAATATAAACATCGGCTTATACAACCAAAGGTACATGAGTCAGTCTTTTAGCATATATCCTCACCGTATAATAAAGTCCAACACAAAATGAGAATATTTAATGGTTACAGTAAGTAAATTGGGTTGTAGTATTGAGCAAACCAGTTCATTTACGGTGAACCGATACGTCCACGCGGTGACACCTGACACCTCAGGTGCGCCTTAAGCCCCGCCCTCCGCTCAGCCAGGTCGCTGGTCGCTCACAAAGCAGGACGGACTTTGAGCACAGCAACAAAATTGATCAGATTAAATTAGGACAAAGGTAGATCCGTGACGTGTGTGCGTGGACTCAGGATGGAAGAGGCTTTTTTGAAGACGGCGCTACCTGCCCAGGAATCCCTGGAGCTGGATGACTCCAGCCTGGCTCTGCCGGCCGAGTCGACTCCGAGATCCTGGACGAGAAATGAGCCAGTCGACCGGAGCCTCCGCGTTCACCAGCAAGTTCAGCTCACACTGGCACGCAAAACAAAGAGGAGTTTCCTAAATGGTAATACTCGTTTTTCTACCAAGACTAACACTACGAATGAAAAGAGTGACATAGTTATCTAAAACCAGATGTACGTCAGGTGTGCTCCCCTCTAGAGATAATCATCTGGACTGGTAATTATGAGGTTAGTACGACCAGGCAACTAATGAAGCTGAGTTCACTGAATTAAACCAGGTGAACTTGAAAACTCATCCTAAATATTAAAAAAAAAAAAAAAAAAATTCAAAGATGAGCAGCACAACAATATTTGTGTCATTCACATCCTGTAGGATATCTTGTGACCCTCCTACAAGGTGATTGTGAGTTTGGAGTCACTCTTTCAGACTAGAAGACCCCATAAAGAACCCCTCACTTCAGAGGGTCTGAAGCCAACTCAAAGTCTATGATAAGGCTGTTTGGAGTGAATTTGGCCACTTAGTGTAAATACAGACAGTTCTGAAAGTTCATGCTACACAATAGCCCTCTTGTCCAAGAGGTTCCTGCACTTTTATCTGTCAGCCTACAGGCAGATATAAGTGTCAGCAGAGTTTAGTATCTCATCCCCTGTTCTGTTAAAGCCTTACTCACTGTGTATTAGTAGCCTAAATAAACATAATGAGTAAGGTACATTCAAATCCAGAGACAGTAATGTTTTCTTTTGCATTATTCAAACAATGATTTGTTGTTTTAAAGAAGATTATTTGTATATTTAGACATGGTACATAACTATGTTGGAAAACATGAAAAGTGAAGAAAAAAAACAAAAAAACAAAAAACAAGTTTATTTAAAACCTTCTCTAAACCAGCCGTAAAACAAGTGATACACCTCTAGTTAACTAGTAAAGACTGACTGACCAATGACTTTAGGAAAAGAAGGTTAAGATAAGAGCATTTCATCACTTTTGAACAGGAATATTTTTATTTTACATCTTTTCTCCCTGTTCCCATCAGGCTTTCTCATGGAAACTAACATGGCATTTGGTTAGCAGGTGACAAAGACTTTAGCCACGCTACAAGTGTGCACTGATCCCTTGTAGCTCAGGCAGCCAGGAGGGAGAATCACACCCCCAGCATGAGGAAGTGTAACCTTTCTTTTAGGTAAATACACTGTAATACTGTGTAATCTAATAAGACCTTGTGGACTTGTTTTTTCAAGGTGGAGCTCACTCACAGAGCTTTGATGGTTTCGATGGATTTTTATCAAACACAAAGGTAAATGACATTTTTACACCTACGTGTTCATTCATGCACTAACACACGCATATACAAGACATTCAGAGATATTTATAAGCCTCATATTTTTTTGTTTTTGTTTGTATAAATATGAGCTCCTTTGACTTGTAGTTTCCTTTCATATCATGCTGCGCTTTACGCATTGTACACCATAATTTGAATTTAACCAAATGGTAGTACCTCTAAAGCTGCTTTACTGTCTGTTCACATCTCCAGTCCTATCAGATCAATCACTGTGTTATTACTTTTACCTTCTTGCTATACTGCAGATAATGTGTCAACATTTTAACAGAACAAAAAGAGAGTGAAGCAAGATACAACTAGATATTGTTGAATCATTACTAGACAACGTGATATAAAAAATGGGAAAGGTTGCAGAGATATCTTTTTTTCTTGGAAGACCTTGCCTATTTTAACGAGACAATAAAATAAAGACAACATCCTGCATGTATTACATCATTACGTCGGTTTGTTAAAGACTAAAAGTACTAATAATCTCCCTTTCTCCATAACAATAAAAAATACATTGCCCACAGCATAATAACAGTGATTAATGCGTAATGTTGTAGAAAAGATAAATCAATGTCACTGTGTAGATGTTTTACTGTCAGTTTTCTCCCAGGTTAATGGAGCAGGCTTTACCAGCCAGTCTCTCTCCAGCAGCCACATGCGGAGACCATCGAGAAGGGTGGAAGTGTCTCCCCCGCCAAGTCCAGAGGTGTCCCGCTCTCATTTTAACTACAATACATATCGGCATGGGATGCACTCCGTTCCAGGACCCAGCCAGTCACATGCAGCGGGAACTCTGCTGGACTCCTCACGAAGGTCAGAACTATTTCGACGCTATGCTTTCTCAGATGGACTACACGGCTCACGTATGCACGCGCCTGCCACGTCTGCACCGGGGAGCTTCAACAACAGGACTCTCAGACTGACTGCAAGGCCACAGTCCATGTTTGGAACTGCTGCAATTCAGAAAAACACTGAATCTGATTCTCCATGGAGTTATAGACAAAGCACGGTAAAAAGAGAGAAGTGCACCGTGCAGGGACAGGATAATACAACGTTTCAGCCGGATCAAGGCTTGTCTTGGCTGGCCCAGGTCAGGAGGGATGGCCAGAGGTCGTTGAGACTGAAATCCTACTCGCCCTCTGTTAACAGCGCAGAGGTGGACATGGGGAGGCATGCAGAGACAGGACCCCCCACTAAGCAGATCCAGTCAGAGGATGTCACCGTACTGTAAGATCTGTTTTTACTCATCAGTGCGTCTGTTGCTGCACTGTCCTGATTCAGGCCATGAACTTGATGAATAATTTGTGTCATCTCACGCAGGCATTCAGGCAACAGACCTCCTGAGATGACGCTGGAGAGGGTGGTGAACTTTTTGACACAGGATGATGAAGAAACGCTGATCTGTGCAGCCAACTTCATACAACGTCAATGCTTTCAGAGAGCTGACGCTAGAAAGAAGGTGTTCTTCCTCATACGCTCAGATTACTTTAAAATAGCATGAAATGTAATTGGCAGCTACAGCTGCAAAGCAGAACTTCTACTGAAGGGATAAAAGCAGTTACTAACCTGAATTTAATGTTAACATTCATTGGTTTATTAATTTGCTTCACTTTCAGGTGTTCCACCTGCATGGCATTGAAAAGCTCCTGCAGCTCCTGGACAACGACAGTGAGGAGGTGCAGCGCGTCACAGCCGGGGCCCTCCGTAATGTCGTTTACCAGAGCAGCAAAAATAAAATGGAAGTGAAGGACAATGACGGTTTGACTCTTATTTTGAATGCGCTGGCAAACAGCCGGGATATGGAGACCAGACGTCAGCTCACAGGTCAGCTTTTTACACAAATGTTTGAAGTCACATCTACTGCTGGTTTATTTTTACTCATGAAATTGCACTTTGCCTTCAAGGATTACCCTGAAACGCATAAGATTAATTTTTACTTCTGCTTATTTATGGTTTTCTGCTTCAAACACAGTTGGATCTATATTTAAAGATGCAGTATTTTCTCAGCTTGTGACAGGAAAGGTTAGAAATAAGGCACCTGTTTGAAATTTCTCTCTCAAGTGTTTGAAGTTTCTCCAGTCAGTGATGCTATAAAATATCTATGTTTATGTATTTATAAATGTAGAATTGTGTTATTTATTTCCCATTTTATGGGATTTATTTACCCTTAAATGAGTTCTTTCTGTCACAAGCTGTGATGGCTCCTCTTTGTTGGGATGTAATCTTGCTGCATGTCACTACAGTAGCCCAACAGGAACAAACCAAACCCCAGCTCTAGACCAGGCCTCCTTAGGCTGTGTCCGAATGACCACACTAATCTCCACATAGTGTGCTATATAGTGGTCACACCATTTTCTAAGGGTGTCCGAATGTCCAGAGAGAAAAAATGAGCATCACTGATCGATCAACCTTCAATTTAGATCACAATGTAATGGTGGAAGAGACACGAGCATCATGGCAGGTTAAAAAAAAAAATCTATATATATATTTGTAGATCATTCATTTTATAACCTTATTGGCTGAATGAAAATGCAACAAATGAAGAATAAATACAATATAAGAAAATACATTTTTTTCACACAAGTTTGGACTGATTTGGAACGACATGTGGTGGTTGCCGTGGTGACAGCCAGTCGTCACGTGATATGGAATGAGGAGGAAAAAAAAAACAGCTTTTTGTCCAAATTGGCTACAGAATGACCGCACTAGATAGTCTGCTATATAGTGTAACACTATATAGTAAATGAGGGGTTACTGTAGTTACTTTTTTTTTTCATTTTTAAACGTCTGCTTCAATCAGCAGTTTAAATCTCATCGTCGTTACAAACTAAACTCCCCTCAGTTATTGTTAGAACTGTGTCTTATTCACAACCCGTAGCAAAGGTCAGAGGATGAACATTTCTTCATGAACACAGCTTCCTCAAACTTTTAGCTCATTCTTCGGCACCCATTTAACTCATCTGTGCAGTTAAGCCAAACGATGGCCAGGTGTGTTGCTTTGCTAATATGAGATCAAATCTGTTTTCCATCATCATCATCTCAAGTTTACTCTTTAGCCAAACATTTAAACAAGATTGATGCATTTTGGAAACAATATCTGTAGACTGAAACAGTACTTTCTTGCCAATCGGAACATCTCCCCAGCTTTTAAGTATGGATCAACTGTGATCTGGGCTTATGTTGCTGTCAGCAAAAAGTATTGTTTTCAACTATGTTACAGCATATTCTGAAAGGAGATTACAAACAGTGTGTGAAAAAGATAGAATATAACTCCAAATCCCACAAGGTGCACAAGTTGATAGTGATCTCACAGTCCTCCGAAATATCCAATCATCTAAAATCCGACGTTAAACTTCAAAAGAGCAGAGTATGCCAGCCAGCCCAGGAATCTCTCACACCTAAGAGCCTTTCACTGGAAGTACGCATGAAAATCCCTCAACCTGAAAATGAAAGACTTTTAGCTGACTTTAAACAGCATTGACAGGCTATAAATACAGGAACATTTTAGACAGATGTGATCGCAGCTCTGTGTTCCTGCTGCTGTATGAGACCAGAGTTGGTCCAATTCTCTGAAGAACTCAAATAATAAAACAGTATAATTCATTTCCTCTTTTACCCCCAGGTCTTTTGTGGAACCTCTCTTCTCATGACCTTTTGAAGGAGCGTTTCCCCAGAGAGGTCATGCGTGTGCTCACTAAGTCCGTGTTGGTGCCCAGCTCTGGCATGCCGGAGGGAGAAAACCCAAAAGACGAGCTGCTTGCTGATTCTGATGCTTTCTATAATGCTACGGGCTGCCTGCGGTATGTGCCTTGGTTTCTGTTTGTTTCTTTTTAAAGCATGGTGGAAGTATGACTTATTTGAGATGATCTGTTTGTTTCAAGATAAATAAAGAATTAGAGAAATTCCACTAATGTCATTTTAGACTGGAAGAAAGGTGTTTTATTGTTTATCCATTTCTATCGTCCTTAAAAGTAATAGTTTAGGGTAAGCATTGATCATTTTGGGGGGAGTTAAATCAGTTAAGCATAAGGTTGTGAACCACTCAAAATAGTAATCTGCTGCAATTTCTCCACTGGATTCTGCTGAAAAAAGGGGAAAACAAACAGGTAACAGATTTTAACTATGGAGAAAAACATTAACTACAACATTGAGATTTTTTGTCAACTTCCTTTATGTATCACCTCGTAAGATTATGAATCTTGTACATGACAGAGTTTTTTTTTTTTTTGGAACCACATCGTGTCTGTGTTTACAAACCAGGAGATATCAGAGGCACTGCTCCCTTGGCAACTAAAGCTGGATGAAAAGAGTAAAAGACTGAATTATTCAACAAGCTCTCTCGTCTCTTCGCTCCGCTGAGCTGAAATCGTTCTGTCCTTGCTGGCCCCGTGTTATCAAGTTCTCCTTATCATGTTCTGAAACCTTTTGAGCTCCCGGCGGATGAAAAATTCCTCTTCCACTTCTGTTTCATCTCTGCACAATGTAGCGTTTGTGCAGATTTAGAATGCAGACGGTATTTATTTCCCTGCAGAAGTTTTCAGAAGTCTGTGAGATGATCTTCCATGACTTGTGCAGGCTTTAGGAAACAAATTACAAACAAAATATTGTTTACACGGACTTACAGATAATGTGAGCGGTGCAAACTTTATACTGAGAGAGATTAACGTTGACCTGAATGTCACATTACGATGGCTGTGTTTGCAGCAATCTGAGCTCTGCTGGCCCAGACGTCAGGAAAGCGATGAGAGAGTGTGAGAATCTCATCGACTCGCTCGTCTACTACATTCAAGGAACTGTAGCCAACCATAAGACTGATGACAAGGTAAAACAGAATGTGAGGCATTCCAGAGGAAACATTTGTTGATCCTCATTACAACTCAAAAGCAGGAATTTCTGCTTCGACTCGCCTGTTGAAAGACACATCCCAATTAAAACTGATTGTTCATGGACACTTGACACGATTCAAGTTTCAGTTTTTATATTTCTGCATGTTGTCAACCAGTGTTTTGAAGTAGATACTAGTCTGCATGTCTTTTGAAGTCCACAGAGAACAGCATCTGCATTCTGCACAACCTCACTTATCAGGCTGAGTCAGAGTTACCGCAGCGTTACACCCAACATCTCAGGGAATCTCGACAAAACTTGGCATCCAAGACGACGTCTGTCGGCTGTTTTCCTTATCGCAGTGCCAGGATCACAAAGGTAATCCCTTTGCACAGTAATCTACTGTGACAACACAAAAGACGGCACTTTGGTCAAATAATTGTGAGGGGTTCTTTAATCTTCTATGTAAGACTTTCTCTTCTTGTATCAGAGGAGAGAAATAATGAAGTGTGCTGTTACAAAGCTGCTCAATGAGTTGTGTTTGTGTTGCTGTTTTGTTTCTGCTTTGCAGAACAGTGCAAGTTGACACGATCCATTGAGGTCTAAATGAAATGTATGTAGCATGCTGTGGTCAAAATGCCACAGAGAAAAAGTTCAGCAGCTCCTTCTTAATCACAAATCCATAGTTCTACTCAGAGTGGGAAGTTTTAGGGTGGTGGAGTGACTCCACTACACCGCTCTCCTCAGCAGGATCTGCTTCTTTAACACATGATCAACATATAAGAGAACATGTCGGATTTAGTCTGTAGGCTAACACCAGCACTCTGAATGACTTCATCTGTAGTTTGACAAAGTATATTTGGAAATGTTCCCTCTTTTATGCATGTTGTCTTCATGAATCACATGTGGATCCCACGTTTTCGATAATGTGATGTAACGGTCAGCTAGCCTGTCAAGGATCGCGTTGTATTTTTTCTGACACATATTAGTCTCGACTTTCACCGTTGACCCCTTTTTAGGTTTTAGAAGTTAAAGCGGCTTTTCTTAATTTCTGCAGATTTTCTCACTTCTGCATCCCCCAACGAAGGCTAATTTGGGATCTGTTCAGCATCCTGTCTCTTCTCTGAGCTTTCTCCTGCCTGTAAAAGCCAGTCTAATCTTGACTGTTGTCATAGCTTTTGCTCTGTCTCTTTCTCTCTTTCTTTTCCTCACTTCCTTTGATAATGTCCTATTGGATTTTTTTTTTTTTTTTTGCTGAATGAGGCACAGTGTGCATCCAAAATGGCCAATATGCTGATATGCAGTTGCTGACGAGTGACACGGTGCTGTAAAGCAAGATGCAGCTGTCACCAGATGCTCTGGGCTGGAACACAAAGTTGTGAAGTGTGGTTTGTAGGACTTGGGACACAGCAGGGCAATGGCAACCTCAGGAATGTGTAAAGTGAATGACAGTGTATCATCAAGACAAGTCAGAAGCACAGAGTTTAAAAGTCAGAAGCTTATGTGGTCGTGCTTTAATGGATTATGAAGAGAACTATATAGTTTGCAGTACTTGAAGCGTGAGACTGAAATAAATGCTAACAAAGACAAAAAAGTGTTTTTAAAAGATGTATGAACAGTCCATTTCTTTTGTAAAATGTTCGGCTGCTGTGACAGCCACAGATCTAAGACTGAAGACGTCCCGTTTAGCTTTGTTTAAACTGTTTTTAACGCTTATTATTAAAAATTAAGGGGGAATGCAAAAGAAAAAGGGTTTTTTGTCTTATTGAAGACATTGAAGGCTGCAGTCATAAGAGCATTATTGATGGTGTGTGATGAAGCCAAACTCACAATGTTCAAATGCACTGAATTGTTTATTGAGGTTTCTTGCACAAAACTGCTGCCAGAAAATTTATTTAACATGATGATTTACTAAAACACAAGCTATACTTGTCCTCTCTGCATAATAAAACCATAAATATCCATAAAGAAAGGCAATCTGTGTTCCTCCTTTGAGACAAAGAACCCACTGACCCGCTGAGCTTTGGTTTCTATGCAGAATCTGGAGCATGAGCCCCACCTGCTGGAAGAGAAGGCCGACCCACATGGCACAGAGTGGCTGTGGAGCCCCATCACCATCAGGATGTTCCTGTCACTGGTGGCCTGCAGCACGCGTCACTTCACACAGGAGGCTGCCATCGGGGCGCTGCAGAACATCACAGCAGGAAAAGGAGCGGTGAGGAAGGGGGAGAACTCAGTTCTATGCACCGCTTAATAGATTCAAGATGCAAAAGGAATGGAGGCCACTAAGCGTAACACATCACAGGACTGTTTAGCATCAGCAAACATAACTGCTGCACAATGTTAGACCTGCAAACCAAATGAAAATGTGCACCTTTACAACTGTTTTTCTGTGTCCTGACAGATAAGTGAAGCCATCGCCTTCACTATTGTTTGGCGGGAAAATGGACTCCATCACATTAGGAAGGTTTTAGAAGAAGGGGACAGTCAGTTGAGGAGGATGGCCATATCTCTGATAAGAAACCTGTCTCGCTACCAGGAGCTGCATTCCACCATTGGTAACTTTAGTCAAATAAGTTTCTTTGACATTCAGTTTCAACCCGTTTCCTCCATTTTTCCACAAAGCCTTCGTTCATCCCTGAAACTGCACACGTACGAGTTTTCTTTTTTCTCCTCCTGCAGCGGACCATGTGTTGTCAGATGTGGTGAAGATGCTACCAAATGACGACACCGGCGCCGACATTCCCAGTGAGGTGACCATTTCTGTGTGTCATATCCTCATTAACCTGAGCCAGAGCGACATGAAAATCGCCAAAGCCATCATCGGCCTCGGAGCTCTTCCAAAGATCATGGACATCAGCAAATCTGTCAATGGGTTAGTAATTTCCTCTTCGATTAGTTTGACTTTTCATCTCCATCCATCCATCCATCCCAGTATAATTGGGTGAGAGGCAGGGTACACCCTGGACAAGTCTCCAGTCCATCACAAGACCACACAGAGACAACCAACCGTTCACTTTCACACTCTCTCCTCGGGACAATTTAGAGTACCCATTTAACCTAACATGCATGTCTTTGGACAGTGGGAGGAAGTCGGAGTACCGGCTATTCAATATCTAAATATATTTCACCTTCAGTTTGAAGATTAAAAAGTTTTGAAGCAAAATATATCATGCAAAAATGATGATGAAAAAGGGTTTTGTATGACCCATATTACATTTCTGTCTCCTAGCAATGGGATGAGCCGAGCAGGTCCAGCAGCAAGTATTCTGCTGCAAACCATGTGGCGACACAGTGACCTGCATGGAGCCCTCAAAAAGGTGAGTTCCTTAACACATAACACCACACCAAATACCAGGATAAGGGTTGGTGATGGTGTATGTTTCCTGTCAAAAAACGTGTCATTGTGTTTTGTCTGCAAACTAATAACACCAAAGACATCTCTCTGTATGCTTGTTAAATTTATGCACCGTTTGTGAGGATTTAAAGCTTTAAAAACTTTATATAATTGCTCTCAATTAAGCAATTAGTTGCTAATCCTGTTTGATTTTCACACATTACTACATATATCTAATGACTCCACTTTCTGCTAGTGCATGAAAAAAAATTTTTTTTTGATCTAAATGTATTAAAAGTAAATGTTCTTTATACCGGCATTGCTTTTGAGTGGCTGTAGGTTACCTTACAGGTGAAATGTGGTTTTGGAGCATTTTTATGGTGATGACAGGTGAAACCATTGTAAATTTCCATGTGAAAAAATGTGACCATCCAAAATGACATAGGTCTGTATGCAATCCCATAGGTTTTACATGTGAATATGTGAGTTTCACATGGACATTTGCATGGTTTCACATTCTACCATAAAAATGTTCCATAAACCACATTTCACATGCGCAAAACATGTGAAACACATGAGGGATTTTGGCATGTTTTTTGTCTTTAGTTTAAACTACACTGTTTGGTGTTGAATGTGGGTAATGTACTAAAAATAATGAAGCTCCTTCTCGCTACTCTGTTGTGCATCGTCATCTTAAATTAGGTATAAATTGGCTTTTAGTGTGTTAGTACGGTAAATGCTGAGTCTGTTGCGAACACTTTTCTCTCTCTCTCAACAGTGTGGTTTCAAGAAATCAGATTTCATCAATGCAAGGACAACAAAGGCTGTAAACTCGATGCAGAACTGAGCAGAGGATCCATGGATCCCGAAGCTGAGGCCCCTTTTGTTTTTTATTTACTAGTTGAAATATTTTCTCACCATGTCTGTTAAATATATGTAGACCTTTGAATGGATCTTTCTCATCAAAGTACCGACAAATCATTGTGAAGTGCACTTGTTTTCAAAAACACATTTTAGTTTGTGTTGTACGTGTTAGTTTAGAGTTAAACATTTTACTTGGATTTCATGAAATGAGATGGATATTAGATGATGGCATAAATGAACAGAAGGTGGATCAACAAACATTGAATACTTTTGTCTGCTGCCACGTTGCCTCATGCTTAAAGACACTGACAGATGACTGTTCAAGGTTTAGAAAACGAAGTCCATGTCGTGGGGATAATGAATCAACATTGAATTGTTTCTAGTGGACATGTATTTTTTTCATGTACTGGCATCTCAATAGATGATGGCAAAGAACTACAAAACATTAGACTGTCCACAATATGCAGGACGGTTGAAGGAACCATCAACACTTTGTGAAACCAAACAATGTGGCACATTTATACTAAACGTATGTTAAAGTCTAATGCTGTTTCTACAAGTAAATGGTGAATGTTCTTAAATGTATTTTTATTACTTTATTTATTTAAAATATATCAGGATTAATTAGCAAACAAAATTACAAGGCAGATAAATGTTAAACTGTCCTACAACTGTGTTCTTCATGCCTTCTGCTTGATAATTATTGCAACAAACATGGGGATTTAAAAAAGGTTTGCCACAGCTCAGCAATGGTGAGCCAACAGCGTTTTCCTCACATCCATTTCTGTGAATAAATCTGTTAACTAAGGAAAAACTTGGCTCCTTTATTCAAATAATGAACAGCAAATGGTTAAAATGTTTTTACGTATCAGTTTTAAAAATAATATGCTAAGTATTGTTGTGGACAGCCTGACCTGCAGGGTTTAAATAAAGATTCAAACCGAAGCCAAAAGTCTCAATTATTTACAGATAAAATGTGGACACGGTGTCTGTGCTTGTCCCAGATGTTTGGCTCTCATGTCCATGTCCAGGCCTCCGGGTGACTTTGAGTCCCTGAAGCAGCTTTAACCTTGTGGGTCTTGGCAGGGTGGGCTGCACTGCAGCACAGCTGAAGGGGGGGAGGAGTCAGGAGACCAGGTGCCAATCAGCATCAGCCCTGGAGGGTAAGGCTTTTAAGGTCAGGACAGGGGGGGGGGGGGTGCCTTTCAAAGACTTTTTTTTTTTTTTTTTTTTTAACAGAAATCTATATTCAGCTCTCAATCATCCCACTGAAGATTATTTTAACGCAGAAACAGGAACTATGAGATAAAATGCAAATGGAAAATTCACAGCTGACATGAAGAAACCCTGTAACTAAACTCCCCCCCCATTTTCACCTTGATTATTTCTGTTTCTTTTTTCTCCTTATTTAAACAGCCAAATTTCCCCAGAGATCCACTTCATTTAATGAAGCGGATCTCAACTGGGAAATTTCGAAAAGCCTCACTCAATTTCAGGCTGTATTTAAATCTTAATCAAATTAACAATATCCCATGTAGAAATTATCACTTAATGCAAGAGACTCTTCCCCCATATCTGCATGTGGATCCTCTTAAACACATGTTACGAATAAACAGTCCACCTTGACCGGCACAGACAGCACAGAAAATTACGTTGAAGATTCATTTGAACTTTTTCCCCCTGCTTTGTAGTTAGCTACACTTTGCACAGTCTATAATTGAAAAAAACTGGGAAGAGGAGCACTCATAGAGGCTTAATTTAAGCTCATGTGTGGACATTATGAGATACAAAGTGAATTGTAATTAACAAAGGATACAGACACAGAATAATTAAATAAATCAAATTTTTGGTTTTAATTTTACTTCCTTTAGGAAAAAAACAAAAAAAAAAAAACCCTCTTTCAGATCACCAAAACAAAGAAATAGTGGCGTTTTCAGTGTGTCCTGCAGAGGGCAGTAGTGTAGTATTATTGCAGCCGTAACTTTCCTTGAGAGGATGAAAAGAAATAATTCAGATTAATTTCTAAAACTGGCCCAAAGTGCAACGTGCCCTCCAAAGATTGTTTCATATTCATAATCCTATGTATTTTAACATGTTCTGGCTCTCAGTTTGACCTCTCTGTGTAAGAGACTAGAGTCTCCACTTCCCTCCGTTCTGCTAATAATGTCTAAATTAGACATTTATCAAACCATTTTGGTGAGTGAAGCTGTGATTTCAAGCCTTGGTTTTGACTGAAGAAAGAGAAGGAGTCAGAAGGAGCTAAATCTGTTGAACAATAGGTTACTTGTTTCTCCAAAGCCTATGCAGCTCTGAGAATTGGACCAGACTTATTTCATAAGAAACCTCTCATTTTGTCACAAGAAACAAGGTTAATAGATTTTTATGTGTATCTATATCTGAAAGGGAAAACCATGGGATTATTTAGAGTAAAGAAAACAGTCAAATGCTTTTTTTTTTATCCCTCTTTGAAGCTCTGACATTTTTTTTTTCCATGAAATAGCTAAAAGAATATTTATAAATAACCACAGAAATAATATATACCCAAAATACCAAAATAGCCAATGGTAACAGGTGTAGGGAAACATGAGAGTAGGTTTGTTTGCTACTGGAGCAGGGCAGTGGAGTGGGGGGACATGCTGGACTTGACACATAATATGGCTGAACATGTTTATTACAGAGAGAGAAAGAACTCATTCACAGATCTGCAGCCGTGCGAAACAGGCTAAAGGGTAGACATTTTCTGCTTTACAGTGAAGCTATTGTCGGGGATGTCACCACTCAGGGCAAATTGCTCTCTGCTGACATGATTGTTCAGCAATATGTGAAATCTGAACTGAAGTTATTAAAGAAATAGCTTCCACATGTCTTTATCCAATGGACCTTTTAAGAATGTCTGGAATGAAGTTTCGCCCTTTGGTGACACAAAGTGGGACAGACTGTGTGAGTGGGAACAAAGAGTATCAACAGGTTACTTAGGAGGATCAATCAGACACAGGCCCAGGGGTACCAGGACTCAGTAGGTCTTGATATTAAACTAGAAACATCCATCCTAGTAAGACACAGAAAACTGAAATTAAATGCAATCAAGGTGAAACTAAGAAGGTTTAAAGTGGTTGCAGGGTTTGCACCAAATCTGGTCTTATATCCCTCATCTGAGCATGCACAGGGAGACAGGAAGAATAAAAATCTTTGAACAAAACTATTTGTAAAATGATGATAAGGAGACACAAATACCAGAAGATTACTTACATAGCACAAACAGATAAACTAAACAGCTAAAACAGCATGACATACTAAGCATGAAAACCTGATAAATAATAACCAGGGAGAAACGTGATTTTATAATGATATGTAGAATCATTATAAAGAAATGCAAAATGACTTAATACTTAGAAAGTATCTGAAATTGGGCCACAGAATGACCACAAAGAGAAGGTAAGTTACTCAAAATTAAAACAGGACAAACAACAAAATGCAATTTACTATCTTTCCTGTCCTCTCCACCCCGACCAGTCAAGGCAGATGGCTGCCCTCCCTGAGCTGGGTTCTGCTGGAGGTTTTCTTCCCGTTAAAAGGGAGATTTTTCCCACTGTTGCCGCGTGCATGCTCAGGATGGGCGATTCGATCGAAGTCATGATTCAATGCAATCAGTTGGTTTCTATAATAGGCTGTGTATGAACTGGCTTAAAATGATGTGTATGTAAAGTTCCCTGTGACAACATTGTTGTGAAGTGGCACTATCCAAATGAAGCTGAATAGAAGTGAATTGAAAAATGCAAAATAACAGAAAAAGATAAGCAGCTGGTCATACAACAAGAAAGGCAAAAATGCTTAATTTTCATTTGTTTATGTTTTATTTCTGAGTTGTTACCAGTTTGTGTTGCTCCATATGTTTTTCGTTATAACAAGAAAGTTTCTCGTTATAACGAGATACTATTCCAATTTTTTTTTCATGACTGTAGCAGGTACACGCTTCTGTAAGCTTGTGCTATTTTACAAATACATATTTGTCACATGAAAGGTGAAAAAAGCAGACAGAGTTTTTAAAGATGGGGAATTTCAGCTTGAAACTCTGAAGCCTGGTTCATTCTACTGAGGCAGACTTGTTTGGATCATCGTGTCGATGCTTCTATCATATCTCCTTGGCCATGTGACCAAAGTCATTGAAGGCTTCATGCTTCCTTATGAAAAACCACAAGTGAGATTACTTATTTGAATCTTTGGTGCTGCTTCGTTCATTGTGAGAGACCTTTATTTGTGACAGAGCTCTAATAATTGAGAATGCAAATAAAACAATACCATGTGTGAGAACATCTAAAATTGTGTCATCCATAAAGGTTGATGTTTTACGTTTTTTTAATTGTCTCCCTGCAAACACAGTGATGGTTTTAGAAAATGAATAAATGGTTTGTTTTGTCCACCAATAATTATGATCATAATGTAATTATAAGGTCATACCTCCAAAACACTGATATCAAAATACAGTGTTTTGGATAATGATATCTCACTTTACAACACAAACCTGTCATTTCTATTTAAATCCTGTTTCAAGTAATTGTAAGTAGCGACAGAGCATCAAATTTACATATTTTATTAGCAAAATGACATTCAAAAACATTTTCATAATCGACCAATGACTTTCTGAATGAAGACTAGACTGAATTTATGGAAGTAGAATAAACTGAATTGTGGGAAGTTTATGGCTGCTGTGACTGCAGCTGACTAGCACATGTCAATGGTATGATCTGTCTTTTAGGATTTAAAGCTTCAAATCTTTTTTGAAACAGTTGGGATGAAGTCTCAAAAGCTTCACGAGGCTTCATCTACCCATCTATAAGAGTTTTACACCATACAAATCGATCTATGAATCTTTAACAACTCTTTGAACTTAATAGTAACATAAAATGCCCACAGCGAGCATGCTGCTGCTAGCGTTTTAGCTAACAGTAGTAGAATGCTAGCTGTGTTTATTTTTATTTATTTATTTATAGGGTTTTTGTTTGTTTGTTTGTTTGTTTTTTTTTTAAGTAAAGCTGAAGCTTCTAGTACTTTAAGCAGAAAAAGAAGTAATGGACAACTAAACATTTAGATGTAAACGGCACCTTTAAAAATCAAGTTTACCAAATTTAAAATGAAGGTAAAACACGTTACAGTACAGTGATACAAAATAAGACATTTAAAAAAGATTCCTGCCTGTGCAACAAAGTATTCTCTAAAGTTGTTCTGCTGGTTTAAAAGCACACTTTTAAATGATTAAAAACATTCTGTTAGTTTTAACCTGTGTTAATTAGCTCAGCTGCAGGCGCTGACTGCTCATTAGGAGGCATTACCTACAGCTGTGTGTAGTTTTTAAAGAGCCTAAGTCTGTGTGAGCAAATGGACCCATTTGTGTGTGTGTGTGTGTGTGTGTGTGTGTGTGTGTGTGTGTGTGTGTGTGTGTGTGTGTGTGTGTGTGTGTGTGTGTGTGTGTGTGTGTGTGTGTGTGTGTGTGTGTGTGTGTGTGTGTGTGTGTGTTTCCCGAAAGTGGGACAAAGATTTCACCTGCTGAGGAGAGACTCGGTTCAAACAAAGCAGAGTTTCTTAAGTCTGTGCAGCTTGCCAGTGCAGATACCGGAGCCAGAGCTGGAAATAAAAAGATGAAAAATGGAAAGCATAAATCTAAAATAGAGACAAAATGAAAACATGCTTGTGTTAAAGTTTATAGCTAGTCTTTTATATCATCTTTTGTCATTTTTGATGAAAAATTGGCTAATTTTAAGTAGTGAAGTTAGGTTGACCCACTTTAATTTGATATGAAGTCAACCACATTTGCTTTAAGAACAAAAACAATTTAGAGAAGAATTTGTGTGACTCAGTCATATTGAAATGACACTAAAATTCTTCTGGTATTAATATTACATCAATTAAATCAGTGTTGAGCAGAATCAATGTGAAGTTGCTACTAGAAGAAGACTTAGGATAACTTGGAGAACGATAATGTATTAAGAGATGATTAAATAAATTGCCTGCTAGCTCTTTAGGAGAAAACCTCAAGATATTCAAAGCTGGAATGAATCCATCTTTAAAACCATTTTCCAAGCATTGCTATGAATGTCTAAGTTCCTTCCAAATTGGTTGATTATGTTTGAACACACCAATCCAACTTAAATCCCTTAAAATAACAATACAGACTGTGTTCTTAAGATCTGAGTTTTATGGATGCATCAGATTTTTCTGCACATTGATCACAGGATAAAAAACCAAAGATGCACATACCGAGGGTCGATCTAGAATAATCATTTAACCTAACATGCTATGTGAGGAAGCAGAGTACCTGGAAAGAACTTGCAAACCACACAGAAGTTGACATTTAAATCAGAGGCTCTCACTTCCAGTGACACAGTGGTGCAAACCAACACACCATCATGTAACCACAACATTTTTTCCCCAAAGGCGAAAAAAAACAACTGTTAAACTTGAACTGTGTAACTTTTTGACCTAAATAAAAAGTGTTTCTGACTCATTTTAATGACACAAAGACAATCGTCATGCACATTTCTGGAGCCAGTTGTTCGAAAGACCCAATAAAAATTATCTGTTTTGGGTCAAAACTTGAAAACCAGTTGTTCAAAAGACAAAGAGGATTCTGTAAATCAGTCTTGGATTTTATCTGAATCCAACCTTTAGTTTGTGTTGTTCAAAACTTTTAGGGGATTTGGATACATTTAACATTCATTCATTCATTCATTTTCCGAACCGCTTATTCCAATTCAGGGTTGCGGGGAAGCTGGCCCAGCTGGCTTTGGGCAACAGGCAGGGTACACCCTGGACAGCTCGCCAGTCCATCGCAGGGCCACACAGAGAGACGAACAACCACTCACGCTCACACTCATTCCTAGGGGCAATTTAGAGTGACCAATTAACCTATCATGCATGTGTTTGGATGGTGGGAGGAAGCCGGAGTACCCGGAGAGAACCCACGCATACACGGGGAGAACATGCAAACTCCACACAGAAAGGCCACTGACCAAACCAGCCAAGGATCGAACCAGTGACCTTCTTGCTGTGAGGCCACAGTGCTAACTGCGCCACCGTGCAGCCATACATTTAACATGCAGAAGTTAAATTATTCAGATGTCAGCAGAAGGGTGGATTCAGTGTGGATTTCAAAAACAAAATGTAATAAAACTATCTTAAAACTGGTCAACTAATACATTTGTATCATGTTGTGATTACAACAATTCATTATGTACACATTTGCAACTAGTTTGTTCAGCCGTTACAAAGATAAATACGCTAATACCCTCTAGAGTCAGTTGGTTTGGAGCCCTCTGTACAGAAAACTTTCTCTCAGGATCCATACATTGTGGACTAACCCAGGCCAGTTCCCAGCACAATTTGGGATGATGAGATCAGCATCACCAACAAGATGGACATTAACGTTGTATGTCCACTTTCAGTTTATGTCGCTACACCCACTCCTTCTCATAACATGCTTTTATTTGCAAATGAGGGCAGCTGACACGGGCATGTTCCCCAAAAGTAAAACCTTTTGCTTGGTCTGGGTAACGTGATCATTAAACAAACTGACTGACCTGGCTGGCTAATGCAGTTAACACAGCTTTCAGTGCATCACTCAAAGTAGATTTGTCCACTTAAATATTGTCACCAACAGCATAGTAGAAAGTTGCTGATGCAAAGAAACGCTATAAAGACATGTAATTCCAAAGACAGACTGTGACTCCTTTGGCTTGGCAGGATCTGCAGCATAGTTACTATCAGCCTTCCCAAAGCTGTTTGTATGATTCACATACATGTTTCTACATCCTGTGAGAGGCTGAATATGTGTTGCGCACAAACACTTAGCCGATCTGTTTAAACTTGTGTTCAGTCAAATCAGGAGCTTATTTCACAATTGCAGAAACCGATGCATACTTTAAGGGTGGTGGGTAGTATAACGCTCTAATAGTAGCATTTTTTAGTTTTTCAAGGGTGGAAAAAAAAAAAGACATTTGGGATGAAATTAGACAGAATGCCACTGGGTCAAGAGGGGAGAACAGAGCAAGTGAAATTTAGATGGAAGAATCTGAAGACCAAGCAACAAAATTCGACGCTGAAGCAAAAAAAAAAACCCCTCAAAAATGGGCAACAAGTTCTTCAATGAGGTGACTACACTGATATAATGCTTGACATAACTGGAGGTGGAAGCTCAAAAGCTCTCTATGGGTTTCAGAGTGTTTATGGTGACAATTACAAAGAAAAGGATACCATTTCCTGCTAATAAAGAAGACACATTTATTTTGTATATCAGCCCTGTTATTGAAGAAGATGGCAGATCCTCACTGGGTGAGCCACCTTTCAGTGCCACGGCACCTAAAAAAAAGGCTTGAAGCAGAAGTGTCAAACTCCAGTGCTGAAGGGCAGGTATCTGGCAGGTTTTTGTTGCTTCCCTCTACCAACACAGCTGATTCAAATCAAATGGATCGTGCAGCTTCTCATAAACTTATTTATGAATTTTGGTCAGGTGAGTTGGAGCATGGAGACACCTGCAGGATACTGGCCCTCAAGGACTGGAGTTTGACACCTGTGGCTTAAAGCATTGCCAACCAAACATGATAATACCAAAAAATTGCTTCTTACATGAGAAAACCAAAAAGCTGAAGGGCAGATTCATGTAGCAGAGGCACAAATCCCTCTTGCTACACTACAGTAAACCAAAGCCAGGCTTGAAATCGCTGAGATCACCGGTGTACTGATTCTTTTGTGCTTGGGGTATATCTGTGTTTAAAACAAAACAGCCTTCTTGAAACTTCTTTATATTTGTGACAACAGAGGAAGTTAAAGACTAGGAGCTTGAATTATCCCAGCAAGTAAACCTACAATATATTCTCTGGGTCTAAAGAGACCATCTGCTCTTAAATCCTCAGGTCTCAAAGTCTGTAGTGAGGCCTACAACACTGGTTCAAGGAATAACTGGTGGCTGGCTGTGCCAAACACGGCAGACAGGTCGAGAGGATAAAGGCCATGAAAAGGGAGGCAGTGTGAGAACTGAAGAGCGTGAGAGTGTTTGTAGACTTACAGGACTAAGTGGGGTCAAGGGGGTTGTGTTGTGACTGGTAAAGAGAGAGGTGGTTTGAGAAAGCATGTTGAAGAGCTTGGGAAAAGAAATGGATTCATGGTCTGATTGCAAACGTCTCTGCTACAGACATGCAAAAGCAGCACAAGGTCAACGTCAAAGGTCTAAAAACAGAAGTGCCTTCAGGAGCTGAACGTGTTGGTCCTCTCAGACATAAAAATTCAAGAATTTATCAGAGTGGTGAGGACACATGATGTCCTCTTCCCCCCACACAGCAGAGGCAGATGGCTGCCTGTCCTGAGCCGGGTTCTGCCGGAGGTTTCCTTCCTGTTAAAAGGGAGTTTTTTCCTTCCCACTGTTGCCAGTGTACTTGCTCAGGATGGGAGATTGAGTTGGACTCAACTCAATCTGTTGGTTTCCTTATATAGGCTATTATGAATTGGCCTTCATTATGTTTTCCCCTCTGTCTGTAAAGCGTCTTGAGATGGCATTGCCGTGATTTGACGCTATATAAATAAAGTTGAATTGAATTGAATTGAAAAACAGAGCTAAGTGTGTACTTGAGGTTAAAATAAGAATTCTGTGTTTAGCTTGATCTAATTCTTGATGTTGTCGCCGTATAACTTTTTCCCCCTAACACAAGTGTTGCCTTGTCTTTACATTTAAAAGCATCCATTAAAAAAAGGAGAAGGTCTGGACCGAATCAGATAAAAGACCTGATCATGCACAGCAAAACGTTGATGAATTGTTAACCTTCTCCATAGAAATAAGGTGTTTTGGACAAACCTTTCCAGCCAAATCCAGCAAGACTTTGCCTGCTTTGCAAATGTGGAAAGTCATTATTAGTGGATGCTTTTGACTCTGATTAACAGAGCTTTAATACCTTACATGATCAGCAGCAGCTCAGCTTTATCCTGTATAACATCTGAAGCTTTAAATCCTTGATGCATCTGTCAAATCTTGGCACCACTGCCCGCGAGAAAGCATCAATCAGTTTGGATTTGATTGTTGCTACAGTTGAGCCATATGTCTGGTATTAATTACAGAGTTTAATTCTAAATGATACAGCCTTACATAACTCAAAACAAATGACTGAGGAAAATCACCATGTCATGGGATTTTTATTAAATCCACGTATTTGAGATTCTTTAATTGTACAACAAAGAGCGGACCAAACAGAGACAACAACATTTGCAGACAAATGTCAAACTTATTGAAAGTTTAACAAAAATGCAACTTTTTAGGTTTGAACGTTTAGCAGCAAAGCTGAACTGGAATATACTGGAAAGCTGAAGGTCATTTTGGATTCTGCCTGGTCAGCAGGACAGGCTCGTGTCATGATTAATGCTCTGAGACATGAAGACACGAGTCCTGACTGGAATTTTAAATAAGCAGGGCAAAGACTTTATTCAGTGAAAATGACTGAAATGATATTATCATGATTTCATGGGGCAAATTAAAAAAGACTGCGTTTACATTGATGAATCGTGGCATTTGTTTGACTTGATTGATGTTGAGACATTTGTTTAACCCTGTTTTATTTGAATCCCCTTTGTAACTTTGAGTTGTGCAATAAAACAAAGCTCAAACCCACTGATGTACCTGCTACTGATTGGGAAATATTTAAGCAGGAAGAGAAGATTCTGCCCTGCGATGGACTGGCGAGCTGTCCAGGGTGTACCCTGCCTTTCCCCCAAAGCCAGCTGGGATAGGCTCCAGCTTCCCCGCGACCCTGAATTGGATAAAGCGGTTTAGAAAATGAATGAATGAATGAGAAGACTCTGTCCTTGACATTGATGCTTTTTGGAAATTATAAGCAAGAGTGAGGATTTGAGCAGCTTTAACAAAGGCCAAATTGTCACGGCTGGACAGGTGGCTCATTGCATCTGCACAACTGCAGCTCTTCTGGTATATTCCTGGCATGTGGACATAGCCTTCCAGCACTTTGTCCTGCTAGTTGTCCAAGCAGGACAACTAGTGAATCCTTGACAGGGTCAAGGCCCATTGATGCTGCAAGGAAAAGAGGCGCTCCATGTTTTATGGGTGGAAATCCTAAAAATAATTGAGTTATCTGGTGATTCAGACATAAAGGTGCCAGAAAACAGATCATTTTGTTGGAGCAATGGAAGGTGAGGCTGTGGAAAGTCTACTACTAAAACTACTTTTAGTTTACTATGGATTTTTAAAAAGAATTTGTTGAGAATTTGACCTTTTTTTGGTCTTATTTTATCTTTTTATTGGTGGTTGTGACTCTTAAGTTTATTTATTTTCATCTTTATTTATACAGCCGTTAGACTGAGTGAAAAGCACTTGAAATACTTGGTAGCTTGACATAATTTGGGTCCTACCATTAATACTCATCAATACTATTACTTAGGCGTATCCTACCTTGTACCTCCTTCAAACATCCTGCAATAATACTAAACATATGCGCAAATGGCCTGAGGAAAACATTTAATCCTCCAAATTCTCTAGACCTCATGGGATGTTCTGCAAACAAGGATGATCCCTGGAGACTCTGACAATTTGTAGGATGTACTATAGACAGCTTCCTGCCAGATACTATGGTGTACAGCTGACGCTTCAGAGGTCGAGCGATGCACACACCTTAATGACTTTTGTGGCAGAAGTGCCTGGTAAACATTCAGCTACTGATTCTATCAGTGTATGTCAGGCTGTAATTCAAGGGCATGACAGGGACATGATACATGACATTAGTGTTTTTTTTTTTAAGTGAAACTGTCAGAAAAGTCAACATCTTCTGTCAAAAATGTCCGTTTTGATTAAAACACAAGGATGCTGCATCATGTTTTAAAAACTAAAAGTAATGCATACTGAAGTCTGCACAGTCTTTCTGCTTCAATAGGTATACAACTTATCAGTTCCATTAAAAAGTAAAAGTTAAACTTGACTGTCTCATCTCAGTGTTGTAAAAACCTGGATCCTCACATTAGTGTGAGACATGGGAAGATGTCTCCTTTTTATTCTTGTCAAAATTCAGATTAAAATATCCTATTCAGAACTTTAAAACAGTAGTCCACAAACTACTGAGTGACATCATAATGTGTACATCAATCCTTTTTATGCCCAGATGACTCTGGACATTTCTAAACAGCATTTAGACTGAAACAAACGTTATGTCACATATCTATACAGACATTTTGCTCTCCAGTGTAATATTCCTGATTGCATTTTGGCTCAAATGTACTCAGATTTCAATAACACAAGAAGTCCATTTGAATTAATGAACATCAGGTGCTGAATTAAGTTTTATTTTTTTGAAAAGGACAGTGCATTTTGATTAAAAGGCAAAAATTGCTGTAAATAAACTGGATTTAGCAAAATGCTTATTTCCATTTGTAGTCCCATGACAAAAAACACATAATATTGCCAATAACAGAAGAATATAACACAATATAACAGCAATCAAACATTTGTGGAATCAATCAGTATTAATATTTCAAGTAAACTCAAATTCTGAAATGGGTCAGTGTGTGTGCATTTGGAATCGTGAAAGCTGCATGAATTTGGCCGATTATGTCATTAGACATTAAAAATGAGATCCTTATAGGGAAAATATATATGACAATATGACCATATTAAACTGTAATCTGTCACAGGAGATTTAAAAAATTGGCCTATACAATCAACTATGTTAAAACCAGGATACTTTCATTTAAAATCTGACATTTGGAAAGGTGTATTTTGTATTTTGGAAGGATTTTCTGCCGCAACTGGATTTTGATGTCAGGGGCCGATGCCGGATAAGACTTGCTGGGTAAAAACAAAGTGCTGCATCATGCAATGAGAGAGCAACTTATTTGAATGATGGCATTTCTACCAAAGCTCACAGGACTTGGCATACATTCAAACAAGTTCATGGCAAGAGATATTAAAAAAAGTTAGGGTTAATATTTGAAACTTATGTGGAAAACTGGAAGATTAAAAAGATTTTAAGTCAGATGTCTTGTCTGAGGCTAATAATTAAGGTCAAACTGAGGTGGTGTGTAAAATGAATGAATGAATAAATGTTTGAGACCCCTTTTCTCTTCACACCTACCTATATTTGCGGTTTCATTTAACATGGGGTTGGGGAGGGAGTGTTAAATACAGATACTCCTAAGATGACAGTTGCTTATAAGCACTTTGGGCTTTTTGACCATTGGCACTGGAGCACACAATGAACTCTTTCATGTTTAAGAAGCCGGCTGAAAATTATCTAAGATCTATGACATGGTGTGTTATCCTGCTGGAAGTAGCCATCAGAAGATGCTACACTGTGATCATAAAGGGATGGACATGGTCAGTAACAATACTCAGGTGTTGTGTTTAAAAATGATACTCAGTTAGTACTAAAGCACCAAAAAATATGGAAAGAAAATATTCCTCACACTTTTACACCACAATCACAAGCCTAAACTGTTGATACAAAGCAATTCTGACAACTATAAAAGTGTTGGAGCTGAAATATCAGCTGCTCAGTGTACATTCTGTCTTTTTCACATCATTCTCTGTGAACCCCACAGATGATGTGTGCAAATCCCACAAAACCAGCAGTTTCTGAAATGGGATATATACGCCTATAATGGTGACAGAAAGCCATATTGTGACGATATGTAGGATGAAAGCACGTGCGTCGCCACATGTCCTACTGCGCTTCTTCACATCCTCAGCCAGAAAGTGACTGCATTGGATCCGAGTGGGATCCCGGTCCACATGCGTTTACCAGCGCAGTGCATTGCAGCTTTAACTGGTCCATCATGCCTTGCGGTGTCCCAGTTCTGTTCCGATGTCATTTCCAAGTGAGGACCTCGGTGCTGACGGGCAGAGCAGCCTGCTAACAGAGCAGCAGATGTGTTCAGCGCCTTGTCGGATGTCCGGTGAGCGGACGAGCTCGTGTTTACATCCACGCAGCTTCTTCTTCCAGGCGGTGACGCGCGCACGCTGTTGACTCCGCAAGCAGCAGTCGACACGGATGAACTGCGGTGGGCTTTCCAACGAATGGTTCGCTTTTACATGCCGTGGGAAGTGTCGGGTCTTATTCAAGCGAGACATACTGAGGCTGCAGAACACCACGAGAGTTGTAGAAGCTGCCGCACAGAGAGAGCTGCGGCTGAAAGCAGGTATGTGACTGAGATTTGCACAGAGCTGAGCGCACCGCAACTTCAATGCGTCAGTCACTTGCGTCAAGTGTTTAAACCCCATTTAAGATGTAAACTGTTAAGTTGACTGCTTACTGTTATTTTGAGCGTTTTATGCACGAAAAATGCCATAAAACACTAGGAGTTGATAACTGGTCAGCGGGTGTGTAACTTTGCTTGGCGGATATAAATAAGATTCATGTCTTTCCTTCTGTTTTCTTTAAAGCATCTTAGAAATATGATGGTTCCTGAACATTTGTATTTCACATTTATTTAATGTAAAAAGGTGGGTTACACCTATTGAAAATATCATATCCATGAGTTAGCAGGAAGGGAGTCTCAGTAAGTGGTCAGTGGATCTGCTGAGCCCTGCAATGATGGATCTCTTAATAGAGTTGGGCAATAAGTGCTCACTCAGCAGTGGCTTTAAACAAGAGTTCCTCCAACCGAGTCAAACAGCCACAGTAGAGTAAAAAGCCCCTGAAGCACACGTGTCAAGGAAGCATGGGAAAATCTATTCAAAGCCACTGCATGTTTTGTTGTAGGATCATTGTGCTGTACAAAGATGCAGCACATCTTTATCCACTAATGGACTAAGGTTGCTTGACCTAGGTATGTCCACATTCAAAGTTAGTATTTTATTCTGTTCTTCTGTAAAGTAACATCAGTAAGATTGTTTTTAAATGGACCGAGGATTCAACCAAAAACCCCATGTATTCATATTTAGATTCTGTATTGTTCTTATTAAACAAAACTTATTTTCCTCTTTGGACCAGTCTGTAAAACTGTATCCATTAACTTCAACCCCAAATGATTCTGTTTATAGCTTCCATAGAGAAAACTTAGCCCCTTAAAATGTTGTTTGTCAGCTTAATTGATTGGTTTCAGAAAAGGAAGTAAAAGCAATTACAGCCAGATTGTATCGTTATGTTATTTTAAAAAAGGAACAAGCTTTGTACAAAACTGAAAGTCACTTTCCTTAATGTCTCTTCCATTTTGGTTGGTTGGCCTCCTCTGAAAACCCTTCTGATCATTTTTGTCCAGCCCTGTTTCATGAGTTTATTTTTTATGAAATTGTGTTGAAGTGTGGTTGAAAAACAGTGTCTGACTTTCATTGGTTAAATTTCATAGAATTTTTATTTATTATTACTTTCAATCAGATTCAACTCATTTTTGTGACCATTGTCACTTTTTCTCTCATCGGCCGAAGGGTGTCAACAATTTTGTCCACATGTGTACACATAGATCATCCAAACGATGGATTTCACGGCAGGTTTTTATGTAGTAGACCCACCATCGCATGTATTTGTGTTTAAGATCAGGTAAATGTCTGCATGCTTCTGCAGTGGAAAACTCTTAACAGACTTAGCATAGTAAATCCAGTGCAGTTTATCTTTCAGTGTGCTCTCCCTCCCACCACCATGTGGTCAGCTTATCTGCCAGTCTTACAAGCTTATTGTCTCCACCAACCTGATTAGTTTTAACTTTTGAGGCTGGAGGGTGGCGTTCGTTTCCTGCAGCTGTGGAAAAATAATTAATTTAATCCTCGCATAACTTATTTTCTTACTTTATGTTGAATTTTTACACATAGCAAAAAGAAATGGTGATAAATAACTGCCCAAACAACTTGTTTTTCCGTGGCTTAAATTATAGTGCCATCCAAAAAGCAGCGTGTGCGTGCTTGCGTCTGCATGGTGAAATCTTACATTGTGCCTTACAGAATAGATGACTGACAGTGACTGAATGCAATGCTTTCCAGTCTGATTACTTCCTGAGGCTTTTTCACTCAGCTTACTCAAGCTTTTTCAAAATCTGGAGCCACGTCATTGTCTTCAACTGATAAAGTTAATGCTTGTGGGGTCTATAAAAGCGATCTACATTCAGCAGCACAAAGCATCTCACAGATGAAAATGTTGCAAAAATGCAAACAACCGCAGCAAGACAATTTAAAGATTACACGAGGCATTATCAGTTTTAGTGCAATCTCTATTCTCTTGTGGAATTAAAATAATGCATGCCAGTGTTTCCAGTTTCTGTATAAAGAACAAGGAAGGATGAGTGGGATGCTACTATTTAATATAAAGGCTGCATGCCAACTCCAAAGCACAAAGTCATGAGTATATTACTGTATAAGTGAGGGCAGCTGAGTCTCCAGGACACTCCATCAAGGAAAGTGACATCTTGTCTGAGGACAAGGGTCGAAATCTAATTTCATTTGCTTCTTGTATTTGAAATTCCTGCTGACATTAGCATTTCTTGTTGCTATTTTAGCCGTACTCTACCAGCCTGGCTCTGGAGATGACAAATGTCATTCACTTTGCAGTATTTCAACAACAATAGGACAGGATGGCTTGAGATATTACACTGCCGTGGTCCCTGGAGGATTAATCTTCCTAACTTCTGTAATCTTTCGACTTTCCCTCTCACGCCACTGTGAGGTTGACACATGTGGGTTTGGGTGAGTTTCCAGCTCTATAGTTGAATGGATTGCCAACAGATTTATTTTTAGCTTTCATCTTCAAAATCCTGCTTCCAAAAACTGTTATGTCATGTAAGATGTGATAAACAGAAGGAAATTATCTAAAAATTTTTTTAATAAATTCATTTTCCACTTTAAGTAGTTTAGGTTTAAACTATTTAAGTGCTAGATTTAAATGAGAAGATTTCTATAACAACATAGAGTTTAAAAAAAGACAACAACAAAAAAAAAACCCGACTAAGCAGGTTTTGAGCTGTTGCACAGCTTCAACTTCAACTTCAAAGCTTGAAGACAAGACCGGATTTTGAGTGAAACAGAATTTTGAGACCATTTTTTCAGGATTTATTTTGATAGATATCCTAGAATGTCTTATCAGACTGCTGAACTTCATCAACATATTGATTTTTATGCACCTTTAAGTGTAGGGAGCAGAATAATGTTGTATAAGAGGACTTTATTGTGGCCTACTTGCTATTTAACTTTACTCTTGGCTGTGTTTCCTGTTACTGGATTCCATGAATTCCAGCTGAAACTGATCTCTCTCTATCTGTAGACCCATCGTAAGACTTTTCCAGCACCCCTTTTAATCTTAAGTCTAAGAAACCCCACTGCAGCCCTCACCTCCCATGTTTTCTCGTAACCCGCATTCAAAGGAGACAAAGAGGAAGTGGCAGCAAAAGCACAGGTTTGCTTCTTAATTGTTGCCAATTGTTTGGTACTCTTTCCCAGACTGTGCTCTGTGATCAGTCCAGTCATCTGTGTAAAAAGCTTGGACAAAGCCAAGAGCTGTCGCCATGGTGAGGGATTGTTTGCATCCAATCATGCTGCTGTACCCATGTGGGCTTCTGCAGACATTACAGCATGCTCTTTTGTTTGTGCACAACTTGTTGCTGCGGACCCCTCCTGCTGTCACAACCTCCTTAAAAATTGGCTTCTGATTGCATCATTGTGTTGAACTGTTTGTTCATTTTGGCTGCGACTTGGGAAGAGTCTAAACTCATTACCAAGTCTCAACAAGAAGAGTATTTACATTTTTTGCTCTGACACTGTGTTTTTAAAATTATGCAGGTCACTGCATTTTATGGGAAGAAATCAGAATTTCAATGGCAATGATTTTCTGTCTGTCGGTAGTCAAGCTAAAAACAAAAAAAAAAAGGCAAGGGTCAGCAGCTCAACATTAATCAATGAGTTTGTTAAACTTTAATAAAGCAAGGGATTTATACAGCAGTGAGCTGAACATGACAGGAAATTATCTGTTTAGTTAGTATATTGCATTTAAAACCAGACTTGAACTCTGTGTGAAAGAAAAAAGTTGACTTTTTTCTGCTATAACCCTCTCACATTTCTATTGCTACTTTCTGAGAAAATAGATAATCATTTACTAGTGTTTCCTTTCTGATTCCTGTCAAAAATCCTATTTGAGGAAAGTCTAATAAGGAACCCTGACTTGCCACCCTGCATCCCCTCCGCCTTCCTGTGGCATCCTGAGAATGAAACTTCAGGGGAGGCTGACTGAAGTCACAACTAAGATTAGCTCAGTGGTTTATAGCTCAGACAGCATAATATTCCTCATGTCTGAAACCAAATGGCTGCAGCAAAAGAGGATTTGTACCGATAGCAGCAACATTTTCCTGCCTGCAGCTCTGTGCCTCATACTGCAACCAAAACAAGTCCTTATCTACATTACCTCGCTGTCTTCCTTTTTCTCCCTTCTTTCTTCTAATTATTGCTCTGTTCTGGTTTGTGCTAATCTTGTGCTAATTGCCAGTATAGTTCCAGGTCATGCAGGAACAGCTCATGATAATGTAAGGGAATACAACCCTGGAAAATGCAGTAACACATTATTTCCTGCATGCTAAGAGTATGTTTCGCAGTCCAGCTTCAGTTTGAGGAACTGTTACTAGTTTTGCTGGTATTGGTTGATAACAATAAATACTTAATACTATTCCCATTTATTCCAGTGAAGTGTTGAAGGGAGTCTGTCAATCCTAGCAACCATTAAACAAGAGGAAGAGTACACCCTGGACAGGTTGTCAGCCCATTGCAGTACTGGGCAAATACTGGAGGAGGGGGGAAAGTAATATTGGCTCATAATATATTGAAGAGGTAGATGGTGTTAGCATTGTCACATCTCACCAAGATGGTTTCTGCAGGGAATGCTCCGTCTTGGAAGGGGTATTTCTTAGTTGCATTTGCACACAAAGGAAGGCCTAGTGTTCTAAAATTGCATGCTTTACATTATTGCAGAGCATCCTTTGTTTAAAATGCTCTGTTGCAGCTACAGCGGCTAAGACTTCTCATTGAAAAGTCCCAGTGTGCTCTGACAGGAAATAAAACTTAAACAAAGGGAAGAAAATCCATACATTTCAAAGCAGAAATTGGCAAAAAAAAAACCTATAAAGCACATCTTCAAAGGCACAAAGCCATTACAAGCCAAGGAAATGGGGGCAAACATGTCTGCACTGAAGTTCAAATACTTCAGCAAACCAGCCAATATTAATAGATTTGTCCATCCATTGGAGGGCAGCCTGAACTGTGATTCTCAGATCTCCCTCAATGCATCCACCTCCTATAGCTCCTCTGTGGGGACTCTGAGGTGTTTTCATCCAGCTGGGAAAGTAATCTCTTCAGCAGGTGCTGTGTATCCCAGTGGGGCATTCCAGAAACACCTCCCTTGGAAGGTGTCTGAAAATCATCCTGACTAGATGCCCAGCTGACTTCTTTTGATGCAGAGGAATGTCAAATGTCTGAGCTCCTCCTCACATAATGCCTGAGTGATGCTGGCCACCGTTTGGCAGCATCTTATTTCCACAGGTTGTATCCATCATCATTCTTTCAGTCCCAGGTCAGAGTGTGTGACCGTGTTGGATGTTTGGACTGTAAGCCAGCCGATAAATGAACGTCACCTTACAGCTCCACTTTTTCTTCACCGCAATTATAAAAAAGAAGAAAAGTAAACAAAATTTACAGTTTAAGTTAAAATCTAATATAAAAAAAAAATTATAGTAAATTTCAATTAACTACATGAAATGATAGCAGCGACTGAATGCTCACATTTTTCTTATTTTTACTTCAAGAGTGTGTGTTTCTGAAACAAAGAGCTGGATCCCGTGTGAATAAATTACTACGTGAAGTAGGAATGTGGAGCACCAAGTCTGGCAATTTATTAAACAGAGGCAAATGAAAAAGGAAATTCCAGCAGTCGCAGCACCTTTCCCACAAGTTCTGACTAGCTGTGTGGACGCAGCTTCCTGAGCTGGTCTAAATATGGAACTACACGTTTAAAATGAAGCCGCCCAAAAATAGAAACCCATGTTGCAGCATAGTAATTTATGTAGCCTGTATATTTATTTATTTATTTATTCACTCGCCAGCAACAGCAGCAGCAGAATACCTGTTACTAAAACCAGACTGAAAGTGAAAACTGGGAGCAGGAGCAGCGATGCTGTAAAGAAGGTGTGGTAAAGTTGGCTACATCATAGCAACAGTCGCCACAGTTACCAACGTGCTACAACTTAGCAACAGGGTTAAGGAAATGTCCATTAGGAAACTTACTTCAGTGGTCATGAATTCAGTTTTTATGGCATTTACACGCTGACCCTAACATTCCCAGGACAGAGGCTTCATAACCTGTGCAGTTCAGCTCATACTTAGAAACCTGACTGCCTTCGGAGTCGCCCACTGAGAACATCTAAGTAGCTCAGACAGCTCTATTCAGGACTCAGGATCAAAGCTATGGTGCCTACAACCCTGCTCATTTGGATGATAAAACATCTGAACATCTGCTGCTGCACAGCTGTCTGCTCCTATGGCCCTATGTGCTGCTTCTGATGAAAGCAAACATCTATTTGCATATGTCAGCCTGTGAGTGAAGAAGCCGTGGAGGAGGAACATGTTTTACAAAGGTATAAAGGACTGACACAGTGATGTAGAAATGCCAAATTCTGACCCAACCACCCGAACGCTGCAGCTTATCCAGCTAGTTTTGTTGAGTCTGTAACTTGTAGCCCCAGTTTCCTGTTGTTAGACTGGAATGGCACCCGGTGTGGTCTTCTGCTGCTGTAATCCATCTGTGTTGTCTGTTCAGTGATGGTTTTCTGCACACCTTGAACCAAACCAGTAGTTATTAGAGTTACTGTAATTGTCTTTCTATCATCTCTACCCAGTCTGCTCTTCTCTTCAAACATCTGACATAAAAATGCTTAAACAGCTGCTGCTCACTGGATATTTTTTTCAGACTTTTCTCTGCAAACAATCTAAATGATTGTGATTGAAATACAAATAAATAAGCTGTTTCTGGCATTAACCCTTCCATGTTCAAAGTCACTCAGGTCTCTGTTGCACTTGTTAGACTGCATGTAACATGTCGATAACTCTGCGATAGCACAGAAAACAAGAAACTCAAAATAGTGTGCATGTCTCGGATTTTGGTTTTATTAATGATCTGCAGCTGGTCTGCATGTGAATCTGTATTTTGTGTTATTAGAATTCCAACTTTTTCAACTTTAACTTGTTCATAAGATTTTTAAAAAAAAATTTGTGGGTGGGAAATCTGCTTTGTATCCCACCTACATTCTGAGAAAGTGGTGGGAAGTCCATGTAGAGGATTGGAGGAACCAGTTGAGATTAGTTGGTAGGTGATGCACAGCTACTTTGCATTAACTGCAAGGAACCATTGATATGAGAAGCTATCAAGCCACATGTGATGTTAGCTGGGATGGTTTAGTGGGGGAATGGCGCTAACTGCTCCTTTAAGATGGTCATTTGGGCAGAGACAGAATATTTTAATGCATTCATTCACTCAGTATCGAAAGATGTGCAGTTTTACCCTAGTCCAGGGGTAGGCATCTTCAGTCCTGGATCCATATAATTTGAATCAGGTGTGTTAGAGGAGGGAGTTTACAAAAACCTGCAGGAGTGTGTGTCCATATTTGCTTTCACCCTGCCATAGCTGAAGGATAGGCAACTCCAGGCTTCGAGAAACATCTAAAACTTGCTGCTAAACCTGTGTTGCCTTTTACTGTCCTAACCATGTTACGGTCATGGCTCTTTTCAAAGGTCTAAATCCACAGAGTCATCCAGAGATGTGACTCTGTGGTGGCTGATGAACCACTTATTGTACTGGAGCTGCAGGAATCCTCTCCTTCTGAATGTGAATGAGAAAAAAAGTATGAAGATTGAGTTTACTGGCACACAAACCAGTCAGGATACTGGGTGAGGGTTAGGCTGTGGACAGCTACCAGTACATGGATGCTGACTTGGAGGTCAGACTGGACTGGAGGATCAACACAGGTGTTGTGTACAGGAAAGTTGATGCTGGAGATGTTCTGAAGTGGGGAGTACCAGCATGGACTCTGTGGTGTCCTGGGGAAGTAGCATTTGTTCAATGTTAAACAATTGGACAGAATGGAGATAGATGGAACAAACTGGTTAGCATCAGTCCTTTTCATCAGCTGCACAACATACTGGAAGGAAAGTGAAGCTCTTTTGTTAACAGGCTGTTAAAACTCCATGATAATGCTTTATTATAACTTTTTGATTTGTGAGATGAGATCAGACGTCCTAATTGTTCAGTTTCACCATTTCACCCATGGAAATGTCTTCCTCTGTAAATATAATTTTTTAATATTCTAATACATGTTCTCATAGTATTTTCTTTTAAACCAAAGATATTTTAATTGATACCATTGGTACGCATACTTTTAAGTTGATTTCAATTTTGTTAAGCGCTTTGGTCAACAAAGGTTGTGTTAGATGTACTATATAAATAAAATTTGAATTGAATTGTAATACATGTAACTCTAAATTCCCATACCAACATCGTAACATCATTTAAACAGTCTTCCTCTTCTGTTTATTTTGATAATAACTTTATATTTCCCTCTCATCATCAATAAAGTATTTGTTTGTCTAGCTAACTAGTTAGATGCTTAGCTAGCTACACTAGCTAGACATTTAACTAGATAGATGTCTAGCTAGATGTCTAATTGTATTTCTTTAAGGAACACAAAGGAGTTTTTAGGTAATAAAACTAGCTGGGATGTAATTTAAGGCTCAGAAAACATCTTCAATGTCACATTTGTTTCAGAATCGGTGAAGCGAAGCCTCTTCCAGCTTAACACATCAGCCCATCGGGTTAATTGATGGACTTTTGTTTATTAGAGTCACACTTGGATGTGAATTATCTCACTATTACCACACAGCTGATAAGGATGAAGTCTTCTGTTACTTATTTTGCCTTGTTTTGATAGTAGATTGTATGAAACGAGAGTGTGAAATTTCACACAGATGCACTTGTTATGCTGAGATGAAGTTTCATAAATGTGTGTGTGGAACAGAGAGGTAGAGATCCCATTCACCAGTTTGTGGCATTTGGCTTTTACAAAGTGCGATTTGGATATTGCGTAAAGTGCGTTAATAAGCATGCAATTACCACATTTGAGCCACAGTTGTGAAAGTCTTAAGGCATCCTGCAGGCCTGTTAGGACGCAGACATGAAGCCATGTCAGACATTTGTGTGAACTGTTTCACTCAGTTGACATTTTTCGGTTGCTGCTTGACTGATGAGAGAATAACGGATCAATAACTTCATGTTTCCTGTGCTGATCTTTATACATGGAGCACCTGCTTTGTTTTGTTTGTCCATCTGTCCCTTGAGGCTTTCACCACGGACAGCTGTGGCCCAGTCGGCGCAGCAGTTTGTGCACTAATTGCAAGGTTGGTGGCTTGATCTGTCAGCTCCTCCACATGGTGCCTCGGTGTGCTCGGGAAGGCAACCGAAACCAAAGTTGCTTACAGTTGCAGAGCTGGCATCTTGCATGGCAGCTCCATTACTGTTGGTGGGGAGCTGCTAAAATCTTTCCTCTGTCTCAGATCCCACTGAGCTCCTTTCATGCAAATAATCTCATTCATTTGACAATAATAATTTTAATTTAAATAATCCTACCTTCCCCCAACCAGATGCCTTCAGTACAGATGAGTATGCAACATGATGCGCTTTTAGTTGTATTAAATCTTGAGGGGTAAAAGTAGTTAAATTGCAGGAGGTATGGGAGCCTCATTCCAGCTGTGATGAAGATGGAAGGTGCCTAAATTACATATCAAGTGATATGGATGTGAAGCATCACAGCTAAGCTGATGGCCCATTCATGAGAAAAGGAGCACTTTAACCCACTAGGGTTGCAGAACTAAGCATTAGGCACCTGCTCCTTTACTGCTCTGTTGCTCTAGCTGCTGTTGAGGCCTTGCCAGGTTCATAATGGCTGCCTCGCTGCTGAGGCGCTTGTGTCAGCAGTTTGAAAATGACTCTCATTCTTTGTGCACGCACACTTTCCGGCACTGAACACCAGCAAATGAAAAATGTATTGGAAGAGTTCTATTACACGGTTGCAATCGCTGCACCACAAGGGTGTTCTTGCAGTAATTTATCAGCAGCGTTATATGGAACTGCTTCCAGAGAACAAGTGTTGACATGGACTTTAGCTGTTTCCATCCTGTTCTCTCTAGTGGTTGTGAAGTCATTTAAGGAAATAACTGGAAACAGATGAAGTAGGGTGGAATTGTTTTGTAATGATATTGTGTAAGTGTTCTTTTCCAAATTGCTCACATTTAAAAGTTTTTATCACAGAGGGAGCTATTCTGCTTAAGGAGCAAGCTAGTCGTTCTGTGCCTACGTTCTGCAGTGGTTACTGGCCTCCAGCAACCCCTGGGGGAGCTACCTGGTTCTTCAGCAGCTAAACTGTCCCCTGTGTTGAGCTTGTCGTGAACATTGCTGGTTAAACTGATTGCTTTGTCTGATGATTGATTGACAGAGCAGACAGAACCAGAACTGTAAAACTGGGTCCATAAAACTGAAGCTGAAAGTGTTCAAATAGGACATAATGCTTCATGGATTCTTGTAGAAATGATGCATGTAGAAATTCTTTTCAAAGCATTTCAGAGTTTAGTTCTCACAAGATGCTCTGCCTGAACTGTAAATAGCATTTGACTCAACATTATTCTTCTTATGTACATTATCTCCAAACACAGATATATAATGCCTGCTTAATGGCTATATCGGCACACCTTGAAGAACAGGGGAAATTGATTATTTTTGACATATTATTTAAAGCTGATCTCCAGACTTCCAAAATACACATATGAATTAGTAAATGGACACACCATGAGGGAGTTCTGAAACTTTGTTTTATTCTAGCCCTCAGTATTGCTTTAGAAATAAATGTTCTACAGCCAATAGCAGGCTTTCTTTTGTTGAACTTTTAAAAATGTGAATAAAATAGTAAAGTAAATGGGGTAAACGGAGAGTTAGGGGTGTCTTGGTCCCCTGGGCACTTGGCTGGAGTATAAGGCATTGGGCTGGCTCACAGTGGGTGGCTCTCCGAGGTGTTCATGTTAATCTCAGTTTGAGCTTTCATAGGTGTTCCTGATGATTTTCTGCTCATTAATAGACTACTTCTGTACTGTGTTTCTGACCAGTGTCTTCTCAGATATTATATATTGTCCCAAAGATCAAAATGATCCTCTATTTTCCTTCTAAGTGTCCATTGCAGTGAGTACTAGCCTTTCCATCTGCTTAGTTATGGTGCATTTGTTATGTAGCTTACATCGCCACCCTGTCTCTGGTCTTTCTTAATAATAATAGTACAAATATTGTTAAAATTTTAATGTAAAAGAATCCAGTATTATTTCAGACATGGATTACTGGAGCAAAGATGATTGTTTAACACTGAGGTGCATTTTTTGTGATACCTAAAAGTTGAATTAAACTGCTTTTTTTTTTTTTTTTCTTTAAGGATGGAAAGCGAACACTGATAGCGCCCCCTTGTGGTTTGGAGGAATGAGGGCCTCTGGATGAAGGCCATGGAGCTGAAAGTGTGGGTGGACGGAGTGCAGCGCATTGTGTGTGGGGTCACGGAGTTCACAACGTGCCAGGAAGTAGTCATTGCTTTGGCACAAGCCATCGGTAAGTTCAGAAAGATTGATTACAATTTGTTGCTACTTATTTGATCGGAAAAATGTATTTAAACATAAATTCAACTAAATGGATTGTAAGATAAAAAATTTCCACATTTTTAATGCAATTACCATCCAATACTGACTGTGCAAGATGTCAGACACACTTAGGGCCCACAGAATGAGATGAGTCATACTGCAGTAGGCCTATTTGGTTTATTGACATGTGCTGTTGCAGATAGGTTCACACTCTGCATCTACTGTTAGTTATTGTGTGAACCGTTCTGAGCCCAAATCGAGACGGGTGCCCCATTAAGACAGAATGATTTATCCCTTGTGTTTTCACCAACCCATCAGATGGGTTAGAGTTAAAATGTGCTTGTTTGTCAGACTCACAGTGTAGGAAGAATTGTGGTTTTTTTACTATCTTTTGTGTCCACTGTGCCTTTTGTTCAAGGAGGGGCACTTTGATGTAAATAGCTATAGTGATGAATGCACTTTTTCTTTTTTTTTTTTACAAGGACCCTTACTGTGCTAGACGGGGGGTAAGGGGGTAATAGGCAGTCTTTTTCTCTTATCTACATGTGTACAGACAAGAATGCAGGAGTACACAGACATGGTAAAAAAAAAACAAAAAAAAAACACGGACCATTCAACCTCTGGCCAACACAATCACCGCTTGTTGAGTTGAATTTTCCCACCGTAAAGCTCTTTCACTCAACACGCTTGTGAAGTTCTTTGAATCTGCCAGAAATGCACCAGCGTGGGAGAGCTGTGAAAGTATTCACTGAATTGGTTTTGCTCCTTTGACAGCATTAAAGCTGCTTTCAATGTTTAGCAAATCAAGTAACTTACAGTAATCTGGTTGTTTGTATGCTGATGACAAGCAGTCTTCATATGCATGAATGTCCCATTTGTCATCTGTCAATGCTAAATCTTAAATCTGCTGCACAAGTACTTGAGTTTGTTTTTTTGTTTGTTTTTTTTGTTTTTAATTTTCTTAAAAGGTTTCTACAAAACAAAACAGAACAACTCTGGACTGATCATCTAAGCTGAAAATTTCTTCTTGTTGTGGTCGACTGCAGCTGGTTTAGCATAAGAAAAAGGTTCTATTTAGCAGCACTTGAATCAAACACACATTGCAGTGGTTTAGTATAGATCTAATGGGCTGAATTGTCTTTCTCAGAGCTTTTTAGATTCCAACATCATCACTTCAGGCTGGTAAATTTCTTTTGGGGGCGGAGACATTTTTCCAAGATCCAACTTGGATGAGAAGAAACAGATTTGGTCTGGAACAATTCAGGATCCACCAATACCCAAGTTTGTCAGAACTGGAAGCTGCTGCATTACCTGCATCAGTGCATAAAGTAAAATTAGTTACTGTTGAGCAAAGATAAAGCAGTCTGGAGAAAAGTTTTATAGTTGGATTGAGATTTGCTAATCATAATGTTAGCATCACGCTCTGGGCTACTTCGCTGCCAGTGATGGGAATATACATGACTTTTGCTCATGTATTTATGACAAACATAATGGTGTTTAATCAAACCAAAGTTGCTCCCACTGTGCAGTTAAGATATGGGATGCTTTCCAAGTACAAGTTAAGTACATTCTCTAGTTACCTTAAAAAAGCCAAGCTATGCGATGGCATAGATCCTAAAACATTATCTAAGAAAGACTTTAGCTTTTAACTGGAGAAATACCAGTCATTTCAGTTCCCTGATATCTGGAATTTTCTGGTGCTTCAGATGAGCTTTTTCTAAATGACTACAAAGAAGAAAGAATGGAAAAACTTGGAAGCATTGGTGTATGGATGGATGTAAACAAGAAAGCAGTGTCATCTTTTATCACACCATGAGCTGTAATCTACCCACAGAATAACAAAGAAGTACCCTAAATAACAGAAGTAAAATGACTCTAACAACCTCTAACAAAGTTATTTCTGCAAACTTAGCTTTGTCTCAGCTCCATTTTAATTCAAATGAAAGGGTTGAAAAGCCCCTTTTCTACATCTTTTTCATGAAATTTTTGGTTCAATCTTCCAGTTTTATAACTCAACAGGACCCTTCAAAGAAACCCTTCATCAGTTTAACGGTTTGAACGATTGGAGCAGTCAAACACAACACAAACTTAAGGCAATTTCTACTGAAAAATAACATTATTATTTTGACCAGCAGTTCACAGAACTGATAAACCTGGACGTAGCCTCACATGATGCAACAATGAAGAAAGAGGAAAGATGGGTTAAAAGATGAGTGAAACTCAAGTCATGTTTTGTTTAAAAAAAAGAAAAGAAAAAGTTCAGAAAGGTTGAGGCAAGCTAACTTAAAATGACCTTATTCTGTTTGGTTGTTTAATACGTAAATATGCCAAATCTGCTGAGAGGAGTGCTCAAATGTGCTGTGTATCTATTTGACAAGTGATGTGCTGCTTGTACTGAAGTGCTGGCCTAAAACATAAACCGTGATCTTTTTCAGGTGAAATCTGAGTTGTTTTTCTTTTTCCTCTTTTGCTTTCTCCCAGGACGGACCGGCAGATACACTTTGATTGAGAAATGGCGGGAGACAGAGCGTCACCTGGCTCCACATGAAAACCCCGTAGTGTCCCTCAACAAGTGGGGTCAGTATGCCAGCGACGTGCAGCTCATCCTTCAACGAACCGGCCCGTCTGTCAGCGAGCGGCCAACGTCTGAAGGGCTGCTTCGAGTCCCAGAGCGGGGGCTCTACCGCCAGAGCCTCCCACCTCTGGCCAAGCTCCGCCCATCAGGAACGGATCGCTCGCTTAAACGAAGGGAGCCCAAACGCAAGTCACTGACCTTCACCGGGGGTGCCAGAGGTCTGCGGGAAATATTTGGAAGAAGTAAAGATTCTGAAGGTAGTGGGTTAATATATTAGGAAATATATTTATTTCACAACCCGAATTCCCCAAAAGCTGGGATGTTAAATGTGAACAAAAACTGAATGCAATGCTATTAAAATGTCATTGTTCCCAATAAAACAGAACATAGTTAATAATGGAACAATGACATTTTACCATTTTCAAATATTAGCTCACTAGACTCAATCTGGAAAATTATCTCTAGCTATTGAGCTATCGAGTTGTCGATCGATCTATCTAGCAATCAATCATCTGATAGCAGCAACGCACCTGAAAACACTGATGTTTAACATTGCGTAGCATCCCCCCTTTCATTTAGTAACTGTCTGTAAACTGTCTGGAGTTTTAGGAGAGGAAGAGTTTTGGGCTTTTTTTCCGATCTTTTGTTTCATGATCCACCAAATGTTTTGTGATTGTGAGAGGTCTGGACTTCAGACAGGCCAGTCTAGTGCACGAACACTTTGCCTCAGACCATTTTAAATAATAATAATACATTTTACTTAACGACGACTTTTAAGACTCCCAAAGACACGTCACAACAGTAAAAATAACAGTATTAAATGAGTGTTGGTCCAGAAAAGATGGAGGCATTTTTCTATCATGTTCGTGTATCGTTTCTTCTTTGCATGTTGGGGCTTTAACCTGCACTTGTGGATTGCACATTGAACTGTAATCACAGACCGTGATCCCTGGAAGTGTTCCTGTCCAGTTTTAACCTTCCTTCATGCCCTGTGCACACAGAGTTTCCTACTGCTTTTCTGGATCTTATGAATCGTTTTTATGAAATTGTTCCACACTTCTCTGCCAGTCTTTAGGTCTGTGAGGCTCTGCCTCCCTGAAATTTTTATACCCAGTCATGTTACTGATTTGTTGCAGCTTTACCAAATCAGTTGTGACATACTCTTCTGGTTGCTTTTGTGCTAATTTCTTGTGCAGCTTTTTTGTGGCTTCTGTTCCAGCTTTTTTATGTGTTGCTGCCATCATATTCTTAATGTTGTAAATAAAATATGGATGTATGAGATTTGCAGATCATTGTCATGTATTGAAATTTTAGTGTTCTAACTTTTGGGGTTAAACTGTTTTGTTGTTTGCTTGTTTTAGTTAAAAAAAAAAAAAAATTAAAAAATCCAATCTTTTTTCTCCCACCCATGCTTTCATCTTCTCTGCAAGCCAAACAATCCCAGCAGGGTGGTGTGAGTCTGAACCTAAGCAGAGTTGGAGGGGGTGGAACAGCTTCTGTACCTGGGAGTCCGGCCAGAGAACTGGGACGACTGGTGCAGCTACAAAGAGACAAACTCCAAGTTCTGGAGAGCCGTCTGCTGGGCTGCGAGGCAGAGCTGCGAGACTGGGAGGAAGCCACTGGCGAGGCCAGTGAAGTTAGTAAAAGCACCGCTGCCTCTGCCAATACTTAGAGAAAGTGTCAGATCAAAAACACTCCCAACAACTTCAATTATTTCTCACTTGACAGGAAGGAAACTTGGAAGATGAGCTCCTGCTTTTAGAGCAGCAGGTGAGGAGGAACGATGCTGAGATGGAAGAAGAGGAGTTCTGGCAAAATGAGCTGCAGATCGAGCAGGAGAGCGAGCAGCAGCTACGGCATCAGCTAGCCGAGCTGCAGGGCCATGTGCGAGACTGCGAGGCCAAACTTTTAGAGTACTTAACTCGCATTCAGGTGAGCTTGGCATCACAAAGAAGCTACATGATTCCACTATTTTACTGATTTAAAACAACACATATTTATCCAAAAATACAAAACACACAGACATTTGTTCTCATGCTAGTTTTGTATTTATTAAATGTATTACATAGAGCATGGAGGCAGGCCTGGAACAGGAGCGACTGCAGCAAGAGGCTGAGCTCAGCCAGAAAGTCAAGGAGGAAGAGGTACCACCCAGTTTATTATAGTTTAATAAACAGACAACAGCTTGTACTCAGAGTGAAATGTTTTATGTTGAAATGTTGAGAACTTAGACAATAATCTCACACAAGCTTCTACAACAACATCTTCTTTGCCCTACAAAATGTCATTTTAAGCTTAAACTTGTTGTGCTTCATAGCATGATTTGAAAAACAAGCATTTATACAATAGTTTTATTGTTAGTTTTAAATCTCCAGGTTACAGCATAACCAGTATTACCCACTCTTAACAGTGGAGCAATTATTTGTGTCATTGTTTCTTCAAATTTGGATGACTGTTTTTTTTTTAATGCTCTCTGCTTTAGGTGCAAGTCCAGCTGGAAAAAGTGAAGGCAGAGCTGGAAATGCAAAGCCAACAAACAGCACGGCTGGAGAGCAGCTGCAGGGCGTTGGAGCGCTCACTTTGCCAGTCAGGCAAGAGATTACAGGTCAGTTCACAATCTTAATGTCGAAAGCTTTAAGCTGTTTATTTTAACCTCAAACTGCAACCTCGAGATTGTCAGGAATTTGTTGCACCATTCTGGTATTTGGCATCAAATGTGATGTTGTAAACAAGTTTGAAAGACGATGAAGAAGCTTCGTAAAATGTTTGAAATTATTTTCTAAAAATGTGGGACAACATGGTTCTGCAAAAAGTGAGTTTCCTGCATGCAGGTGGAGCTATAGACATCTAAGCTCCTTAAGCTATTGGCAGCAAAGCAAAGTTTTATTTTTAGGCATGTGGAGGGGATTCTTGCCTATTTTCATCCTGGTACAAACTAATTTGTATATATCCATAAGATACATAATAGTGTGGCAAGGATGAGGTAATGAGAAGGAGAAGATAGGGTATTAACAGTGTTCTTTGCCTGATTAAAGAGGGGTCTAATAAGTCCCCAATCCTGTCCCTGTAGTTGCATAACCGTCTTGTGGCCAACTCTTTCCCTTGGCTTTCTCACTTGGGTTATGACTTGAGGGATCTTGAGCAGAGCATGATCCCTTTTTGCATTTTTACTTATTAATTCTTCCCAGTAAAAGTTGACATGATGAAGAAACAGGAAATGAGAGTGCAGCAGCTGAAATAATTCATGTTCACGCGGCAGAAAACTTTCCGCAACGCTGCTGCACTAAATGCGGCAGAGTCCTTTGGAAGGTAGTTGAGTGTATTTTTCAGTTCCCAGTCCTCATATCAGCGGAGGCACAGGCCTCATTTCGTTGTCATGGTGTATTTTCCGTCACAGGAGAAGGAGCAGGAGCTGGAGCGGCTGACAAAAGAACTTCGACAGGTCAATCTGCAGCAGTTCATTCAGCAGACTGGTACCAAGGTCACTGTGCTTCCTGCTCAGCCCACCGGAGAGAACAACGGTATACACTCGATCAGACATAACATGGACACAGCAACACAATCTCTGACTTATACATGTAATCATCGCGTTTGAAAGATCCATTTTACAGGTCATTGCCTCATTTTGGTGGACACATGGTCTAAATGCGTTGCAGTTGCATGTGTATGGACACAGTGACACCTTGTGGGCATCCTCAGGATGATACATTGATGAGGCAAGACTGCTGACACTCTCTGTAACCCTGTTAACGGCAGCTCTGAAATGCTGCAGGACTTTCACAGAGAGATCAAAGTACAAAGAAATGTATCCCTTAAAAAAATGTTAGCTTTTTTTTGTGTGTGTGTGTGTGTGTTTCCCGGGAATGAAATCTTTTGTCCAGTTACAAAATGTCTTACACAAAGCTGATTGTAATGTGTTTTTTTTTATCACAGAAGAGGAGTGTGGCTCTCTGAAAAGACTCGGCTCCTCTCGACTCCTTCCCAGCGACCTTCGCACTCTGCAGTCTGCCGTCTGCTCCAGCCTGAATCCGGAAGGCATCTATGTTTGACCACAAACTGTGCAGACAAACGGCCCGACAACCTGATGTTACTGGGCCTCTTTCTGTACCCTGAATGCCTAACACACATAACTCCACCAACTGTTAAAGTGGTTTTTAGGGGCATTTCCAGTCAACGGAGTAAGATTTTTTTTTTTTTTTTTAAAGACAAACTTGAAGAGAGAACTTGCATTTCTTTTGCATCTTTTCTGCACTGCCTCCATCTCACTGGGACTGGGAATTCAAGCTGATGTCAATATCTATTTGCATACTAACGTTTAACGGGCTGAACTCTGAGAGATGAGTGAGTTTGCTCCTGAATCTCTGTATGCAGCAGCATCATTTAATCAAAGTTTAAAAAAAAAAAAAAAAACTAAATAAAACATACAAGCCAGCAAATCTGTTTTTTGGGCATATGGACCCTTGGCATGACCACTGCAGACAGACGGTATCTGTGTGCTGTAAATTGTGAGAAGATTTTAGGAGTTTTGACTCATATACTTGTATACATACACAAGGAATAATAAATGCATGAGCATGCACAAACAGACACCACACCTGTGCTATAACCATAGCCATATCTGATTGCCTTACTCTGGTGTTTTAAAGCCAGGCAGTAAATGTAATGTTGAAACAGAACTCGAGGTAGCTTCTGAACATTATGCGCCATATGAATTTGATTAAATGCTTGGCTCCAATTCAGGTGATTCCTGGCCATTACAAGTGATGTCAGTAGTTCCTTAGCTTTGAGATTTTATGTCAGGGGTGTCCAGCTCCAGTCCTCAAGGGGCACAGTTCTGCAGATTTTCCATGTGTCCCTGTTCAGACACACCTGACTCAAATGAATAAGTCATTATGAAGAACTTCATAGGCTGTTGCATCCAATAATTTGAGTCTGAAGTGCTGCTGATACATTGAAAAACTGCAGGACCAACTTTGGACACCCCTGCTTTATGTATATATATGATGAATAGTAAATAAATTGTGATATTTAGACTGCAATGTAAAACAAAGAAACCCACCTGTCCTAAGATAAATGAAAAAAAAAAAGAGACTTTATAGCAGATTTAATAGGATTGCAAATGTGAAATGTGAGTGAATGAGCAATGTAAGAGGCCTTTACGTATGAACTGTAAACGCAGCATCAACAATGCAGTGTTAGTCATATGACCACCAGGTGGCGACAAAACATATATTATTCAGGCAACTGTGTAAAAAGTATTTTCTGGAACTCTGCAGATGACATGAGTATGTATTCATATGTGATAGTCATGGACGATTGTGCAAATTATTTTGAAACAAAGCCTCAGCACTTTAGCTTTCAGTGTATCAAGGTGCCACTAATTGTTTTTCATCTGATTTTTAACATTTTAATGAACTAAAGATGTCTCATATGAACCAAAGGTAGTGTGAAAAAACAAATGGCTAGGTGAATGTATGTTTTATATATGTAGTGTGTGTGTTATGTTGCTTAGCTTGGGACAAATAAGAATTGTGTACATGTGTCATACATGAAGATATAATTTGTGGAAAAAGGAAAACTTTAAGAAACAAAGGAGTTATTTATCTGCGTTAGGCTGATCCCACAGACCCAAATTGAATGAAAATACTTTAAATATGCTCTAAAACTGGTACAAAGGTCAATAAATAGGTTCTTTTCAATGCAAAGATAAAGGCCAATGTTCTGTTCTTGCAACAGAAGTCCCCCATTAAAACAGAAATGGTATTTAAGTGGTTTATATTGATGACATGTCTGTATTGCACAATGCACCACATTGTCTGGGTCAGCAAAGACATAACAGACACACTTAAAGATTTCTTCATGGTGTTATATATTGTTTAATTTCTTAAAATATGTGTCTGTGGGACCACAATGTAGATAAACAAGGAATCATCTTGTTTTGCTATTTAATGGTAACTTTAAACATGTGCTAGACGTGTTGAACTCCATTGTTTTCCCCACAGTTCTCTGCTTTAAATCAATATTCAGAAGAGAAAATGTTTCTGTTTCAGACCTGCTTTGATTTATGCAGCTAAAATGATTTCTTCTCATTCACAAACATAAAATTTTTTCCTCTAGTGTAATTTGTGGCGACAGTTTTTGCAGTTACTTTATTTGACAAGCGAGAACCATAATTTGAGCCGATGTAAAGACGTTTGTGTTTGTGCGGTGACTTTATATGGAGAAAGTGTGCTCCATTCTCATTTGGCTTCAGTGGCTTGATTTTAAAGCTCAAAGGTTACTGGAGACATTCCCAGTACAAGTTTTGCTAGACCTTTCTCTGATTGCTCTATCACAGAGTATCGCAGTGTTATTGTCATGGTAACCATCTCAGCTCTCACATGAGACAGTAACAAAGGAATCACAGCTCTTGCTGACGGAGAGTTTTGAATAGTGGCATGAAGTAAATATCTACATATCACATCAGACTTTGGACTTTTTTTTTACAGAAATTTGTTATATACAAAGTGCCGGTTTATAGACACTGTGTGCATGCTAATGTGAGCTTGGTTTATTTGGACTCCCAATTAGTGGCTCAGAGCATCTAGTTTTGTCTTCTTTTTGCCTTGTTGACTCATAATGATGGATGAACTTGGCAGAAAAAAATCTCTTCATTATTTCTTTTTTATGTCATTCTTGGTAAAAGTAACATTTATTAATGTAGAAGAATTTTTTGTTTCATTGAAACATGACCATCATTACTGGTTATATCTTTTCCATCCCATTTCATGCTTAAAGACATTGCCAATAATTGGCTTCTGTTGTGGCATCAGTGGCGTTTTTCAGTGATAGTGCATAAATAAATGGGATGATGGAGCCTTGATGGAATCAGCCACCCAGAGGTCTTTAAAAGCTATTTAAGAATTGCTGCAGCTCAGGGATATTTCAAGACACAGAATTACCCAGACAGAATGGACAGAAGGCAATTCTGGATAAATGCTGTTCACAATGTCTGGAGCCATTTGACAAGCTGAATCCACTGTTTGCTCTTATGGGGTCTTTAACAGTTTGGCAGGTTGTAGCAGTGGCTTCAAAACACAATGCAGAAAAAACAGCTGAAAGTGATGTTATTTGTGGAAGCTTGTCCACATTGTACCTCGTGTGTAAATGAAAGATACACCAGAGTATACATGGGCGCACAATCTTGGGTTTTGATGAAGTCAAAGGGTTTGCGTGTAGTTCTGCTCTTGGAGCACCCCTCAAAGTGTTTACATCAACACTTCACTGTAAACATCATGCTCATTGAATGATCTGTGCTTTTAACATCAGTTACTAACATAAACAATAAAAAACATAATTAAAACAAATAATGGTCTATTCAAAATGTTATAATTTTGTATTGTTTACATTCAAAATCAACTGCATTTTTCTTTTATCTGTCAGGTACAATAATTGGATTCAGGTGCAATGAAGACAAAAACTAAAGATCAAATTAATTCTAATGTAAAATGTTTAAATAAGTGATTAAAAGTATTGAAAAACATCCCAGAAAACAATAAACTGCAACATAGAACTGGATAGTGTTTATTTCTATTGTGTTATATCTCATGGTTTGTGTCTGTGTCAGAGAAATTGTGATCTGCGTATCAAAATGTCTGTTTATCGCTTGTCTGAGTCACATTTAATGTCACTTCTTAGGGTCGTTTTTGTTACCACAAGAATTTAGAAAATGGAGCTTTATATTGTGGTCACTGCGAGAGAGCTTATTTGAGTCAGACCACAATACAAAAAAGAACCATTGAGTTTTAGTGTTCAAAGTAGTGGTCCAGTTTGACTCCCTAAACCAAACCAAGTAATGCTGGTTCCTAAACTGAATTAAAAGGGAGAGAAAACGAAGGTAACTAACAAACAAAAAATAAAAATGAAAGAAAAACCGTAAAATGTAATGATAAATGGCAAGTTCTGTTGATATTGGACCCTGCAGTGTTGTAAAGTTCTTGGGGTTTTATTTATGTTTACAAACAAAACAAATAATCATACTGTTAAAAAAAAAAAAAAAAAAAAAAAAAATCAAATCTTCATTGTGACTAAATCAAACTGAATGTTTTTTTTAATATAATATGCAGGATTAGCAAAGTGCTAGGGGTAATGCCTGGGTACAGAAGAAAGTTGCCTCTAAATAACATACGTAACAGCTGAACCAATAAGAAATATTTTCGCTCATGACCTTTTCTATTTTAACATAAAAATGCTTTCTACATTATCAGCTTTCTTGTGTTTTGACTTAAAAAACAGCTGCTGCTAACAGACTTGAACAGAAGTAGCCTAAGAAATGAGTTAAGCTTGCATTGACTTTGTTTCCAGTTCTTTTTCAGCTGCTTTAGTCATTTATATTATGTCCTCTATCCTCCACTGGAAGAAATAATTTAATACTTGCAAGCTAGCTAATTAGCTAACTCTTACATGAGACTACAACACGGACACAAAACTCATGAGGAAATACAGCTAATGAGGGTTTCTTTCTCTAAAGTCCTGGCTGGACAAATGCTGCTCCGACTAGAAGAAGGGATTTAGCTACTGGTCAATTACAAAACCCAGCAGACATACAGTAAACCTGAGGCTTAAGAGGCCCTGCAGTTCTCGGGCCCTGGGGCCATTGACCACATTTCCTTGGAAGTAATGGATGGTCAAAAGAAATAAGACTTATAAGAATCAGTGCAGGCTATTTCCCACTTAATACTAGGAATATAATATGGAAATTGTATTAAAAGGACTATATTTTGGGGTGATACTTAAAGGAGATTTAATGTCATCCTAATATAAAAGAAACATTATCTCATAGTGGCTCCTGATTGAGATGGAGAAGTTCAAGTGACTTTTGTGGAATAGAAAAGAAGATAAGAGGACAGATGACCCTTGTTCAATCTGTGAAAGATAAAAAAAAAAAAAAAGAACTATTTTAATAAGTTTCTGAGTTGCAGGAAACTGAGAGACCGCAGCTGTTTACCTGCTCTCCAGAAGTCCAACAGCTGTCAGAAACATTCCCGACCCTTCGGCAATGCAGCCTGCTTTGTTTTAGACGGCAGACCATGGAGACTGACTGGAATAAAGGTTTCTTAGAAAAGACCCAATTTCAGATTTATTTCAAGTTTGTAGTAACTCTCTTGATACTTTACAAAGTTGGAGAACTTTTGCTATCGCACCAGGTGTTCTCAGTGGGAAAAGTCATTTGTCCCTTAGTCTCCCCCGTGTATTACAGCTCTAATACTTTAAATGGAGCTGAGCAGTTTGGTCAGAGGTGCTCTGATTACATCTGTGACCTTCTCACACCAGATGATACATGAAGATTTGGAGCCATAAATGTTGTTAACTTTATATAATTTTTTTCAACTGCAACAGGCTCCTGCTTTCTACCAAGCGCTATCATTAGATTGATCAATTTTCTATTACTGTGCATCACCGCGCAGTTGTACTGGAAATCTTAAATAAAGCAAACTAAAAAATGTTTCTTATGTTGAAACTCCACTGCATTTAGGGCATTACAAGGTAATTGAAACTTTAATAATCTGATTGATAAAATGACGCAAAACAAGTCTCAGTGGCCGAATAAGAGTTTTGAATTGGCAAGTTTTTCGCAGGTACAACCCACACACACAACTCTGCTGCTGATCCAACAAATGCATGTTTCTTACAGATGTGACACCATTTAAAAGTGAAATAAACAGACTTTCTAAAAGTATTTAAAACAAAAAAAAAAAAACAAAAGAAAAAAAACACTTAATGCAATGGAATAACATCAACTAAAGACAAATTTCCTTTTTTTTTTTTTTTTTTTTTTGGTAATTTTGTAATAATATTCACTGGTAGTGATAAATCAGCCTTAAGGTAGAACATATAAAGTGTTTATCATTAAATAAATCTTAAAATAACTAATCTACCATGCAGTTATTGTTCCGAAAACATTTTTAAAAGGAAAATATGACAGATTTTATTGCAGCATTGGCCTGTTTAATTAATATCATTGGATTACTATCTGTATTTCAAATATTACATAGTATTTAAAACACCACTGAGTAAGTTTAATATTTACATTTGAAAGATTTAAAAATACATTTTATCAGTGCATCAGTCCATGGAAACACCAGGTATACTGCTATATTGGCTGCCTTACTTATCCCTGATTCATACGACTGTAGTCCCAGCTTTTGTCTTTATCCTGAGCTCTACTGACTCTATCAAAGAGCCACACAGAACTTGCAATTACATCAAAGTAGTTTGATTTTATCAGAAGTAAATCTTTGTGATGCCTGCGTGTGACAAGACTTTTGTGAGAAACTGTCTGGATGGAGATCAGAGATCTCATGTGAGTCTTCTAAAGGCACGATACCATCGGGCTGACTACACACTCACGAAACCCAATTTGTCTACCTCGGTGTGTAAATTATGAAGCAAATATTGCATCATAGATGGATTAAACAATTGTGTTTAGAATGAATTATAGTTTGTGCCAGAAGATTGATTAGACTTTGCTGTGTGTGCCTTGTGTATGTGTCCTCTACTGTGTGTGGATAAGCCATGGCGGATGCTGTCATTAAATAGCCCCTTGGCCCCTCTCCTGAATTAGTTTATTCTGCACTGGGCATGGGAGTAGGTAGCAAACAGATGGGCATCCATGAATTATGGAAATTATGGGCTTTGATTAACCACCACACACTCTGCTGGATAAAAGTAACTCCAGGGTTGCCAAGTTACGTGGTGCAATGGGCTGTACCGTCAGTCAGTCACCAGCGTGATGGACCTGACGCTTGATCGATGTGGTTTACTGTTCGGCCTTGAAAATACCTGGAGCAAGACCACTGCTTTTATCTTGCTGCATCTCCTAAATTCAGTCAAGAGAAAAAAAATTGATCTCCAAATACTGATTGTTCCTTTCATTCTGTTTTTATTTGAACAGGAAATCATATCGATGTAGTTATTACAGAGTTATTACAGAGCCAGAAGACGGTGGGCTTAGGTTTGAGGGAAATATACTTTTAGTGAACATGTGGCTCAATGAAATAGTTGGTGTTACAATTGGTTGACTTCATTGTGTTTGTCTTTTGATTTCTTGGGATTAACCCTTTATCATGTGTTCATTTAAATACTTGGAAATTTGAACTAATCAACCACAGAAAAGAGGGTTATTATAATATTGGGGGATGTTACAAGCTTTTACAACTTGGATATGTTTTTTCTTTAAATAACAAAGGTTATACAGTACTTAGTGGTGAGCACTAACAGTTTTTATGCTAAAGATTGATTTCGTGAGGAAGCTGGGATGAGCTGTGGAGAACCGTGGCTCTGTGATTTTATGGATTAGCATGTAGAGGCATTTGTTTGTCCAGTAAAGAATAAAAAAAAGAGTTCTTTGCCGAATAAAGGTTAGTGTCATGTTAAGATCCCCTGGTTGTCAGTTTTGATACTATGCTGTGTTTTGCTGTAGTTTTTCACTCTTTGTCTGTGCTTAATAAGTGTTGACACTAATTCCATGTTTCGTAGTTTATTTCACTTTTTTTGCCATCTTAGTCCTTGGTTGATGTCTATGTTTTATTTTCCGGTTTTCTACTTTGCCCATAAATATTCTCAACAACTTCCAACTCATTGCTTCATCATTAAATACTTAAGTCATCACTTACCTGCATCTATTAATCTAATCACCTCTCCCAGTTTATATGCTAGTGCATCCTCTAGCCCATCTGTCTTGTTTTAATTCTACTAAGTTGGAATTTAGTTTTGTTTAAATACAAGCTTGCCACCGTATGCCTGTCCAGTCCTGTATTTGGGAGCTCAACTACCTGGGACAATAACAGCTGAGCTTGAACAGTATATCTCTACCACATAAAATACTTTTAATGGGAGTCACAATCACTTTGAATTCACTGGTGCATCCTGATTGATGCAGATTCAACAGCTAGTGAAAATAATCAACAATCCTATTCAATCCTGAAAATACATCTGCATTTGTTTCTGTTAAAACAATAGTTCATTCTTTAGGATGCTTTAATGTGTTGCCATAAACATAAACATGCAGCCTATATGCTATTTGTTGAATCTCTTTTTGAATGAATAAGTCAGGATAGTAGCTTAAATCTTCTAAACTAAAAAAAAAAAAGTGTATGCTTCTTTTAAAACAGCCTTCAATGCAACGCCACAACTTTAGCATCTGATACCGCTAAAACCTCTCATCCACTCTCACAGCCACACACACACACACACACACACACCATCAGCTGTCCATACACGCACACTCACTGTCCCCATCTCTCCATTTTCATAAATGAAGAGAGACAGCCTTATCCCGGAACCAACACGGAAAAGCAATTAAAAAGGAATTAAGAGAGTGCATGGAGAAATTGGATATGATACCCGACGCCTATTGTAAATGTCAATGTTATTACTGTGTTGTTGTTTCCCATTCCTTTGGCCGCCTTGACCGTTTTCAGGAGTGACAGTCCATACTCTGGTGGGCTTAATGAAGCCGTCTCAGCAGCCAAGGTCTTGGTATGTAAGGTGAGGAGTGCTACTTATCCTCTTCTGCATGCAGTTCTCATTAAGATCAGTTGTGCAGGATGAATACCCCCCTCGCCCCCCTCTTCCTCCTCTCTGTTGCTGTTAAACTTATTTAGTACTGTTTTCCTGCTGCCATATGAACTATTACATTTGTCTGATTGTATTTTCAGCTCACATGATACCACAGGGGAGTAGAACTGGGCTCATCGTTAAAACAAAGCACAATAAACTGCATTTTATTTATTAAAAATAGTTTAAAGGATAACTTAGATGATTTCTAAAGTGCTTAAATGTACTGAAAAGGTCTCGTGTTCAAAGTAAAGGCTCAAATCAGTCTTAAAGGTGTAAAATGTTTATACAAAGCATACATCACCATTTCCAGCTTCGGAACCAGTAAATGCTTTATTTTCTTAATAAGAGCCGATTAGTGGATCATTTGGGAAATATTTTACTTTGTCTATAAATGTGTAGATAAATCCCTCAGCAAGCAGCTGGAGTGACTGGAAAAAAGCACTTTGTCAAAGAGAAATTTAACGGCGGCGGAACACGGTGACAGGAGGCTTTAACTTTCAGTCGGTCCTTGTTGACTGCTGTCTACATCACTTAAAACATAAGAAGCGAATCTGATCAGACAGAGTGAAAGGCAGTACTGAGATCTGGGATATCCAAGGTAAACATGGCTGTCTGTTCAAGTCTAATATAGGAATGTCCTGTAATATAACGACTTAACGTCCCTTGGGGACCTTTATTTTCCACCTTGTAGCTTAAGCTTGAATGAATTTTCTTTCCTATGGGTTTTGCCTTCTTTTTTTTTCTGATGAAAAATATCCTTAAAAGGGGGTTTCATTGCCACCTTTTCAGCCTTTTTCTTTCTGCATTCACTCAGTCTCCTGCTGCTGGCCATTGAGTGGCTCCACTGGAGCGATTTGGGGTTTAAGTGGCTTTCTCAAGGGCACCACTGTGCTATATATCGAGGGAGCCGAGGATGCAGCTCATTCTACACCCAGATATCGCCAAAATGATCTGTCCAACAACATTTCAAAGAAGGCTCAAGTATGAAGAGTAATTCCTTACCATTTCTTTCATTAAGACACGTCCAAACTGACCAAGAAGGTGTGTGTGTGTGTGTGTGTGTGTGTGTGTGTGTGTGTGAGTGTTTTTGGCTTCCTTTGTTCTCACCCTCCTGTCTTATGGTCTGTCTTGTGTGTCCCACTTCATCCCACCGTATAATGGAAGTGGATGACAGCCACATCTGAAGTCGAGAGATGAAAGACATCATTTACAAGTTGGCGTCTGCTCTCACTCTGTGTGCTTTCTTCACAAACTCTGTCGCTCTCACACACACTACACACACACATACTTTAACTGTACAAACAGTAGACACTGCTTCATGAAAAATAATTTAATACATACATGTTGAATGACACGTTGCTACTGAATCCACTTTAAACCAGTTTTTAGCTTTAATTTTCAAGTCATTTGGAAGTGGGCACACACTGATGACATGTAGAGATCATAATATCCTGCAAACACCTAGTGTGTGTTACCAGTTATTAGCGCGAGATGATGCGTGTTAGTTACATGTTTAGGCTTCACACCTAAATGTTTCTGCTTACAGTATTTTACAGCATGTTTGGTCATTTAACATTCAACTTTTTAACTTAACAATGAATAGAATAAAATACACCGAAAGATTAAATCTGCAAATACTCACGTGTTTTTTCTTTTGGGAAATCTTTAACTCTGTTAGTTCTGTTTGTACAGGACTTCTTAGCTTTATTCAACAATCAACTGCGAGTATCACTGCCCTTTCAGTCGTTGCACAACAGAGTTTTAAAACTGAGTTGAAAATCTGACCTGTTGATGTATTTTTAAAAGGAAAATCTGCTTATTTTTCAGGAATCAGGTCTTGAGAAATACAACAAATCTTTTAGTTGCTCCAGTGGGATCTTCACTGGTTGAGTTTAAAAACATGCGTGTTTATAGCTTGATCTACTTGTCACCCAAGGAGCTCATAGCTCAGGGCTGCAAAAGCCTACAAACCACAACACTATTGATCAATGTAAAATGAGGGCAGTCTGACACACCATAGATGTAATTTGTTTCTAGTATTTCTAACGTTTAGACCTTTTTTTTGTAAGAAGAAAGTAAAAACTTTTTCAATGTAGGTTTAGCTGTTGTAAATGTGAAAAAGATCATTGTTGGAAGTTTTCTGATTTAAGTTTGGAAACAACTCTGGCAAGAAAAAGCAAAAGAATGAAAACATCTGCATGCATGGAAACCTTTTTGTTTAGGTTTAAATGAGGTGTTAAATTAGGGAAATATTAATTTCTTTCTGGAATTTACTAAAATTTAATAAGGAAAGCAGGAAATTAATGAACTTGTGAAGTAAAATAAATATAAAACAAGTAAAATCTACAAAACTCATTAACAAAAGAGAGGAAATACCATGTTCAAACTTCATTCTTGTCATTTTTTTTGCTTTTTTCCCTTCTGTAGCTTGACAGTCCTTTTTTCAGTTATGAGAGACATAACCTGCCAAGTCTCATTGTGTTGCTCTAATATCTGCTGTTCCCTGCTTCTGCATCCTTCTGTACCCTCCAGCGTGCACCAACCCCATCAGGGGTTAGAGTACAACCTGCACTGGCGTCAACCTTCTGCACCTTGTCTTGATGCCCTTGAGCTGTAATTGGTCGAATCCCCCCCTCAGAATCTGACTTGAGGGCACAGAAATCCACAGCTCCCCAATCAGCCGGCTGTCAGTCATTCTGCCAACTAAACTAAAGCTGAGGATAACTAACAGGCTGAGATCGTAATTTAGAGTTAGTGAGACATAAATCTTTTAGACAAGTTTGTGCTTGGCAAGGTAGCACTCTTACAAGCAGGGCTATCACCAAATTGGATGACAGGGCCGCTGCCAACGCCGTGGCTGGAGGGGGAAGCCCAGCTGATCTAATTTGTCACACAGAAGGAGAGGATATGCAATTTTTCTGGAGGGTTGCAAATGTGCAAAAGTGACAAAAACAAGACATTTTTAATAAAAACACAGATTTACATAATAATCCAAGTTTGTGGGATTTAAATATAAATCTTTGTCTTATCACTGTGTTTCATATAAAAGAGAAATTAATTTTCTTGTTGTTTTACAGGCGAGTTTTGAGCATTTGAGCTATGTGGTGAGAAATGGTACTCTATAAGGCTCATGTTGGTTACTCTCTCTCTGCAGAAGTATAATTTTAATCATAGCTCTAAATCTGTGCCGGGTCTATGAGCGGCTCACCCTGCCTCCTGACCTTCCTGCTGGCAGAGCAGGCGGTAACACAGTAGCTCGTGGGATCGATATGGAATTAGATGATTCACAAGTCATATAGCTGCTGCTCGTTGATCACACAGGAAGGACGGCAGCAGACAGTAATCCTATTCAATGGTGATTATTGCCACAAAATTATGATCTCCAACAACATAATCCCCTTTATTCCTCTTGAGGACACTCACTGCTTCTTCTAAATTAAACAAATGTATCTTTGACGCATACGGAGGATTTGCTATGTATTTCTGTCTTAATGACAGGGAACATCACAACCCTGGATGCTGGAAACTGTACAAAATTATCAGTTAGGAAGGAATGCATGTGCTGCATCCAGCAGCAACACAACCACTTCTAAAAGTAAAATATGAAGGTATGCAAACAGCTGTAGATGTGTCTTTAATGTTGTTAATTACTCGACCACAAAAGGATGAAGCTGCATCATTTAACGCTCATCTCTAATAGTGGCATTACCTCCTTTTTGATGTTATAAATTCATTAGTGCTTGTTATCAGTTCTAATCCTCCATAATTATGCATTAGTTTGATTAAACTGCACCCTTTAGTAGACTGGACAGCATGCATTATTCATTCTGATCACTGGATCAGCAACCTCTTGCATTTATGACCATAGATTCTCATTTTGTCAAGTGAAAGCTTCACTTTGAAGACAAATTGTTATATTTGCCCAACTCAACTACATGCAAGCTTTTGATGCTCAACCTAACCGAACAGTTCTTGAGAAAAAGTCTCACACTGAAGGTTAAAAATGGTCAAATCTGAGTAAAGTTCTTCCTCTAGTAATGTGTATGTGGACTGTGCGGCTGTATTAATAAGTGATAACACTGAGCCTAAGAGGGGGCACAGAAGGGCTCTGATTAATCATATCTGTGGAAGTTATAAAAGCTGATAATCATTTAATGGGCTGATAAGGTGCAAAGCAGCTGGCTAAACTTCATATAAAGTACTTTTTATCTATTGAATATGAATATTGATGAAAGACAGACCCCCTCCACCCCTAAAAGGGTGGCCGAAATTTTATGACCACTTTCTAGTTTTATGGGGTTAACAAACACCTCCTACATGAACTATTTCCTCCAATGTTGATATTTGTTAAAGTGTTTTAATAATGTTTGTCCCACACAGTCCTGGTTTGCATCTTCATGTAGTAGGCGGAGGGACCTAAATATTAAGGGTCACCCAACCAATTGCAAATAATGTCAACAGAGTCAAATATGTTGGTTCTATTTTTGCAAGGATGGAAAGTGTACATTCTCGTTAGCAGACACTTTTTTACTGTGCCGAATAATGTTGTAGCTGCAGGAAAAGTTAGTGGATCACCAAAGCCGGTAAGATTAATGACACCGGAACATGAAACTGTAAAATATTTATTAGATATCCATCAAATAGAGTGATGGGTTCATCACCAAATAGGCCCACACTGTCAACCCGAGCTGATGGCGTAGCTACAATATTAAAGCAGAATGGTTTATAATGCCTACAAATGCAGTGTGTAATGTTATTCCAGCATTCGAAGATGTTTACTCCATCTCTCCTGGCATCATGCAGCAAGCCCATGCTGTGCAACACTCGCATTAAAATTCAGATTGATCAACTCTCTCCCATAATTCATTTCAGCTCTGGTGGGAGCATCGTCGCACAGCACAAGTGGCCATCTCGTTGTCTGATGAGCATGATAATTATTTTAGCCATATGCCAAGGTTTTCCACAGCACCTGATCTGAGCCCAACATCAGGACTTGAGCCAAATATGCTGTTTGCTGCAGACCATCTTTATTAACATCTTTTTTTTTTCTCCTTTCTTTATTTGCTCCTTTATCTCTGTATTTTTCATGTTTTTATCTCGGCCATTCCTTCAACGTCCCCCCACCCTACTCACAATTCCCTGTCTCACCCCCAACCCCCAACCCGTTCACTTGATTATGTCGAGGCAGAGTCGGGGAAAGTGTCACTATGGAAACAGGGGCAGAAGCAGCGCAGGGCTGTCTATGGAAGTGAGGGGGAAAGAGATGAGGAGAAAAAAGGACGGAGAGCTGGTCAGTACTGAGGAATCCGAAAGTGGTCGTCTGATGCAAATATTGTGTTTTTAACAGAAAAAGAAAAATGCAAGATTTGCATCAGCACCTCTTCTGTTTCACTTCCCTCTTTTTGTTCTTTATGTTCTTTTCATTCAGAACCCAAACATTAACTGAAATAACTATCTTATAAAGCACAAATACCCACAGTTTTCCAGTTATTGCCTCTGAAAAATATCTGGTCCTTATCTTTACAAGATTAATTAAAACATCTTTTGGTTTTGCTTTGCTAACTGCATTAACACAGGAAATTGAATACCTCCATCTAGATAAAGAAGAATTCGAGCAGAAATTTCTGCATTTCACATATGGAAATGAGTCACTTATATGGATAAGACGGAAAAAAGATTACCGTATGTTTTCACATTACAGAGTTTGGACTTTCCAAACCAAAAGAAAAGAAAAGAAAAAAAAACCTAAACAAAGCAACAGTAACATATGAGATTTGTTTTAATTTTACCACCGTAAAAAGAGCTGAAACTATCGATAAATACCCTGATTTTCTTTGTCACCCTTGAGTTTCAGAAATAGGATGGTGCAGGAGAGAGGAACGACAGGAGGGAGCAGGTTAGAAAAGGGGAGGAGTAGAAGAGGAGGGAAAAAAAGGGGGAGGGAGGTATGATAGTGAGAGGGGCTGAGACAGCAGTGCAAGCCAGAGGCAGGGAGGAGGCAGCGAAGGAGCACCTCTCCTCCTGAGTCTCCATCCCTGAGAAGACAGAAGACAGAAAAAAGCCGAAGATCCCGCCTCGCCGGTCCAGAAGTTAAGACAGTCCCTTGCGAGGTAAGTTACCTCTCCCCTTTTGTGCCTCCCCTCTTTTCATCTTTATCAAGACTGTAGGACAGCAGCAGTCGGGCACTGGGGGTGTTTAATAGAGTGTGCCTGCAAAGATCCTGCCAAGTACAAGTCTTTTTCAGCAGCAGGTTGCTCTGTGTGTGTGATATATGTGTGTGCGTCTCGTCGGAGCAAAATGGGGTATGATTTATCAAAATGTCAGAGGCAATTCTGCTGAGACGCTGTTTCTTTGACATTTGAAGATTGATAACATTTCCAACAATCATGGTCTTTCTCAGTTCACTGTGACCTGATGTTACGGAGGACAGCGACAAGAGTTCACAAACTTGACACAGAGGGTGTTTCCTTTTTTTCATTTTTCATCTTTCTGATCACAAATAACTCATCAAAAAAGTTTAAAAAAAAAAAAAAAGAAGACATTTTTAATCCTGTTTCTTACCTGCATGTGCTCTAAAAAGCTTTTTTAACTGCAACATTTTGCTACAATTAATTTTAAACACTTGTTTCACATAATTTCTTGAAGCAAAAAAGCTGAACTACAATGTGACAATAATTCAGAATCAGATTTTATGTAATGAACTCTCTTCACAGCTAACAGGCTGGTTCTCTGACCCAACCTTCCCTTAGTATCTGTCAGCCACTCTCTTCATTAGTGCCATTAAGGGTGGTTTAATGTTATCACACGCATTGGCGGTATTGATCGGCTAACCTATTCCTATGGGGGCGATAGCTCAGACAAGCTCCAAGTCTTCATTTTTAACTGGGCTTAATGTGAAGCAGATCCCATTTCAGGGGGAGACTTATTGAATGCAATAACGCAGGGTTAGTCTTTGTGCAGATGTCACATGATGTTATGTGAACTGGACCCTTTTTTTTCAAGATACACTGTAAAAAAAAAAAAAAAAAAAAGGTTTAAGCGAAATTGTCCTGTGATTAAAATGCTGGTAATTTAGAAAATCATTGCAAGGCTTTTGCAGCGGTGTGAAATGATCCAATGTCACTGACTGTTGTCTCAAAGGTTCATATGGGATGATGTCATTTCATGTTGGCTGCTTCAACTCTGTTTTTATAGCAAAATTTCGCTGACTGGCAAAGGATTTACCCATTCACGGACATTTCTGTTCACTATTCATTTAGTCTTCTGAGCAAAATGTTGTGGTTTTAGCATGTAATTCTGTAATTATCATAATTCTCTCAGCCTCACTGTAGCTCTTGACAGAGCTTTTTGCAGCTTTGTTCCAGCTTGTTGTGTGATGTTGTGGCTTAGCAATGCTATCCTGTTAATGAAAAGTCACTCATTATTAATTTTCCATGGGAAACATTATGTTCCCCATGTAATCTCTGCTAAAATGGTCTTTAGTTATTTATGTTGCCCGCCAAATTGAGAGACTGTATTTGTTCATAATACCTGTTGATAAACACATAAAGCTAGAGATGATCCCACCGCATGAATTCTGCTTTCATGGTTAATTACTTTCTTCATTAATCAATTCTTTAGCTAGTCTGAAAATATGAGGAAACTAAAAAAAAAAGAAAAAAAGAAATGTTCCTTTAAGGTGTTAATCTTCACCAAATTTAAGAACTTATATACTATCAATTTATGAGCTAAATTTACATTATCCTCTGTCAGAACTAAAGCTCATTCATTTTTTGTTGCTCTATTAATCGGTTTCAACTACACACTGTGTTAGCAGTGTTACAATGCTTGCTATAAAGTGGTTATGAGAGTGACATCCCAGGCTGAGCCAAGTGCAGTTTTACAGTAGATGCATGTATTCATGTGCCTTTGGGCTGCATCTGCGTATGTGTGGACGTGCGTATGGATGGCAAAGAAAGTATATGGAGATCAATGCAAGCAGCTGTTCTCTCTACACTTCAAACGCTGCTCTGTTGTTGGCGCGGCAACGCACCGACAGCCCTCGCGCAACGGGATCAAAGGCTAATGAGACAGCCATCGCACAAACGCACCCGGCAGACCCATGAATATTGATACAGCTCAGGAGAGAGATGGAGGCGAGAGGGTGTCTTCGCTCGCTCGCTCGACAGCAGATTAAAGGGGGGGGAGGGGGTTGCCACTGTATGTTGGAAGGACTTTGGGGTTTTAAAAGATCCAGAATATATGGTTAAGAGCTGAACAGACTCATGGCAGATCCCATTTAGTCGGGTAAAAGGTGTTTAAAATGTCAGTTTGAGTCTGTCTGTATTGTATATTAGAGCTGCTGTCAGTGCCTCCCCCATTAAGCTACTTATATCTATATTACAACACAACATTACAAGATGTCCAAACCAGTCCAATCTTTCCACTAGTTCAATCACTGACTACAAAAGAAGTGTCAAAGGGAGAAAACAGCCTTGCAAATCTAAGCGATCAAACATTTTTAATCTTTGCCTTATAATAAAAAAAAAACATCCTAACCCCTACAGTGTGTCTAAGATGTGATGTTTCTTGAGCAATTGCAATGAATACGACAGCCTATATTTTGCTGCTATACATGCCACAGACTTGTTCTGTCTCAGAAGCTATGTCCCCTACAAAATACTGCATTATCTCTCACTGCAGGGTTGTTGTTTAGTCTGGCAGTGCAGTTAACCTCCCGAGTGTTCTCACTTTATCTCTCAGTGAGCTAAAGTGACATGACATGTTAAAATTAGCTCCATCTCTTGTGTTATATGTCTTAACATCCACACGCATCCTCTCCCTCTGGCTAAAAACAACAACCAAAAATAAAAAGAATACCTACAACCAGCTGGGTGACATTTGGGGTTTTACAGAACTGATGGTAAAGAAGAGAATTTTTTATTTTTATTTTTTCTAGGTGGTATGTCACTGCAGCCTTTCTTGCTGTCAGCAGGCAGGGAAAGAAGCGCTGGAAGGAGGACAAGCAGCGAAGCAGGCATGCAGAGAGGGTGAGGGAGACTGATGTTGCAGGAGAGCCGTCTAAGGCTTGTGGGCGACATTGCTTCCATGTCGACTCGAGGTCGTAAATCAAGCCTCCCCTCCGGGGCCTATCTTCCATTCTCAGACCTTCACAACAGCTTGTTCTCCAGCCTGTGACGAGAAGAGCTGTTGTCACAGCAGCCATCGATCGTGTGGGATGAGTTTGTCGGACCAGGGGATTTCACCCATCTGAGCATGGTCACTGAAGTGTCCCGACTTGTCTCTGTGTCCGTCTGTGGGCAATACCTTCTGTCGAATGCCAAACCACTGCAACTGTCAGCTTTGCCTTACATAGCTTCAGTATAAAAAAAAAGACTTTGGTCTGTTTATATCGTAAAATCCAAACATTTTATAGACTAAATCCTTTAAAGTTAATGATGTGAGCAGCAGACCAGCAACACAGTCCATGCTTTCCTTCCATTTAGTTCAAGCTGGGCCTGCTGCCAGGCTCAATGGACACACATAAGCTGCTGCACAATATACTGAACATTTAAAGGCACATTTGGGTTTTTAGGGAAATTGGAGATCGTTGTAATAGGAAGTTACCTTCACCCATCATCTAAGCTTGGATGGCCTCCACTCATAGAAATACCACAATAATTAATTAAAATTGTGTGGTTGAGGCAGGTACTGAGCTCAGATTATATGTCAGCACAACAGAAAGTATTTCTGTTCTTCTTCATGCTTCTTGCTGCAGGTGGTGGTGACAACAGCTTCCATGAAAATGTATGAGATTTAATCAAGAGCTATTGTTATTATTCTTGAGATTTCTGGGTGCTTAAATCATATTTTTCTCTAAATACTAATCAAATTCTTTTGTTGCTCAGACCTGACGATTGATGATTGTGTCTTTTGCAAACGAGTCAGGCCGAACTGGTAGGCTAGAGAACGAAGTACAGCATTGCCTCATGACAATTCTTTTATGACAGTAATGTAAAGTGTTGAGTAATTGGGTTGTCTCACACTGGAATCAAGCGAAGGTTTTTAGCTTTCCAACTCCAAATGAGGAATTTTACAAGTTAAACAAGCATTTTACAATTAAACAAGCTTGAATGAGAAAATTATCATGGTGTTCATAAAAAAGCTGCTAACTTACCTTGGTCATGTCTGCACACAGGTTTGATGCAGCTTAAACAGCAGGTAGTTGGAATTTCTTCTTCAATATCTATAAAGCAAAAAAAAAAAAAAAAAAGGAAAGGAAAAAATATTACAACTTAATAATTCCTAAAGAAACCAAAGTGAAAAAAACTCAGACTTTTTGCTCTTAAAGTACTTGTAAAAACAGACTTGGCAGCTCATACTATTTGAGTATGTGCTGTTGTGCCATTTCCATCCACTACTATAATTTCTCAATTATTATTAAATGCATCATGTCAATTATAAATAAATAAACACAGTGTTCAAGAATGATTAACAGTGGTCTGCTAAGTTGATAAATGATTCAGTATTAGCCATTTTAAAAGGATTAAGCTAGTTGTATCTGCAGATCCACTGAAAACACTGAAGTTTCTTATGAATGATAAGAAATATTGCCCACTGTTAAAAATATATGCACACATCAAACATTATAATCCAATTACATGACTGGACCAGGTTTCTTCTGAGTAAATTCTTCACTCTAACAATAATGTTTTATAACTTGTTAATTACTTACCTCTCTAAAAAAAAAACTAAAAAAAAAAAACCATATACATAAATATGTAGCTTTTTTATATAAGGAACTATGTACAATTTTAAACATAAATGTTGGCATTTGATGCATTGTAGCAGAGTGAGCCTTTGTCTGTATGGATATTTAAAAAGGTTCTATAGGAACATTTTCATCATGGTATTGATACAGCCTTTAATTGGTAAGAAAATCCATTTAAAGTTTAGTGTTTATGCAGGTTAAACTAATGACATTTTCAAAAGATTTACAGTGGAAAGAGATGCACAACACACTATAAGCTAAATTTGGCCAAAGGTCTCCCACTCTGCTACATGATATGCATTTATCAAAAGGTGCTGGTGTCTCCTTTAGAGTCCATAGTGGTTAATTTGGAAGTTTTATGACCATTAATGTGTATCATCCCTAACTATCCATTTTTAAAAATCTATTTTTAGCCCTTTAAATCATTTGCATGTAAAATATGACTATTTAGTTAGCATTCTGTTTTCCTTCATAGTCATGATGGAGAATGGCTATTATATTTTCAAGTCTGGCACTGAACTCTGAACTTGTTTGTTATGGCTGTCTCTTAGTGTTAATTTAATTCAGTGGTTCTTCTGACATTTTGTGCCACTTGCATTTAATAATTTTTAGATGTTTTTTTTTTTTTTTTGTTTATATTTTTGGTTTGTTTAGCTTTTTCTTTGGTAGATTTTCAATCTTTATTATTGTTTTGTAGTAGCTTTCCTTTCTAACATTAATTATTAAAATTTATTTGGGTCTCTGCCCAATTTATCTGTTCAGTAATTTCTACATGCTGTTAGCTGTAGCTGGTGTTACATATAAACTCACTGTACACAGTCTCTTTCTCAAATGAAAAATATTTTTTTTCAGGGTTCATGTCATTGTATCACAAGCTAAACACTGGCCCTGTCCTAAGCTAAATCAAGTAGTTTTTAGTATCAAAACTACATGTCATTCCACAGAATTCCAACTTATGTCTCTAGAATGAAAGTCTTTGCTCCTCAATCCTTCATTTTTCATGTGAATGTGTTTGCATAGCCATCAGACTAGTTCTGCAATTCTTACAGTTAGCAATTTGCTAATAGCATCAAACAGTAATGCTGCAACAAAACCTTGTTGATATGTCAGAGGTACTCATCGGCTTTTACAAATGGGTAAATTTAACGCTCGGTGAATAAGAACATGGGGTGTAAGTATATCTTTTGTTTCCTTCACACTATGTCAAACTAGCTGTTTTCAGTGTTTCAGCTTCATGCTAGCCTAGCTAACAACCTGCTACCAGTGGCTTCATATGAGATATTAGGTTGTATTTAAACATCTAAAGCTCAATATTGGCAACCTTGAACTGAGAATATTTCAAATGAAATAAAAATATATCAAAATATAAAATTTTCATAGCTAGATAAATGAGTAAGAAGTTAAATAAGTAAGTAGGAGTAACAGCTGTAATTTAGCTGTGCTAACTTAACACGCTCACTTTGTTGAAGCATGCTAAATAATTATTCACCAAGAGAGTTATTTTGAAAAAAAAATCTTTGAAAAGCTCCTTTGTTTACTGTGCTGCAGTGTTCAATCACTTCAGATTATGCTCAGATACCAGAGAATTAGTCTACACAGTCTACTCAAGCACAGCCTATCAAAGTAAACCTGAAGGAAGAAGAGGATCTGAATCATTTTCATTGTTTGCAGATTTTTCTGTACACTTGTAAAGCAGTTTTCTTTAAGAAGCTTGCAATGGAAAAGAGAAAAATAATGCAAAACACATTTACATAGTGATGCAATCATGCTTAGGTGTTGCTGCACTTGTATAAAAGTTACATCTGTGTGCCATCATGCACTTTTGTTCCTCATGTTAAGTTTGTACATGCATAGACTCAAAATATGTTTTAATGAGCACAGTGGTGAAGAAATATATTTGAACCACATCAAATGCAAATTTAATTTCTGGATAGCACTTCTAAAAAATATATAAGTTTAGCTCTGCACAGTAATGGATTTCCAATGGATTTCTCATGAAGCTCTGGCTACTTTAAAACCAAGAGGTTCAATTATTCAACTCTCTAAAAGCCAATTAGCTGGAAGTTGCATGGAAATCAGGAACGGTATTTGATCTCCTGATGTAATTTTGAATTCAAGAAGGAATAAATTAAACAAATTTGACAGTTTCAAAATGAAACATCCCCATCCCTCTGACACTTCTGTCAGGTGGATATTTAACAAGCCGAGATTCATAGTTATGCGGTTTAATTATGTGTGTATTTGACACAACAAGAACACCACCCTGTCTCAGATAATGCAACAGATGTGTTGAATCCCTATCTGATGTAAAGAATATTGTGCATTAAGGGCAGATTAGCCAGAATTTGTCCAACAAATCTCTAACAAAACAACATAAATGGTTTTAAAGACTATTTTAAAACTATTTTTTAAAATTCTTCTTTTTTATGCACAGTTTTTGCTAATAGGGGTGACATGTAAATAAAGATGGATTGAAAGTGATAGCTGTGATATTGCGCCACCGTGTTGTCACTAGTGCCCCCACATTCTTTGTCCTCAGGCAGTTTCAAAGCATTTCTTCATCTTGTTTCTTCACCCCGAAACCCACAAGAGCACACCCACTCAACCTCCCAGCCTGCTGAGAGCACTTGAAAGCAATTTTCTTTTAATCAAGTTCACTATAAAGGCCCCTCTGATGCCAGCCTCAGCAACACTTCCATTTGTTTTTTTCAGCTCCATCTCTCTGCATTATATTGATTTCTTTATGAGCGGCATGAAATACTGTTTACTGACAGAGTGAGACTTTGTAGTGTTTATTACGTTTTCATGACATACTTCAGTGGAGGCCTCCATTTTAAAATAAATAGATAGAGGGATGAAGCAAAAATTCTTTTCATCATTAAATACTATTATGTCCTCAATGAAATTCCATGAAAACTTCCTACATACTAAAATGATGGCTGCCATTTTCTAAATCTGCATTACAATCTGCCAGGAGTCTAAAACATATTTCATTGACTATCACATGCAACAGAAAAGTCAAACTTTGACACTGATGTTTGGAAAATGGTTCAACTTTTATCAAAAGGATTGTTACTTTTACTGGGCTTGCATGACCAATCAATTAATCTTTGCAGCTGTACTCATTTTACAGTTGTAAGGGATGGAAGTGGAGCTAGCTCAACCGTGGGTTAAATCCCAGATCAATATAGAAATAAAATAGGTTGGAAAAAGTCATTTGAATGAAACCACCTGAGAGGTTTAGCAGTAATGACTCTTTGGTGAAGTTATAACTGTTCCGACACTTAAAATGGAGCCATATGTGACATTTAGTCAGCGACTATAATTGAAATAAATGCAGCGTAATAATGATAATAATAATAAGTAATATTTCCTGATAACCAAATGGTACTAAAAGAGTATGAGCCCATAATGCACTTTCAGCACTGCCATCTTCTCCTGATGTCCTTGGAGAAAACAAGCTTCTGTTTTATCATATTAGCAAGGAACATATTTTATATCCACTTAGTAGTCACTGACCTTGACTGTGAAGTGCATAATATGAGTGTTGCCCTGCTGCATTGTTAATTCAGGTGAGTGTTTGTACAAGGGCATCTTGTTTGAAATGTTAAAAATGCACCTGTGTCTCACTGCGAGAGTATCAAATCGTCATGACAAAACAACATCAATGTCTCATTTACAGAAATCCTTCATGCAGCCCCATCAGGACAGTGATTGAAGACATATTTAAGTTCAATCAGAACAAGACAGGACATTTAAAATTACATATATTGCATTGACATTGGAGTGTAAACTCCAATTTTTTATTCGAAGGACAGAAGTTCAAATCTGATGACCTCAACCATTGAGATAGACTGTTTCAATTGGCTCATTTTCCTTTAGTGTCGACTAATTACAGGAAAATAAAAAACAGTTTAAAAACAGTACTGGCGGTTAACACTAAGATGGTAATCTGGTTGTCACACCTTGCAATGAACAACTATTAAAGTTCCTTCTTTGTAAGAAGTTGCGCAGATTAGATTTTTCTCTAAACATTTTCTCTAAACAAACAACAGATTTGGTCATGTGAAGGGCTTGCTCTTAAATCAAACCATGATCTGAACATTAGATCTTAGCAGGTATGGAGCATAAACCAAACCTTTCTGGTAAATGCAAACAGTTGCAAGAAGATCAAAACTGTGGCCTCCAAGACCAAACCGAGAGATAAGTCACATAAGTCTAAAACAAAATGAAAATCCTGGTCATCCTTAATGAAACATTTACCTTTGGTTAAACATATTAATTATATAATTATACAATTATTTATATAAATTTAATGAGGATTACATCACATGTATCCTGTTGTTTATTTCATTTAGATAAAAATATTGCACAGATCTTGAGTCAAAGTGAGAACTACGGCTGTATGAAAAAATTTGTTCAAGAGGTGGAGGATGGGCACAGGAGTGCCCACAGTTGCTTCTCTGGTTGGAGAGAGAAACATTTTCCAACACAATATGCAACACAACATATATAAATAAATATATTTCTATCTCTAACAAAACATGTCAAAAGATATGGTTTGATAAATCTGACTTGGGATTCTTGATGTCGCTGAGTTTTCTTGTTTTTTTTTTGTACTTCTTGCAGGTCAACAGAACATGATGTACTGAGAGTGATAGCTGCGACTGAAACTGAAAAGACTGGCTGTCCCGAACTCTGAGGTGAGTCTCCTCTCAAAGTCAATAACAAAGAGCCCTAAAGAGGTAGAGAGTAGCCAAAAAAAAAAAAAAACCAGACTTTATAAAGTGCTAGTCTGATGTGTCACAATGACATTGTATAGTTTTAGTACATGCTATATGGTTTGCAATGCACTGGAGCAAAAAATACAAAGAAATATTTATTCTCATGATGCATGAGTTAGCAACTTGACTAAAATATGTAAAGAAGAATCGTACAAATCAACACTGAAAAAAATATCTAGGAGACAGCAGTACTACTCTTTCTATGAATTTTAAAGCAGTATACATGCAGCCATCAGAAGAAGCTGCACATTCCACTTACACTTTTAGGTCCCTCGCTGCAGAATTTCCTCCCAAGAGAAAAAAATTTTGTGCCCATACAGTACTGGAGTTATTTAGTCATACTAGCTCACAAAGAGCTTCAGAAAAGTAGAAGCAAAGTGACTTTAGTCTCCAGAGACACAAAGACTGCAAGAACAATGACTTTTTCTGAAGATGTATCACTCTCATCTATTACACAGTTTTGTGGAATACATAAAGCATAATGAGCCTTGTTGCCCATACAGACCCCTCAATGTGGAAAAAATAAACTGATAAAAAATGAAAAGTTGCTTTATTAAATCTGCAGAAATGTATTATAGTAAATTAAACCGCTCAATGAAAACTGCTTGCATGAGAAAGGAAAGCCAACCGAGGCAATTGTCAAGCAATATATAAACTACTAATCAAGAGGAAACAATGTAAGCAGAATTATTGTTCCATACATCAAGTATGAAAATTGCAGCCTACACAACCACCAGCTTAATGTGTGTTAATGAAACTCCTCCCTCAAAAAAGTGAGAGCCACTTTAAATGTATTTAAATCATTAAAATGAAAAATGAACAAGGCCTGAGATATCTTTATGCCGGTAATTAAAGTGCACCGACTATGCAACAGAACTTGCAAATAAGAGAAAAAAGAAGTGTGAAGGTTTAGTCGTTAGTCGCTGCTTTTCTTTGACTTTTCTTCTTTTCAGCTACTGTCTAATGTTTCACTTTTCCATTTCACGTCGGCCTCGTTGATTTTCAGGTGAAAACTGCATCGCTGCAAAAAGCTAAAGAGGTATCTGTGTACACCAATAATGAGGAAGCCTGAGCTTACTTTGTGTGGCTACAATGCAGAGTGCAGCATCCAGTCTGTGTTAATGAGGTGACTCCTGTCTACATGTTGCTGTTTAATTTACAGAAATCTGCACAGGCTGTGTGAAAACTATTACTGCAATAATTCTATGCAACATGTTGTACACAGAAATATTAGCACGGAGAGCTGAGGAAAATGTCCAGCTGTGTACTGGTTGCGTCCTCCCTGAGGTAGTTATCCAGGAGAGGAGGATGTGAATGGAGTGAAATATCAGCATTACAGAAGACGGGCTTAAATTGCGTGTTTTGTCACAGTTTTAATGATGGTACGCTGGCTGAGCTGAGGTTGCATCGTATCAGCGCTGACCCTCACGGGCTCAGCACTGGCGACACCTTCCAGTCTGTGTTAATGAGATGACTCCACTCTGTCTACGGGTCACAGTGATATTTACAGAAAGCGTTGTAGCGGCAGAGATCCACGCCTCCCTGTGGCGCACCCTCGCCTCATTTGCATTGCTTTCAGACTTCCCTTTCCCGCTCTCCCCGTTTCATCGCCCTCGCTGAGCTCCTCCATGATCGACAGGCTCCTTCACACTTCTCTCAGTTTGTGTCGCACATGTTAATTAAAGCCTCTAATTAGCTTTCTCCACTAAAAGGCCGCATTAAATCAGAGCTGGAATGGGAAATGATTCCTGGCATTAGCATAATTGTGTTTTTGAAGTGTAAAGATTCAGGCATTAGGGATTTTTTGTTTCAGTGATTTGTTGTGTTTGTGGCTTAGTGCCCAAGGGGCTACTGGAGGTTGGCTGGCGAGGTTGCAGGGCCGGGGACCCTACAGGGGCACCACGCACTAATGAGCCAGCAACTCTCTGATGGAGCAGATACGAGAAAAACAAACCTGATACGTGGTAGTGTGAGGTGGTCCGGAGAGTACATCAAGGAGAGAAATGACATTTGTGGTATGTGTGTGTGTGACTGAGACCAAAACAATAAAAAAATAGAAACTAAATTTCCCACATTCCCCCTAAAATGATAGGTTTTATCATCAGGCTAATAAAAGTTTGGACACTTTATGTCAAGGATGATGCTAGAGCCTCAGCATATGTCACCCAAAACCATCATGAAAGCACTTCAGGTCATCATTTCAGCCTAACAAGAACAAATCTGTTTAAATAAATAGTCCAGCTGTCAATAGGTGTCTTTTGGTACAACCTTTGCTCGGTGAAGCAGCGACCTACAAACTGAAAGAAGCAGGTTTCAATGGGGATTTTAATTGTGCAATGAGCTCAAGCATGCTAGATTGCTAGGTTCTTCTGTTGAAAGGTTGTCTATATGCATACACAATATGTTTACAGCCCAAGTATTTTTACATCTGAGAAGTCCTGCAAAGGACAGACACTTTTAATAAATACTAATAGGGATAATTTAACACATGTAATGAGAAAAAAATTCATGAAAAAGCCATAAGCAATACGACACGAGTCACCATTGATGACTGTTATCACACCTTAAACCCATCTAAAGAAGCCAATAGGAGATGCTGATTAGTCCAAACCTTCTCTGTTCTCCACAAAAACTGGCTTGAAAAATAGCAAAATGATTTTTTTTGTAACAATGGGCTTGCCAATGTCATATGATTTTAATTGTGTCACAAAGTGAAGTCATACCATGTCTTCACCACTTTACAAGGCCGCTTTCATTTTTCTCCTTGACTTTAGTGTCGCCCAGGGCATTTGTGAGTGGCCTAAAGTCTAAAACTTAACCTGCTTCACAAGATTAGTGGAAATAAAACTGCCTGAGTCATCTCCACCACTTAGTTTGGTAATGTAATGCCAAAAGAGTTTGTAATCTCATTGCTGTTTCCATTTTAGACCATTTTACTATTGTTTCTGTGTTATCTACTGTGAGCTTAGCTGTTTGTTTAAAAAGACATTGATTCTTATTATTTATTTACAAGAACAAAAAGAAAAAATATAATTAAACATTTTTGTTTTTTTCTTGTGTAAACTTTTCTTTTAAAGTGTAAACTTTAAGGGTTGAATTAAATCACAGAATTTGACTCAGCACTTCATATTTCTCAACTTTTTACATGAAAATCATTTAAATTCTGCAGCCTTTTTTTTTGTCTTCAACAGTTTGCACCAGACTGTTTTGGAGTCTCTATGAATGCTTTGGTCGATAAATGTTATATTAAAACTTATTCCAGAGCTGCACATACTCTTTTCACTCAGAGAAACTCATTTACAGATTGCAGCTTGGGCAGATGTACTTGTACCCGAAGGGACAAAGTCATTTTGCCTTGACAGGAATCCCCATTATTTCATTTCCTACCCAAGACATTAAAAGACCTTTAATCCACTATAAAGCGAACACACCCACCCAATCCATTTTGAATGAGCAGTTAAGCCTTAACCTTTGACTGGTACTGGATGTACAATATACCTGCAGCATTTATTCTGATAGAATTGGTTCTGAAATTTCTATTCATAAAAGTCTACACATGCAAAATCATTTGCACCTGTTTTTAGATGTAAGTCGGCTCTGGGTCATAATTAATCTTGTCAGTATCCTTGGGATTATGGGACATATCTTATATTTTTTTAACCCAAAAGTTAGCCATACTACTCATCTTGTACAGTGAACAAAGAACAAATATATAACCATATGTCCATTGGCTGTACTGGGACAGTCCAGTCCAGTTAGCAATGATCTCAAAATCCACTTACTTATTAGTGTAAGTGAATACATAGAGACTGCTTTGCCCCAGGTCATGTCTTCTGTTGCATTGTGTTATATCTGGATTTACTAGTGATTACTGCTCTGCACACCCTCACCTATCAAACATGACTGAAGCTGTCACCATCCCATGAAAGATGCTCCGGGGTAGACATGATGTACTTTTCAGGATCTTCCTTTGGGCAAATTTGCTCTCTGCTGCTATGGTGGAATTATTCACGGTGAACTTGCTTACCTAAAGGCACAGTGGTGGAAAAGTGACAGTTTGGGGGTTGTGTGATAGCTGAATGTTTTCATATGACTTATTATTGAGCCAGCCAGATATACATACCACAATGGAGAAGATTCTCACTCCAGCCTTGAATCTGCTCCAGGCATGAAAACCCATTAAGACGCATTGCAGGAAACAGGAAAAAAAGAGTTTAGGAGATGATGTGAAGAGGAGAAGGCTGCAAACAGAATCACCACCACATCCATAATAAAGGCCCTGTTAATGTCATTATTTCTTATTAAGTGATTTTTGTGTTAGTTGTCTAATTATTTTTATTCCTTTGAAGTACAGCAGCTGATTGCATGAAGACATACTGCCAGGTTCCTGGAGTGACTGATGCAATTATCTGGAATTATGGTTTAATTGCACAAAAAATGACATGTGCAATAATTTGGTTTTACATACAGTAAAGGGAGATTTGTATGGGATCAAAATTGCAGAAAATACAGAAAGCAGAGGAAGAAAAAGAGAAAATTATGGAGACAAGCAGCTGCAGCAGACTGTGGAAATCTAACATTCATTATCTCTGTTTCTGTGGTGCGACTAGTCAGAGCTCAGTAGGTGATCGCAGCCAGACAGCAGAGAAACTAGGGGCAGTGCCAGAGGCTTGATTTACACAACAAAAAGACATTTCACCCTGGGTGACCTGACGGCACTTTATCGTTGTTTCTCCAAGTTTTGCCAAGTTTATGTTGCTGGAACTGCCAAAAAAGAAATAGTCTCTTTGTAAAACATGTGAATGTTGGCTTCCCTCTGCATTTGTTGCATCCGTGATGACTGCAGATCTAAATTATACCAGCTAGGTAAAAATTTTAAACTCTACTAATGCTTAAACATTATTAATGCTGTGTTCACAGGAGGCTCTATTATGGAGTGAAAGAGCATTAACAAAATGAAATGCTCAGTTAATGAAACCCTTGTGCCTAACCCAAATCCACAAGGATTGTCCACAGAGCAGGTCCAGTTAAGAAGACGACCAACCAAAGATAAATGGCAAGTGTTTCTTTGTATTTCTTATCAGACTGACTAAACATGTTAAAGCTGGGGTTGGTGATCTTGCTCAGAGACATTTTTTTATTTGCTCTGGGTGAAGTGGTTCCTCGTCCTGATAGTCTATACATTTTGTAATCATGAACAATAAGGAATATAGTTAGATCCCTCGGTTTACTGTAAATCTGTAAAAACTCTGACCAATCCTAACATTCGGTTCGAATTGAAGTTGTTCATTTCTTATATTTCGCAAGCTTCTCACGGCTCCCCTCCTCCTCCTCTTCCTGCAACGCACACGCATATAAATAGCGTGTTAGGATGAAAATACAAAGTAGTGAAGAAGAAACTTGGAAGGCAAATATGGCTGAGAAAATGCAGGAAGGATTTCCTCGACCCGGCTCGGTTTATTTGCCTCCTCTCGTTGAACAGCCAAGAAAGAGAAAGTCATTGGTGGAAAAAGCTGCAAACTAGAAAAGTACTCGGAGAGCACAAACCTCCGCCACGGCCTTTAAAAAATTGCTGAATCCAAACGGCGATCCAGATCACCTCCAAAATTAAATCACTTTTTCATTTTCACATTTTCAACAACTCCTAAAAAATGTAATTAAAATCCATCCATAACTTTTTGAGTTATCTAGAACCCAAACCAATAGATGATGGAAAAAACATAACCTCCTTGGAGGTAAGAGAAAAGCCTTGGATCAGGCAAGGAGCAAAACCAGAGGGGGAGGAGCCAAGACAGGATGCTACTTTCAAATCTTGCTAGCTCCCCAAAATTAGCTCTCATGTAAAATCTACTCCATGAATTGGAGTTTCTCATGCTTTTCAAAGCAAACCAGCGTGACGGATACACTGGAAAGTTTGCACTTTTACCACAAATGAACTTGAAATCAATTCTTTGTGATTGTACAGTTCATTAAATAGGTTTTTCATCAAGTTAAGAGGATAATCCCAAAGCAAATGACTGAGGTTGTCAAGGCTGCTTATCTGCACCAGATCTGACTGGCATTGGGGAGAACACAGAATATGATTGCTATTTTTCCAGGCAGGTACTATACTTGGGGTAACTCACTTTTCCTTTATACTTGATTTTCTTTATGCGCCGTAAAACCTCACAGGAAAAATATTTAAATTTGAATCAACAAAATGCAAACAAAGATAGAGATGAGATTGATTCATTTCTTTCCCATCTGCTAGAAAGCTGGCAGCTCTCACCAGTCCATCATGCCAAAGTGCTATGTTTATTAGAAACTATGATTTCTGCATGATGCAATCAAATGCCATCCTTTGTGTAGCTGCAGGTGTGTACCCTGGAAGGCAGTGCTGCAAAGTGGATGCTACTCCAGTTCTGTTAATGCTGCACACTTAGTCTATATACACTGGCAGTCATAAAGGATTTATCTGGTGTACACATCTGTCTAACAACACTGCTTATAATGTCTATTTTATGTATAAAAATGGTGCAGTGGTGCAGATGTGAAAGTATTTGATGATAGCACTACATGGTAAATGGACTGTGTTTATATAGACCATGAAAAGTTGAGCAAATTAATAAATAAATAAATAAAAAAAAAAAAAAAAAAAAAGAAAGACAGAAAATGCTCCATTCCATCATCCAGAAACTTTCACGGAAAACATTTAATTTTAGATAAGCAGTTAATTTCTTGACGCTGCCAAAGAGAGCCGTGCTGCTCTGACACATTGCTAATGTCGCTCTGAGCAACACTTTAACCCTCAAAGGGAATTTACAAGACATCAAAATAACATTAACCTGAGATGTTTTTAGTTGTTGCTAAATGCTCTCTGAAGCCTTTCCCATTCTGCTCCACCTCTCTGACAGATGGACAGTTGTTAAAGCCTGAGTGCTCCATGCTCACAGGTCAGCCTTTCAACATTACATCATTAGATTTTAAATGAACCATGATGTGCTTACAGGTGTGCATTTAATAGCCATTATACAGCTGCATCGAAAGTGACTCAGCACACCTGAACCGAGGACCAAAGCAATCTGTCTGGTTAATAGAGGAAAGTAAAATGTCTAATCAATCATTTTAGGTATCAGTCAAACCTAAAGGACTTTTGTTGAAAATGTATTTTGTAAATAACTAAGTAAAAAAGCTCTATTTTTCTTCCTTCTTTGTAAGACACATAAATTTAAGAGGTTTTTGTCAGTAGTGATGTTAGTGATGTTAGTAGGAAATGGAGGGAAATCTGCAAATATTTTAACTAAAAATGTGTGTATTCACCTTCAAAGTGGTAGAGACAAGCAGATTGGCTAGATCAAAATGAGCCAATGGCAAGATGACAGGAGCAAGAATAAACTGATATTCCCATTAAAATTTCCCACTCCTTCATTTAAGCTGGGCGGAGCTCCAAATATCACAATAGAAATGTGGCAGGTAAACACACACACACAGGCACAGGCACAGGCACACGCTCTCCAGCCCTGATTGAGTGTAAGTGTCTGTGTTGGCGGTCAAGGTCAGCTGATAATGGCAGAGATTGAGGACAGGATGAGGCGGCGGGGGGGTCGGCAGCAGTCTCAGGTAATGAGATTTACGACCCTGAGCTCTCACTGCACCCCCTTACACCCCGCACCCCTCAGCTAACATGATTTATAGATCTAATAGACGTGACTGCTCGCACCTAAGATAGAGGCCTCATATAATCACTGAAGGAAAGTCATTTGTTCAATGGGGCAAGAATTCTGAGACAACTCTACCAAGATGTGGTATTTTAATGCCACGATGACATCTGTGTGGTCAACAGCTGGCGTTACAGATGCTGCACTGAATATTTATACTGAGTTTATGTGTATGTACTTGGAAAAAGGCCATGAGTAATGAATTCAGAGATCTTTAAGGACTTTTTAGACTTTTTTGACCCACTCTTGGTTAATAAATTGGGAAACATGTCAACTGTCAAAATCAGTGTTTATTTCTGGTTTTTGTGATTAAACAAAAAAAAATAAATAAATAAAACTCCATAGACAGGATAGTTTAATCATGAACAAAGCATATACACCTTAATTCTGATGGTTTCCTGCATCCTTGTGTTCTTTAATGATCTTTACATATCAAAGCTTTACAAAGACCAGCATGCATGGAGCGCCAAGTGGCTAATTAGCATGCGCAACGGAGCACATGGCTATTTAACATGTCATTACACATGCCAGTTACAGAAGCTGTTCCTCAACTTGGGCATTTACACATTATTTATACCGGTACAAAATGTGTTGCTGATGACAAATAACTAAATAAATAAACAATAAACATGTTTTTATTTCACTAGACAGACTAGCTTATATAGCTAATAGTGGGAATCTTACAGCTAGCGAAACAATCCCTCCTTTTCACTGCTGTTGACAGTCACATAATCTTCCTTCTGGTTCTGTTTTTAAGTTAACACACTCAGACGTCACAGATCTTGTGCCCTTTACAGCCTCTCTAAAACATCTTTTCCGTGATTCTATTAAATCAGAGGTCAGCAGGCAGTTTGAGTGGGTGCGAGGTCACAGCACAAAAGGATGAGCTGCAACATGATAGCATGGATTTTTCTATCACACGTGGAGCACCAAATTCCACCCTTTGGCACTGCTCCTCCATTTTTCAGAGGTAAGGTGGCCCTTTTCACGATCAAGGAGTACTGTTCAGTTAGCTCTCCAACTGGGACATTTTGCTCTCCAAGTGGGACTTTGGGGGCCATTTGGATAGCTGTGCCACTGCAAAAAAAAAAAAAAAAAAAAAAAAAAAGGAGAATTGGAACAGGTTTTTGTGCTGCAAGAGCAGTTAGATGACATTTTACCATTTCTTTCATGTATTTTTATACAAGGGTCTCTTTTGATGTATATTTAAAAAAAAAAAAAAAAAAAAAGTGAATATGCTTTGCATTAGGAATTAAGTGTTTGCATGGTCGTTTTTCATCAGTTTAAAGTGGAATTAACTTTTATACTGAATTAAACAGGAATATAAACTCCTATCTAAACGTAGAAACTGTCTTGGTGCAAATGCTAATCACTGAATCTGCTGAAACACTGATATTTTTTATTTATTTATTTTTTATTTGACTGTCAGAAAACCGTTAATAATGTGTTGCTTCAGTTTAATTCCATTTAGTTCATGTTTATGATGCCAACTCACAACAAAAGTCACCAAAGGGCATTTTACAGATAACAGACACAAATTCAATACGTGTTATGACGTTTCAGAGCACTCAAGAACCCTGTTCTATTTTAAAATCAATAGATAATAAATAACAATCCATCCACAGCACATATCTCATACTCAATAAACATAAATACTAAAAACTCATCCAGCTCATTACATCACGAGGTATGTAATGTACAGGGTTAAGAGCTGTACTGTAGTGTATGTATAGCATCTATATTCAACTGATTTAAATGTTTCATTTAAAAGGTTTGTTATATGCTGTCAGTGTTGGGGACCAACCAACCGTAACCACCAACCACAGCAGAGCAATCCCACTGTGTTGACCAGCAAATACAACTGACTGGGATCATTCATGCCAAGTTTCCAATTTGCAACAAGATGTTGTTGCCATGTTCCCTGCGAAGGTCTTTAGTGACGTTTTTTTGTTTTGTTTTTTTTTTTCAGCTATTGTAAATACACATTCCTTTAGTTTCACAATTTATTTCTTTTTTAACTACTCTGAAATGATTATCTTTGAGTTGCATGTTAAGTTTCTCTCAGGTTTATTGAACTTTTTATTTTATGCAACAATGTCATAAGGACTATTTAATAAATCCATTTCAATGTATTTTTAAGTTTTTCTGTCATCGCAGGTGGTCTATTTTCACTCCTTTTCATTTTTAATTAACAAATACACTTAAAGTCTGTAATACTGCACAAAGACGCTTTGAATTACTATTTTTCTTTAGTTAAATGTAAAAATCCATCACAGAGCTGAAAGGATAACAAAGCCGTTTAAAAATATTGCTCAAAAGAGATTACAGGCATTAAATAGAGAAGGTGACTAAACTGCCACAAAGTAGTAATGGGATTACTCTGACAAGCCATCCTCAACACAGTTCTGCTTATGTGATAAGAGTCTTAACAAAATGACATTGGAGTGAAACAACAGCCAGCACTATTGTTCCAGTACGCTGCGCAGGCCAGCTGAGGCACAGCAGCAGCGAGGTTGGAAGCCGCTGAACTTACTGCTCATTACCAACACAGCCTCTCCCGGAGCTGCAAAACAACAGAGGCGACATTCAGCTTCTGCTCGGCTGTTTACAGACGCTTGTGCACAAAAAAGCCAACAATATGGGGAAGGCCAGATTGCCTCGCAATAGATGCCGTGATAATATTTGCACTAAGCCTGCTGTACGTGTTAGAAAATGTGGAAGATTGGATTTCGGGCACACCCTTATGCACATAACCCCCCCCCCCAATAAGCCCCCCTACTAAGCCAAGCCGAGCCGTTATTGATGTGGTGCCTTTTTATTGTCTGGAGTTTATTCTGTTCATATTCACTGTGTCTGCCTTTGTGCCAAGAAGCAGCTACTTTGAACAGACTGACACTGAGGGGGCTCAGGCACACATAAGCAGCTGTAGAGTTTTAGGGCAAAAATATGCTGAAGACACCGAACTGATGCTCTGCTGTCTGTCGTACAATTATCTGGAAAAATGTGTCATCATTTTTCATTTTATGGAACAACATAATAAAACATTTAAAGTAAAGTTGCTATCAGTCAAGCATAGTTACTTCTGAGAAATATGGTATTTCTACACAGCTATGTGTAATTTTCTTAGAGTGAGCAGAGCAACATCTGAATTTCATTTAATTATAAAGTTGCGTCAAATTACCTGTTTTAATTCAAGGTTTCTCACATGTTTCTCACATTTTAAAACAATAAGAAGTGTTTTGTGAATGTTAATACTGTACTACAGACATGTCTTCAAAAGTACATTGATTGATTATTGCACCATATGACATTACAAACACCAAATGTCTTGTTTTATTGTCGTTATCCATCAGGCTAGGCCGCCCAGATTGCTTTTTCAACCCATTTCATGTCCAAATGTGTGGTGGCCATGAAGTGGATGCTAGAGTACAGCCAAAGTTCAGAGTTCACTGGCCTTTTGTCCATTTCAGTTTGACTTTTTATATTCAGTTAAACTTGCTAACTTCAACCCCTTTCTGTGTTTTTTGTTGTGGAAAAAAGGCAACAAAGACACAATAAAGATCCAACTTGGATGCTGAATAAAAGGACATTTAAAAAAGACAAGCTGGTATTTCAGATGAGACCTTATGTCAGTAATTCTGAATATTCTGGAAAGCAGCATGAAACTACATTCAACTCCTCAGAAGTCCAGATTTTCAAGTTTCCAGTTAGAAATATGTGTTTGTTTGTTTGTTTGAACACAACACAAAATGCTATTTGCAAATTATATTCAAAAGTAGATCTTTACTCTGTGTCTCTAAAGATAACAATTTCTAACGAATGGCCAATAAAACAAACACTAGCATATATTTGGCTGTGTTTTTTTGTGAGGTCCTCCTGACCTCTGAAAACTCTTCAGATCTGCAGAACTGTGTTACCTGACTGTCATCTTTTTAATAATTGGCCAAAGAAAAATTATCCAGTCCACCAAATAATATAAATGGAGGGAGTTTGCTGTAAATCAGCAGAATTTTAACCTAAATTTCATGTCCAATACCAGTAGTTTTTCCCATTATTCTTCAACTTATATTTGTTTTTTGTTAGAAAATTATGGAAATGATTAAAGTTGTGAGAATTTAAGGTATATCTTTTTTTTTTTCTGGGTGGTAGCATTCATGATGACATGATGCATGTTAAACCAGTAACCAAATGTATTAGCTATAACCAAGTATGTAAACGCCTAAATCCCATGTTTATAAATGGAAAAATGAAAAGACAGTAAAAAACAAAAAAAAACCCATTCTGGATACATCTTAAGTTCATGAACACAAAAAAAAAAACACATTTCAACACCAAACATGTACATGATCACATAGCAAGACATTAGATATGACGAAGAGTGAGACATTAAGCATCAGCATGATCCCAAAACTATGATGTTGAACAGCGTCATCTCTTGGTGAGACTTTTTGATGTAAGATGCATTTCTGTAGGGAAATGGCTGTTTTTGTCTTTCCTATGCTGCTGTAACGTTTCACACATTGATGCAATGTGGTTGTACTGTTATTTCAGGCTGCACGATTTCAGTCACTTTATATTTGCAACTGTTTTAGTCTGAATTAAGCAACAAAACTACTTAATGAGTTTTAGGTTGAGCCTGAAATAGATTTTTTCTTTGTGTGCACAATATGTCAGAAAATGAATTTTTTCCCCGTTTTTCTTGTTTCTAGCAAATTGTTTTTTACATTTATGTTTGTTCATGGATAATAAACATTTTGTGCGATTGTGTGTATATTAAATAAGCAGTGAACAAATAGAAGTAATCACATACTCAAGTGGACACTAAATAGAATTAATCATGATATCAAGAATTTTATTTTTTTTATCAAATGCAACTAGAAAAAGTAAATCTCTATCGTTACATTGTTATACAAGAGGATGGAATATCAAAGCATATTTCATTAGTTTCATTAACATGGAACTATATTGGTGGTTTACCCCCGAAAGGACAATGTTTTGAGCTATCATCTCACATCTATTTCATCACGCATCTTTATGTGGTTGTATATTAATGTAGGAGCTGTGAAATATAACATGGATTTTGGTAAAAAATATGTGAAACTGCATTAACTCCCTGTCTGCAGAGATTTCATTGTTTTATTAGAACAGGAACAGACTTGAAGGGCTTAGGCGCTTTTATTAATCTGGCTGGTTTGTTGGCCACTCAGCTTTTACCTGAGGAAGCATTCTCGACTGTGAGGACAATAAATAATGCTGTTCAAGTGCCTCGACAGTTTGCAGCTCAATAGAGAAAATGCACTGTTGATTTCTCAGTGGTGTCTTAGTTCCTTTATTAGTGCAGAACTAAAGGCGCTTACTTTTTCCTTTCTGTTTATTCCTCTCGCTGAGAAATAAAGGCTCTCATGAGCTCAAGCAAACTGTGGATATCAGGAGGCCGCAGAAGTAATCCACAAGCAGTTTGAATAAGGAAACTTAAAGGTGATGCAGAGGACGGCTTTCTTTTTGATTTGAAAAACAGAGAGTAGTGTTGTTATCTTACTTATCTCAGGTGATCGCAAGATAAATATATGGGGCTAAATCTTTTACAAATAAGACTGATTTCATTGATAGTCAGACACAAATGAATAACAACAGCCCAATACTTTAAGCACATCCATTCAAATCAGCGTATTAGAAGCACTTTGTTAAAAAAAAAAAAAACAGCTTTTCCTAAATGCCGAGGAGGTTGAGTGTTGACAGAGAGATCTTAAAATGGCTGCTGAAAGTCAGAATGCTGGAGCTGAACCAAGCTCAGCAGACGGTGGACAGGCTTGCAGTTGGATGGCTGGGTTCGAAGGCAGCAGCTTGTTAGGATGGAAATGGATTAGTGAGAGGCACAATGGGAGTCTTAGGCATGTCTGTGGTGTTGTGTTAAAGCCCTGTCTATGTTGCCTGGGCTGCTAGACTCATTTATGCCCAGCGGTGCATGCAGCAGCCAACTCTCACACACAGGGCTTTTCTAATTGCCATGGTTTCTTCTGTGCTTGCAGCACAGCCTTGATTCAGCATCCATCAAAGCATTGAATTAACCTGCGGCGCTGCACAATCGTTCTGTTTGTCACATGCAGCTAGAAGTGGAATTATTTCTCACTGTTGTGTTACATTGTTGAGAATACTGTCGATATTTTACACAGGAATGAAGACTGTAGGAAATACTTTGGTTTCCAAACACAGGACAGAATAGCTACTTTTACTACTTGATTCTACACTGAAAAAATATTACATTGATTATATGTTTTCACTGCCTTCCAATCTCATAATAACACATTTACATGTTGGGATTTTTGGGGGAAGATGTGAATAATAATTACATGAAAAGATTGAAATATTGATATCATGCACAAATTAATATCATGGCTTGACTTAAGCTAAGAAAATCCAAGACATTTGTAAGTATAATAAGGTTTTTTTCCCCCTTTTCTTTAATGCATCTTTCTGTCTAAATTTAGTTTAATTCTTCTTCCATATTAGGAGTGAAATGACCCTGTGCTACTAAATGTGTTTCTTAGGAATCTGCATCAATTATGTAATCTCATTAAACATTTCCTAAAATCTTCTTATGGAAGAGTTAGAAAGAGTTCTTAAAGGGTAATTACATAGAATAGTTTCCTCCGATGATAATTCAGATGGTTACCATGTAGACATTATTGCTTTATTTAATTCCACAATGTGGATTTAAGTTAAACTCTTTGTTTTAATTTGGATATTTGCATAGGACAAGATAAACTGTGCATGCCTCAACAATTTTCCAAAACATATTTCTGTGGAAATAAATCCACTGAGTACAAATTCTACAATGCAGTGCACTGACAGATGAGTGATGCCCTGTGAGTAGTTTGTGCATTTATTAAAAAGAAGTTGGTAGGAATGGCAGGAAATAAGAGTGGCATGTTATAAAGTCAACGCATTAAATGAAAACCTCTGGTTTGCATGAAACGCATGTCTGAAATACACACAAATACAGAACTGAAAACATAAAATAGCATTCGCATATACTGTTCACATCAAATATTTTGACCTTTCAAAGGAGAAGTAATTAGTTGCCTCTGTTTGAATGAGTGTGCATCGAACATGTTGGCTTTTTGTTTAAAAAAAAGTTTTTAAAAAAAAACAAACAAAAAAACTGCACACTGATTTAATCTCCCCAACAAAGAAAACTGCATTTTACATTGTTTACATTTATTTTAAAGCTAAATGTTTAGATTTCAGTTGATTCTAAAACGCTAAAAGCATAAAAATATGGACGATGTAATAAAATATTTTGAAGTAGTCAAACAGGTATACTGCAAGGATGCCTCAAACAGGTATATTGTCTTAAATATCTAAAGGGAAATAGGGATTACAACTCTATGGCTTTATGTATAACCTGCATGTCTTTGAGGTGTGGGAGAAAGCTGAAAAGCCTGAAGGAAGCCCATGCAGGAATAGGGAGATCTACAAACTCCACATAGAAAATTCATAAAACTCAGATTCAAAGGCAAACAAAACAGTAGTGGAGGCACTGTGTGACTGACAGGTGAAGCCTTAGAAGTGTAAAAAAAAAACATCACAATGCCACTTAGAAACAAAGAAGATGCAACAAAGGAACACTCTGGTTGCTCCATGTTTATTTCTTATTATTCCATTGATCAGATTCTCATTTAATAAACTGATTAAAGAGTTTGTCTTATGTGCTTATGTGCTGTAACTCACATCTTTCACCCACACTGGTCTGTACAAGTCAGCATTTGGTGACACAGAGTCACATAGTTCTTGGTTGTACTAATTATATTTTTTAGATAATGCTAAACGTTTTCTCCAATTAAGCAGCATTAAGCATGAAACATCCTTTAAATCTTTAGTAGGAGAATTTCGACACATTACTACACTGTGATCTGATTTTCAACTGGATTAAACTCAGTGTTTAATCCTATTTAAAGGCAAATTCATTGTATAAACTCGTGTACTTTTAGCTCAGTGGCTTAAAAATAGTTGAAAACAACCATTAGTTGTTCAAATTACTTTTTTTTTTTAAACTGGCTGATTAATAATTCATATTACAATAGATTTATTAAGATAAAGTTCTACTGATGCAAATAATCTTACTCAAATCATGATAGTTAAAACTTCTTTTTTTTAGGTAATGGGTTTGCATACAGCTAACATGGTACATTTAACAGTGTAAGACTACAAAGTACTAATATAAAGGCAATCTCTCATGGTCCCTGGGTTTTAGATTTAGGTCAGGGGGTGGCCAACTCCGGTCCTGCAAGAGTTTACCTGATGCAACACACCTGGCGGACATATTAATTAGCAGACTTGTGCAGAGATTAACATCAAATTCTGCACAAGTCTGTGAAGTACCCATTGATTTGAGTCAGGTGTGTTGCAGCAGGGAAACTCCCAACATTTGCAGACCTGCAGTCCTCAAGGAGCGGAGCTGCCAACCCCTGGTTTAGGTCTGTGTAGTTTTGTGATGTTTAGTTTTGGTTTTCTTGTCATAGTTTGTAGGTTTTCCTTGTGTTTTCAGTTTTGATTTCTGCTTCTTGTGTCGCTAGTTTTCCTGGTTTGATTTTCTTCATTTGCTTCACTTGTTACTTTTCAGCCACCTGTGTGTGTTATATGTATATCCGTTGGTCTCCTTTTCACTTTGTGAGTCCATTGTTATGTAGTTCCTCAGAGTCCTTCTCGTGTTATTTAAACCGTAACTCCTGCGCCGGTCTGCCTCTGGCCTTGTCAGCCTGCATTTGGCTCCTCACATCCCCCACAAACTGGGACACAATCACAAGATGGTGATTTCTTCTTTTTTTAACCAGAAGAGAAAAAAAGGAAAGTTGTCTAGAGTCTGTTTCTATAAATCACCAAGTAAACACATCACCCTGTGAAACTACGATACAGTTGGGGTTGAAGAAGCAACAGAAGCAGTCACATTTAGAAAGTGGTTTCCATGCATGCTTCTGAGGTGAAAAAATACCAAATGTGTTTATGGTCACGGCTCAAGGCCTCTGCAAGTGCAGCTGGGGTAAATGGGGACTGACAGGCCCCTAATGCCCTCTGCAGCGAATAAATGGATAATCGAGAATCCTGCTGCGACGCCCCCCGTCCTGTGTCTGAGATGAGACACGTAGCCATCTGAGCACTCCAATGACACAGCCACAGATTGATTTTGCGTGTGTGTTTGTGTGCACGTGTGTAACGGAGAAAAAGAGAATGACAGAAAGATGAATTTATTCACCGAGTTTCACAGTATCAGTCTCACTATTTACATATTTATTTGTCATATTAAAATGCAGTGACAGTGATGTTATTCTGTTGCTCGCTCCGTGGTGTCAGTTTGATGCTTTTGCATTTACCGTGGACCTCTACAGAACAGGCGGGGACACACATGACAAGATCCAATCCAACTTAAATGCTTCACATTTTTATATCTTAACCTCTTCTACATAAACTGACACAGTAAGATGGGCAAACATTAATAGACCTGCAAACACCATGAGGATTATTAGCTGGCATCAAGTGTGTGCATGTGCATTTCCAGTCTGGGTCAATGTGCAGAAAAAGATTGTGATAATATAATAATATAATTCCATTCATTAATGTAATGGACAGATAAGGTTAATAAAACCTTTTCCAAGGTTTCATTGTCTCTACAAGTATAAAGTTCCTGCACAGGAAACAGTCCAACATAAATTCAATGTAACATGAAGATGCAAAAATATGTTTCAAACCATAATCCAGTATCTTTAGAGGTGTACTGAGAGAGAAAACATAAAAACTTGCATTCATGTAACTTCATTTAACAGATCTTGTGCATATTCAATAAAACTTATTCAGTGTGGGTTAACTGTAAGTTATGGCAACTCAGAGCTCCATGATATTAAAACACACCTTAAAGGGATTTTTTTTCAGAGAATTTGCACTTTAGATGGGAAAGCTCTGACATAAACTTTAGGTGGTAAACATATTAAATTTGCATTGTAAATTCTGACTTAGTAAACCTCAGGCATTGCTGGAGGGCCATTTCCTTTGGTTTTGCTTTTTAGAGGCTAAAGTTATGAAATGTAGGTCTTACGTGTGGTTACTGCAGCAGGTTCCAGTCCTGTGTTCACACGCTAAGGCCACAAATAGTTAGATCACCGAAAGGTGGGTTAGATTTTAAAATTGTAATTAAATTAAATTAAATGTAAAATAAAATAATAATAATGATTAAAAAAAATAATAAACAGAGCAGATTTGGCATCTTCAGAGGGTTTTGTTTTTTTGTTTTTTTTTTTGTATTTTTGCTGTATATCAGAAAAAAGCCAGAAATGTTGACACTGAGAAGTAAAACCCATAAATATTCATTTCTGTACCTTGATGGATCAAGTGACACATTTAAACTTGTGCATAATGTGTTTTTTTTGCCACAAATCCTACAAATCCAAACCATTTAAGTGTCTTTAAACTTTTTCTTATTTCTTAAGTGTTTGAGGAAGAACTCCAATAACTCAGGATGGGAGTGAGCTTGTCCTCAACAACATAAGCTGTGGGCATAAAATGTTGGTAATAACATAAACCAGATGTTCTGTTTCCCACAGATCCAAGCCAGATCCCTTTAACCTAGCAATAAATCAGTCTTTAGACCCTCTAAGAGTCCATGTAGTCCCTAGGATTTTGTAAAATAAGAAAGGTTTGTCCTTCAGAGCTACAACGAAAGCTTCAAATGGAAAAATATTTGATATTCTTGAGCACACATGGACTCAAAGAAGACACTTTTTCTATTATTCAGACACAAAATATAATGGAGCAGAATGGAGACACCAAACTGAACCGTTTGCATTCACTGGATAAATATCTCCTATTTGTAACAAAAGCTAAATTTAAAAAAGGATGTTTATTTTTTATTCTCAAGCCAGTGATGAAGAGTGATAGAGAAGCGTAATGAAATAAAAGCCAGGCAGAGGAGACAGACTAGTGGGCAAGTCACGTCCATCTGCAATGTACTTATCAGGTGGGGATTTTCTGGAAGTTTCAGTCGGTATAGGAAGCCTTCAAGGCTCTCGGGGAAAGGGGATGCTGCAGTAGTGACAAGGCTATCTGCCTCTGACAGCCCAAAGACCTAAAACCGGATGGCTGGAAGTGATAAGGCTCTGTCGGCAGTGGACACACACAAACAGACAGGACACACACTCTCACACAAGGCGCAGGCCTGCACACACACAAATGCATGAGCACGCAAACACAGACCCACAGCGCTGGCATTCACTTTGCATGAGCAAATTCCCCATTGCCTGACCACTCGCTCATTCATTCACTCATGTGCATATAGGCACACGCGCACACGCACACGCTGTCTCCCTGTCTGCCAGCCAGCGTGGCTTCCCATTAGCTGTGGTGCAGTGTACTGGGTGAGGAGCGCTGGGGCGAGAGACATCAATTTGCTTCCTCTAATGCGCTCGCTGCCCCCACAAGACATATTGATTATTTCTTCCCCGCAAAGCGACAAATAGCAATTTCGGGGGCATAATGGAGATAGATGGTTGGTTTATAAGAAGCCCCCAAAGAAAAGTTGTAAGGGGGTGGAGGGCCGACAGGGGAAGGGGGATGAGCCGGGGATGCTCGTCTTCCTCTCTCCCATCGTTCGCCTGTCTGTCTCTCTGTCTCCAGCCTTTAAACTTGCCACCACCTCGTCCATGTCGCATCTTCAGAAAACACAAGTCAAAAGCAAACAGAAGCAAATCTGAACAAATAAAAGAGGCAGGATGTAGTTTTTTTGGGGTTTTTAAAAAAAAAAAAAAAAAAAAGAGGAATTGTAGTTAAAGGTGAAAAGCTGCGGGTATGTTGAGACTTGAGGGTGTGCAGATGTTAAGGCGCGCCACCAAATCCACATTCATTACGCCCCCCCCCCCGCTCCTCCGGAGCATCGCCTCCTCCCGTCTTAATGGTTGTACTGCAGAGAGCAGCTGCTGCCGCAGTGTTTGCTCTGCCTCTCCCTCCGTCTGTTCCATTTATTTCATATCGCCCTTGTTATCATCAGTGTGACTTATCCATAGGCTGCTCTTATGGTGAGATAATGAATATTTGATTCTCCAAACGCTGCAGGTTGACTCTACATCCTACATTGCAGCGTCAGTTTCTTGTTTTGAGGACTGATATGGATTGTTCTTGACATTTAAAGGTGTTGATGTATTATCATTGCTGCTGTGCAGACTGTCCTAATCAATTACCACGAGCCCCAAAAGAAAAAAAATAAATAAATAAAAATTCAGTTTGATTCATAGTTGAAAAGAGATTTTCAAAATGATCTTCAACATAATTTCACAGCATTTCCCCCCCTTTTCGCATATTTACTGTAACCCTGAAAATTTCTCCACCACCTAGCACCTAACAGTGCTCACTTTATTATATAACATGCTTCCTGATTTGAGGTAGCTGATAACTGCCAGCTGTAGAAATCTCAGCTGCAGCAGACTCTACACAGTAAATGAGGTGATAAATGTGTGCTGCTCTTCGCGTTCATGTGCTGATGGGAAATGATACTTGATAGTTCAGCTGCAGAAAACTTTTTTTTCCTTTCAGAAACATGTCAACTACTTTTCATGACAATTGAAAAATATCTCATATCATTTCTGCTTGGATTTTGTACATTTTCCAGGCCAAATTTGCGAGTCTGACACATGTGCATGGCTTGTTTTGTGGCTGTGACACATAAAATTGGTACACAAACAGAGAGCCAAGTAACATGATGTCCTGATCTGCATGCAGTGTGAACAGATGGCTTAAGTTCAGGCATACACACCCTGAGGGACTTTGTAAATAAATAGTTGTCTGTTAATGCTTAAATTAAAATTTTAACTTATTTACTTTGCACTGGTACTTCCACACGCATGAGTTGTAGTTTTCCAACACAAGACGACATGATCCATCCGTTCAATCCCATGGAGGTCCAATTTTTACAAGAAAACAAAGGTTTAATGATTTGACACCTCAGACAGTGACTGAGATACTGAAAGGGTTGTACAACCGTAGTAGTAATAGTATAGTATGGGCGAGTATTAAGCTTCTAAAAAAATGTAATATTTATTTAGGGAATTGATTGAGACCAAAAACAGAAATAACATTTAGTGAATATCAACGTCTTGCTTAACCCTTTGAAAACCATGAAAAAATGGTAAGAGGTCAGGTTTTTATTTGTCCCTTTAAAGAATGTAAAAGAAAACACATTTTTTTCTGAATATTCACCATTTATTACCATGTTGAAATTCTTATGGCATAATCTTCTGCTCTCTGGTGTCCATTATGGAGCAGAATATAAGAATCAGACTGTGTTCAACAGGATTTTGAGTTTTTACCATAAAATGATACCAAATGCCTCAGAAACTGTGTGTATCATAGGTCACACTGGGCTCTTAGTTGATAAGATTCTGTGATAATCAATAACATTGTTCTAAAAGTACTATCTGTTCATACTAGCTTTTTACTAACAATTTAACCTTATAGATTTTAAGGAGTAATGTGTGTTTCTAAAACTAAAGCAAACAGTTTTAATATCAAACTAACTAAAGAAAGTAATGGCTAAAAGAAACTCCAAGTGAAAACAATGCATTTGGAATAAAAAGAAGGGTTGTGCACTTTCCTGCTCTTGTCATTCAACTCATGCTCCTACAGATGACGACGAGTATCACACATCTCTGATGAACAACTGTATATGATGTATGTTGCTCCCTCAAGATTCATGGGAGCATTTTAGCATCAATACAAACATTAAATCCTTCCAGGACGAGGAAAACACTATTACACACAATAACCTTCAGCTTAAACCCCCAACTTATGTTCCTGCAATAATATGACAACACTTTTGTGACTTTGTAGGTGAATTTATAAGGTTAAAAATCCAAACTACTTTGAACTATGGTGTAAAAATACTCATTAAGAAACAATGTCTTTACAACCAGATATGATTTGTCTCTTTGCAGTTGGTAGGTTAGTTATGAAAACAGAGAAATTGGAGTTTAGGATTTGACTATGTTACTTTGAAATGAATCTTTTATTCTTATGATTACTAGAGATCACAGGTCATAATTTCATACATGACAAAACCAGGTTTCGTTTTTGAGTTCACAACAATCTACAACTTTATCTTCACCTTTAAGTGGCCCAGTATATGTCAGTATGTCAGTATATGTCAGTATATGTCAGTATATGTCAGTATATGTTAGTATATGTCAGTATATGTCAGTATATGTCAGTATATGTTAGTATATGTCAGTATATGTTAGTATATGTCAGTATATGTTAGTATATGTCAGTATATGTCAGTATATGTCAGTATATGTCAGTATATGTCAGTATATGTCAGTATATGTTAGTATATGTCAGTATATGTCAGTATATGTTAGTATATGTCAGTATATGTCAGTATATGTCAGTATATGTCAGTATATGTTAGTATATGTCAGTATATGTCAGTATATGTCATTGTCGTCTTCAAGAGGACAAATTATTGGCTTCCATTTTGTAACCACTCTATGAACTGTTGGGACATTATTATCATAATTATTAAACTCATGCTAGAGTATCTATTATGAAAAAAATCATGACTGCCCTCAAGTCTGAATAAAAGATTTTTTTTTCCAATGATTGACCTCCTCTGGATATGAATAAGACAACTCCATAAGGACCCCAAAATTATCCTCACTTCTTTACATCCCTGTTTCACATCATCTGCAATGGACAGTTTAATAAAACACACAGAACTCAGTGTGCAAGCACAGATGTAAAAGGATTTTCATCAAATGATTAATGAACAAAAAAACAACATTAAGACAATGACAGACCTTTTGCACAAAGTTCTCCCTTTTTAGTATTTACTCATTATTTACATCTGAAAGGTCATTTTCTGTTTTCAACACAACAAAATGAACAAAATGAAAATAAAAAATACATAAATAAATAGTGGTTCAGTGGTCAACATCACAGAAACATTATGATCACCTAGCAAAAAAGATTAATATCGCAGAAATCACTTTATCCTTGTTTGTTAGATATTTACCAAAGTGTTTATTTGACAGATTCATCTGTTTTCTATTGTTTGGTACACACTGCACCAACAACAACTTCTGCAAACCTATTTTATTCTGTGTGCAGCGGTTTTGATCCAGGCCACAGAAATGTTTTGCTCTCTGAATTGGTGAAAAATTGCAGGGGAGGTTCAGCGTCTTTGATCTCAGATTTTTCTCAGTGAGCTGTCGTCCTCCTACCGCTCCTGTCTAACTTTATCACAGTTCCCTTAAATATTTCATACATTCACCCCCTTTTTTCAAACCGCAGACATTATTTAGTCACCAGAATATCCTGCAAATCACAACTCATGTCCTTGTTTAGAGATTAATTATAAATTATTCAACGATTTTTTGAGGATGTGGTAAGACAGACAAAAAAAGGGGATGTTGTCGCTTCCGTGCACTGGCTGAGATGAACACTCAATAAGTGCTTTTGAATTTTCCTCTTAGTTTATAATGCACATATACCACCACTATCACTGTAAAAATGCAGATTTTTCTAGTATAAAGCTTAAAACTGAGCTAAAATTCCATTCATTGTTGCATCACACTTAAACCTTCGAAAACAAAGTTTCTCAGTTTCATAGCTTTGAATAAAGCAAGCATGACAGGCCATTTTTACATGGAAATAATGGATAACAGCTTTAATTGCATGCAACAAGCCTGCAGAGGACCATTAACCACAGTAAATAATTTCCTATGCAAGTTTGAAAACTCGTCGAAACTTTGACCATTCCTGCAGCTTTTACACCGTTTCTCTGTCGCCCTATCAATTTGTTGTTAAATGAAAGTAATGTCGCCATTACAAAGTGTAACGGCAGCGCGCTCTCTACTTACATGTAAACTGACACTCTTAATGAAATGGAATTTTTAAGCACCCCACACAATCCTCAGCAGACTAATAATGTCGCTTTCCCCAGAGATGCGGCAGGCCCAAATTATAGGAAGCAGCCAAGACAGATAGAAGTAACACAGACCTGCATGCAAAATGAGCTTATTATCCTTGTTACTGTCAACGCAGCGCGGCCAAGCTGTCAGTGATCACAACAGACATGTTATATACCACAGTGGTATTACAGGCCCAATGCCTGATAAGAGGAATGATCCACAGCCGCAATGAAAACAGACAGATTAGATGGAGAGGGACGGGAGGGATGGATAGATGGAGGGAAAAGAGGGTTAGAGCGGTAGTTAGTGATAGGATGGCGGAGTTGCTGGACGGTGATGATCTGAGGATATTAGGCTGGAGAAGGCAAGAGAGGAGAATGTGAAAGCAGCTAGATGAATGGTTGTAATGGAGGAAGGATGGAGGGATGGAGAAGTGGAGGAGGGAAATACGGAGCGATGGAGGGGGGTGAGGGCACCAGCTATTATTTTGCATCGATTTACTCCAGTCAGGGATGGCAGGACGTGTAATGAAGTGTGGGATCTAGGGGTTGCCGCATGCGCTTGTCTGTGCCTTATGGCTTTTTGGAATTATGGCGAGCTGACGTGTCACCTGTGTGTGTCACATACAGATGGTAATGTCCACTTTCGCTGTGGTTAAAAAGAAAATTATAGCGATGAAACCCGAAAACAGATATGAAACAAATTGAGTGACAGATATTTGGCCACAAATTCACTGAATACATTCGCTTTACTTTCTTCTGCCTTGTTCAGAAATCTTCTTGTGACTTCTGCAAACACACACACACACACACACACACACACAAAACTTTTCCACACGGGAGTTTGTGAGAGAAAGTTGTGTCATTTTTGGAGAGAGAACAGAGGATTTTGTTTACTCAAAGCAGGAATTACATCAGCGGGTAAAGAAGAAAGGTAACAGGGGGGAAACTGACATTACAGCAGTGGAAGACAGAGTTGTACCTTTGCCTGTTTCTATTCTGTCCCATTATTCCCTCGTTTCTTGAGTTCTTGCAGAATGCTTTTCCCCCAAGCCCCCCCAATAGCTCCACGCTTCTTTACCTAGTTTAATCCGCTGCTCGACATGCTCCTTCTTTGTTCTCCGACCCTGACAAGTTGTCTCCTTCCCCATGCTCGGAGGACAGCCCCGGTGTGTTGGGGATAATGGAATGGATGCAAGGAGAAAACACACGAGCATGTCACCCAGGGTGATAACACTCCATTCTCCCGTGTGTCTGTCGGAGAAGCGAGGATTATGGTTTTACAACGAAGGCTTTGCCAATTTGCAGGCCCCTTCTGCATGCTGGGATGTTTACACTGTATCATGGGTGTCACGGGGTGCCACAGGAATAGTCTTACATCTATCCAACACAAAGGTCTTCATTAGTTCTGAGCTGCACTTCACATTGTGCAATCATGGCCAGGTAATTTAAAGTCACCTTATCAAAGTTTACAGCTCTCCCATGATATCAGAACTCTTTGGAAATTTGCCATCTTGCTCAATGATGAAGTTTGTCTTGTCTGCTTATTTAAATGTGTCAAACAGCTGCATTGTGAACACGCTAAGCCTCACTAGATTCAATAAATATCAAACCTCTGCAGGAATTAGTTTTGGTAATGTTGATGCTGTGACATTTTAAAATCTGTGATTTTTCCAGCTGATTTTTATTAGCCTGATTTAGCTGAATCAGTCATGTTAGAGCTCCAGTCAAGATCAATATAAACATATTAATGAGGTTGATCCATTCATGCCCCCAATGGAGGCTGGATAAATGTTGGGGATAAAACCAGACGTGGGGGTGTGCACACCAATGTTAAACACAGTGAAGTACTCAGATTTCTTTGTCAATATGAGTTTTTTTAAACCACTCAAGAATTTATAGTGACCTGACACGACTTGCATATCAACAAAATGCCAAAATTGGAAGGACATGCATTAAAAGTTTTTTTTTTTTTTTTTAATGTGTGAACAAGGCTACAATAAACATATTTTAATTTAAACTGTTTCCTTTTGGGGGATTGCTTATTAAACTGAGCTTATATAGTTTTAATCATGTTCAGCATGTCCTTGTATTTATGATATGTCAGCTGTTTTACTCTGATTTAGTTCTGAAATTTTAATGCCTGGACCATGCTACACCAATCAAACCCCATCCAATGGTTGGATTTTTTGTTTGGAGCCCAGAGTTAATATTTCTTTGATCATTTTTCTTTCAAAAACCTTCCTGACTTGGTGGATTTCAGTTGTAGTAAGGACATCTTTTCAGCCACAGTTTCACACTTTACCATCACCAATTTCAGAGCTGAGATGTGTCCATTGCAGCTGCTCTTGTTAGCCTTGGAGCTGCTCATATGAGAAGCCTCCTGGCTGATTACCGCGACAGAAACCGTATGTGAGGAGCAGGGCAATTTAAATGTTCACTTTCCAAGCTCAGATCCCAACTGAGATGAATTACATCTTATATTTTAGATCCCAATCACACCATTCTGAGAAAACTGAAACTCTCAGCCGCAGCTGGCATCATGGTCCAGTCAACCTGTCCAGATTTAGACAAGAAATGTGTTTCAGAGGATTAGAAAGATGTTCAGGTTTGAGCCAGTGGCAAAAGGAATCAATAAAAAGTGATTGGTAAGGCAGGTTATTTGCTGCAAAACAATTACCAGAGTTCAAGGCTCTTGCTTAAGTTCAACAGATGAAACTTGGCCATTTCTAGCAAACCCTCTATCTTGTGCTATTACACTGCCATCCACCTACTCTTGACCTCAATCTCCCACACATCCACACAGGCAGGGGAGGTAGATTCAGTCTAACCCAGCACATAACACACTGACGCAACTGACAATTGAACATCCTCTAATCTGACCTTGACCACACAGAAAAGAGAGGAAGTGTAGGTGGGAGCCTCATAAGAAAATCTCCCACCCTAAAAATAGAAAAGGTGGCAATTAAGTGCCAATCTAATCATCCCTGTGGTAAACGAACCCTGCAGATTCCACCCTCATATCCCCCAAGGCCCTTTTTTTTTTCCACACCGCTTCCTCATCATGGCTGGCTATCGGCTTAATTACGCCCCCACCATCCCCAGATAAGAGAGTGATAGCCTTATCACCACGGCTCATTTTCAAATCCATGAAATTAATAAAGTCAACCTCCCCATCTCAGTTCTGGGGCCAAACTTATATTAGTTGTCATGTATGAGAACTTAGTAAAGTAGTTTGCTTGCTTTTCCAGTCTGTGTGGAGCAGCGACGGGAAATCATCCTCTACAGGAGGTTAAAGATGGTCGTGAGGGGAAGGAGTTTTCTGTTTTAGGCAAATCATCCCTCTGCTGCAGTTTCTCACAATGATGAGGGTTCTATCTGTGGGTTAGCTTTATGATTCCTGCAGCTTCATCTATCGTTTGCACAGTAGTTGGATTGTCCATTAACTCTGGTTAATTTTCCTTAATCTCCACCTTGGGACACTTGCTTAATTGCACTGTTTGTTGCGGGCTTTGCAACCATTACTTGCATGTAACATCAATTAGAATGGATGTGTAGAAATGACAGGAATAGACAGTCCATAAAACATCTACCTTGTTATAATTGATAGTTTCTCTATTTGTAGATCATCAATAAAGGTCTAATCAAATTAAGCCGAGTCTCAGCTGCTTTCCAGTCGGATCCACCTAAAGTATGAGTTCTCCAGCACTCCATGTTGGCTGCTGTAATCAGTGGGGAGACAGCTGGTCTTACCATGCCGTTCCACCTGCCCACTCCCCAGAGTAAAGGGCTGTGCTTCACCGACCAAATCCACTCTCTTCGAGGCAGACTCTGGCGTGACTGGCAGGGGTCTCAAACATCGATTTCAGGAGAAGGGAAGGTTGGGCAGAGCCGTCACTGCTGCAGCGACGCTGGCAACGGAATGAGACGGGCTCCCACAAGGTTTAGGTCTGTCATTTATTTCTAAACGACGGCAGATGGCGGGTTTGGCACTTGCACCATCGTCTCAGTCTCCCAAGGTGCACTTCTGTGATGGATGTGGCGAATAGGAGCGCTGCAGCGACGGCTGAGGCACATCTGCGCAGGCCGATAACGGGGGGCAAAGTATGTCTGTGCTTTCTAGCCTGCGACTCGCTTTCACATATTACTCATTCCCACACAGGCCTCTTGAGGACTCGCACCTTTTGAGGGTTTATTTGACTCACTTTCATAGCTTTGCTTTTTAGCCCTCTTATCAGCAGGGCACCTTTATGTTTATGCTGCAGGTATACTCTTAGGTTTGACATTGGTACCTGACTGAAAAATCCACCCAAAGTAGCCTCGCCTTCTGGTATGAGACATGCTGAGAGGATAGTTAATCATCAGAGAATTATTAACTTTTGCGAGAATGTAGGTTTAAGAGTTAGTAGGCTTTTCATTTACCTTAACAGGTCTCCATCGACTGCTACAACAACATTTTACTACAGCACAGATAGCAAATGTTTGAATTAATTCTGTCAAAAACACAAACAATTTATGTCAGGACAAAGTAAATCTTTGCATGTAATTAAAGATCATGCCTAAATTCAGCTTCAGTAAATAGTAAGAAATCATCTTCATGCACAGATTTCTTTTGTTCAAACACCTCAAATACTCGGTTAAAACTGCAAACAATTAGGCCTTGATCTCACATGATTCAACCTTTTCACTCAATGTCATTGATCTCCTTTCAACAACTCACTTTTATATAAAGAAATCTGAGTCTTACATCTAAATTTCATCATTTCTGCTATTCTTTTCAAGTTTTATACCAGTGATTAATGTAGAATTACTGGTTGAGCTGTTGTATTGGATTGCAATAGATTTTTAAAGATGATCCTAATAAAGCAGCTGGCATCAAACTCAGAAAGAAAATACTTAAAATTATTATTATTATTATTACTATTATTATCATTATTATTAATATTATATACCAATAAATGTAAAATAACAGCAAAGAACAGGCATTTATAGAGTACTAAAGCACTTTTTAAATGTTTATTGAGCATATCTGAAGTTTGCTTGATAAACCTATTTATCCTGTAATGGGAAGGGGTTTTTTGTTGTTGTTGTTTTGTTTCTTAGGCAAACCCGTAACTTTTTTCATTTGTGCTTGGTGTCATTTTCTTTTACTTTTGATCAGTATATGCTAATGGTCTTTTTATTATTACTCCAGAGATATTCAGATGGACCTGGTGGTTGGAGAGATGGAGACGTTTTTAAACAGAGGCATAAAAAGTAGAGAGTCTAAGGGTTCATAGTAAGTTTTTCTGATGAGCAAAAATTTAAAAGAATTCAAAAAACTGTTCAGATGAAGATTTACAATGACTCAAATCTTGAAAACGTGAGATTTTTCGTTTAAATATTCAATACTAACTAGATGTAACTTATGTTTTGGCCTTCTTCGATAAGTGATATGAATTCTGCCCAAATTATGAGCGATCTATGCTTAATAGTTATAGAAAAAAAGGTTGAATGTAACTCTGACTTACAGTTGGAAAAAAAAACTATGCATATTTAAAAAGTATTTGAAGTATACTTGCAGGATTTTGAAGGTTCCCATGAACTAAACAAAGCTTTTTTTTCTTATCAATCCTGTTAAGACCAAACAGCTACAAATCATCAGACTTAAGCTAAAACCAGTAAATGCTTTAAGAAAATGTCTCATAATTATTAATGACTAACTGATATAATTTCCTTCAAAATAATAAAAATTTTAGTGCAAATTTTGCAACCAATTTCGGCGTCTGCTTCTGTCATAGACCCAGTGAATCTCCTCTTTATAGAAGCAGTATACAAGCACACACTCTCTGCTCCAAACACACATTGTAGTGAGCAATCACGGGCTAACAACACCCTTGCAAAGGTCACGTCAGCTTCATCATCCTAATCACTGAAAGCCATCACTTTCTGTGATTTAAGATTGCAGTAAAAGCATCATAACCTGCCCTACCGCATCCCTGCCCATAAACGTATCCACGGCAACAGAGGCATTGTTTCTGGACCTACGACGATGCATCTTTGGAATTCTCTGTGCGTCGCTGCAGGGTGACAAGTCAGGCGTAAAGAGTCGATTTAGCTGCGGCATTGGGGAGGCTCACACATTAGCAGGAAGGAAATAGAAGCCAGCAAATACTTAGTGGGTGATTGGCTCCGCAATAACAGAACACCCCTTTTGGCAGCTCGTCAAGCGCTGCTATACACATGCCATTACAAACAGGGGTCCATTAGCAGGCACCAAGGCTTTGTGAAGCATGTCAATGCTTTGTGCCCTTAACCCCTCGGGCTTTAAGATGTGTATAATTAGCTGTGTTCTGCTCATCCCGTGTATTTGTCTTTACAAGATAGAGAGATATCCTTGTCAAGGCCCAGTTGCCTTTGCGAAAACAGACCTTATAGAATAAAACCAAGGTCTGGCTCAGAAAGAAACTTTTCTTCATGTAATGGAACAAAAAATGTCAACATAATGGTTTAATATCCCTTAACTGCTGCTATTTTCTGCATATTTTTGACTCAGAATTTGACTTTTAAATAGGTATGCCAATGAAAGCAGCACAAGAATGTAAAGCAGGACAAAGATTACATTGGCGCACCAGGAAAATGTCCTGTGACACCTCATGCAATTAAGGAACAAATAATACATTCTGTATGTAACACTACATCCATGTTGACTCTGTTAATATGCTGTTAAAGCTAACAGTGGCGGAGTAGTTTAGCACCACGGGGTGTGAAAAGAAGAGTTGAGCACCACTTTATGTAGGTGTTAAAATTTTAAAAACACCTATAGATTTTTACAAAGTGGCCAAAGAAACCAGTTCACACCACTTTTACATTGCTCTAGTTTTTATTTTATTCTTATTTATTTTCTCTTTTTTTTCTTCCTGTATTGAATTAAAATGATCTTTTTTTTCTTTTTTCTTTTTTTTAACCCCTCGAAAGCGGAAGTAATTAGCAGCTGGTATTCACCGATAGTATAATTCTGAATGAAATAGCTGATTAGCCATTTGGGAGGCAACTATAAGGCTGAATACCTGAAAGTTTTGTTTAAAACAGGAGCTTTGGGTTACATTTTAAAATATAGGCAGGTTAAAAAGAGGAGGAGACTCTTATCTGCTGATGCTTGACAAGTTGGAGCTTCATATTGCCAAAAATAAAGGCAAACAAAATAATGACCTTCAGAATTGTTTGTAAAACATGTTAAATTGGGACGAGTCACAGAAAATTACTTTAAGTAAAAGTACTTTATTTATTTTGGCTATTGACTGTTTAAACCAGGTTTTGACTCATTTTTTGTATAAATATGTAAAAGTGATATTATTATCAATGATCTGCAACAGCAGCTGAGGCTCATGGATGTTTCTACGTCTGCATGCCAATAACAAATAGTTTAAAATAAAAACAAGTCTCTCCAGTAATGTTCTTCATTGCTAAGGTTCTGGCAAAGCGAGGCCTGTAAAACCTTCTGGGGCATGCTGAAACGCCTGCCGTCATGGTGGAGTATTTCAGTCTAAATAAACCACCAAAGAGTGTGTTTCATGTAAAATTAGCTTCTTGGACCGGCTGTGCACACTTCATCTCCCACCCATGAGATGGTGCACAAACACCCCAGGAGGTTTTCTTTTTTTTTTTCTACTTTTACAGCCCTGCAGACACCCTAGCTGACTGGCATCTCATTAGGAGAGCCTAGCACTGGCGTTCGTGTGTTTGCCGCCAGACAGGCCACACCACAGGCTGCATGCTAATTGCAGAGGCGTAGCCAGCTTGAGACGACCTTGTGTGGTTAAAGAGGAAGGAGGCAAAGAAGTGGTTTTGTTTAGCGTCTGGTGGGTAAGGAGGGAGAAGAGGGGTTTGCTCTCGTCTTGCCCTGACCTTGCACAACAGCCAAGTCTGACCACTCACCGGCGTAAGATTATAAAAGGAAAGTCTCATTTAAAAATATAAAGCGGTGCGGTATACGTATCACACACCATGTAATGAGAGAGGCATCTTAGTGAGTGACATTTTTCTGACATTAATTTGTTGCTTATCATAGCTACTACAGTATCAAAGCGCTCCCTTGTATTTCTTTTTGACAACTCATTAGGTTCCGGCCTTCAAGTGAAAGTCATATTATGAACAGGCAGTAATTTAGCACATATTTGCACCAACATAGATTAACATTTTGTGACATTGATTCACAACTTCTTTTAGCTTCATTACAGTTTTTATGTTTGTGTCATTTTCACAAAGGGCATCAGCTGAACATAAAAGGCTTTATAAAACTCAAACATTAGCAAATGTGACACAGAAATGTTCTTTTTTTTCCTTCCACCAGTAGAAATGGACTTCTTATCATTTGTGTTTTTCAAACACCACACGCTTTATGGCAGTATCCACAGTTTCATCGCAACCTCTCCAGTCCAATAATGCGACCTTTTGTGGGCGCAATCAATCTCGCCGCTCACATCTGGCAGGTTCTCTCAGGCAGCTAAACGGTTACGTCCTCAGATTAAACTCCAATCAATGACATAACACGTAAGCAGTGGGCTGAAAAAGCGAGATGGTGTGAAGACAGAGAGAGGAGAGCTGAGGGTTTGAGTGCAGGGTCATGCAGACACTGTAACTCATTTATTACATATAAGTAGAAAAAATGTCCAACATCTAACACGAATTAGGAAGTCAACAAAATAAAACAGCGTCATGAACAAGTTACAAGATTGGAGATCGCAGATATTTTTTCTGTGATTTACTTGAAAAGGCTTTGAGCTCTTGGGTTGTTCATGGTCATCACTGAAAGGTCATGTGATGCAAATGTCACAGCTTTATTCGATATTCTATCTCTTTAAACTTTGTCCCTACCATGACCAGCCATTGGCTCATCTAGGCGGGTTGGTAGAACCCAAAACGTGTAAACAAGGACATGCTCAGCAACACATTTAGCTCAGAGGAAAACATGTTTGCTGCCACATTTGATGCATTAGCGAAGCTGCTAATTTCCACCTGCAATCTCTGGACAGTTTTGGGCTGCATTTTACACATGGTTAGGCACTTTTACTGTTCAATATTTTAATATTCATACACTGTGATTCCCCTCATATAACCATAAATTGTTAAAACATTATATTTCAGACAAACATGTCCTACAACTGTTTTTTAGTGAGGTTGAACCACCTTCAACCCGATGAGGCGATGAGACATTTCACCTCTGATTGAATAATGGATTTAAATAAAAATCAGCTAATCCTTTAAAACAAAGAAAACACCATCAGTAAAGAAGATTAACATGAAAAAAGGGTCGGGTTAAACACCCCTGTAAACATCGATAAGGAGCGAGCTAAAGGGCCTCACAGCCTCAGTCTTAACATCCGTGACTAAAAACACTAAAAAAATAAATCTATAGAAAATTTAGAAACTGTAATATAAAACCATTTTTCCCTTTTGAGCTGCTTTATATCATCATAGTTGTATTTTTGAAAGTACTCTTTTTTGGCAAGGTGAACTGTTGCATCCATGCAGAAAAAAGGTCAAGTGTGCTTTTGCACAACCGTAGCAGTCTCCATAGAAGCAAACAGTAGTTTTATATCTCGAATTTGAGATAAATTTCATTTAACTTGTGCGAAAAGAGGATATAATGTGTGTTGTGTTTTTGTGTTTGTAATTTGTTGTGAGTTTGGAAGAGAAAAAGACATGAAAAGAGACGCAGAGAAAGTCAAAGGCTTTTTTTAGAGCCATTATTAGTTCTTTTCTGCCACTCATTGATAAAGAGGTGCTGCCATCAGCCAAACCAGCCATCTCCTTCAGTCCTCATTAAAATGTCGTCATATTAAAAAATCATTTCAGGCCTTTGCTGATGAGCGTTTTATTGCCTTCATGAAAATGGTCTCACTTTTGAGTCAACGGGAGAGAGAAATCCTTCAGTGAGTAATGAAAACATAGAAAAAGAGCACGACAGAGCAGATAAGGGAGATTGGTTGTGTGCTTCAAAGGGGACTGTCAGTTTTTAAATCATTGGTTATTTCTTTATTTTGTCGCTCTCTATAAACATACTGTGTAGTATTGTGTGGAATCCTGAGAGGATATAGAAAAAAGAGGGAGAAATTAGCTGAGTTTAACTTTATTTCACACAATTTTCTCTTCACATTTTGCAGACAGCCTGGTAACAAGACTCTCATCAATAGTAGATTTGACATTTTGGATGTATCTGTTCAACTAAAGCAGTCAATGGAATTTTATAAGCCTTGACAAACATCTGCTGTAAGGTGAATCCCTACTTTGCACTAAAAAAAAATTCCCACACTGTAGTTTACATCCATACAAACTGTGTAAACATGACGCGTCAAGTTATATATCAGATGCACTAGTCTTGTGGTTGTAACACTGATAAGCCATAGTATCAAAAATAGCTCAAATATGTCTTATTATACAGTATATTAAAAGTGGACAAACTATGTATGCAACAATAAATAATTAATAGAAAAAGAGGTAAAAAAAAAAAAAAAAAAAAAAGCGCCTTTTCTAAATGCTGTTACACAAGGAATAATCGTTCAGTTTGCACCAACATGGACATCATATGACTAAAACTTCCGGCGTGTGCTGTCATGCAGTCAGGGATCGTGTGCTAAGGCTACAGCTACAGAGGTTCATCGCTGTTCATACCACGGCCTCCATTTTTAAAAAAAGGTGCTAAATAACACCCCTGATTTAATTCACCACATGTCCAGGTTAGTGATGAATTTGGAAGATGTTTCACATGCACTTATTCACAGGACCACTGGAGACCTGTTACATTTAAAATAACAAATATAAATCTCGGTGGGATTTCGCACAGATGGCCAACAATATTATTAATGATTACTTTCTGACTTGAGCGCCAAAGAAAACCCATTCAATTACTTATCTGCCTTCATAGCCGGGAAATTTTTTTAGCATTGCTTCAAGACTTCATTCACCCTTCCTTTATCTCATTGGATCTCATTCACTTGATTCTCATGGAAGGATAGCTGACAGAGTACTGGAATCTATATATATACTGTATATATAAACAGAAAACTAGTGTTAACAACACCTTTCAACTTCTCGGGTCAGGAGACGATGCAGGGAGTCTGGAGCTAATCTCCTATTCGCTTACAAAATGCTATCACAAGCACTTTTTATCGACAGACACGTGAAATGGAAAAAGCAATCTTCTGATACCCCTGCAGTGGAAAAAAAAAACAGCTGCAGCAGAGACTTCGAACTATTAGCTGGAGCATAAAGGTCACTAACGAGGGAATTTCACACATGCACACTTCAACAATATCCTAATGAAAGCCCTGCTTTCTTAACGACGTGGGGACCTGTGGATGCTGTGCGTTGTATGTAAAGCCCATTGAAGCTTGCTTGTTGCAGCAGCAGGTTAGGAAATTACAGTCCTTGTGACCGAAGCATCAAAGGAATAACAAAAAAAACAAAAAAACAATTAAATGGACACTATCTCACAACTATTGATCTTCATGAGCTTATTATCTGAGGTGGCACTTCTGAATCTATTGTTTGGATTCATTTCCAGCTTTTTTTTTGCCTTTTTCATAATTCCCACTTCGCCGCTTTGTTGCCCAGATAATGAAAAGCCATCCAACAGCAGTCTGAAGACATACTGTATCCCGTAAAGGCTTAACAGAGTCTACGCTTGGAGTATAGACGGGGCTGCTGCACATCTCTCCAGCATTCAAATTTAATCCCACCATATGTTGTTTCCACCCACTGGTGTTGATTAAATGGTTTGTTTTCATCTGATGAAGAAGCCGAAGATTTTTGCACCATTTAATATGTTGCAGCGTGCAATCTGTCTGCTCCTGATAATCGAATTCCCGTTCAAAACAGAACAAAAATAACAACATTAGCCAACTGCAGACACTCTTTTCCTTGAGCTGTGTGCTTTGTTTATTTGATATTATAATTGTAAATAGAAACAGGAGCACACCACAGTTTATTAATGCAGGAAACCATGAATTATGAGAGGAAATTAAACTAAATTCATGCACAGAGAAACAACAAAGAAGCACACACACTGAGCACACAAACGCACAGTTCATAGTACATTAGCATCCCAGCAGAATATGCACTTGATTGGCCTCAAGGGATGTTATATCTATGCTTTAATTTCAGATAGCAAGTAAGCATATCCTGTTACAAGCCATTACAAGGGCTTAATACCAGGCGCTGTGTTGGGGGACATGTTCCCGTTTTGTGCACTCATTTCTTAGGATTTAACCATGATGAAATGATTTCTGCTGTTGAGATTACAGCCAGGATTTGTCTTGCAAAATTTACTCACATAATCAGAAATATTCATTTGAAAATGGCTTACATCTCTTCTGTAAGGGCTGACAGAAGAAGCAGGAAAAAAGTTAGACATGGAAAGCAGGCTGGCTTCTCCCGCTGGGTGTTGACTTTAATTTGCTATTTTGGATTTTTCTTTTTCTTTCTTTTTTTTTTTTTTTTTTAGAAGGCACCCACGCTGAACAGACACGTTCATTTCTTCTTCTGGCTCTGGGTGCGTGTTTAAACTCTGGCCAGATAGAAAACTGCTTGTGGCTTGAGTCTTTTTTTTTCCTTGTTGTTGTAATACAAACAGATGATGCCAAAGCTACATCGTGTCATTGCTCAGCCCACAGCCAACTGAGTTCTGGGCGGCACAGAAAGCAAGTTCATCTCGCCAGTCCACAGAAATAATGTCGTAAAAAACACAAGTCCTGGTCAGGATTATTTCTTCCCCTGAATTGGAAGATCTGAATTTAAAACATCCTCAGAAATAAAGGAACCAGGTCTCCAAGAAACCTTTTTCGATAGTAAAATGATAACAAACACAGACGTTCTGCAACCACATTTAAACACTGGTGCCAAAAGATTCAACAGCGAGTCTCTTTATTCAGTTGTTTTTGAAGCAAACTGTTAAATAGGTCTAAATTAATTTGATTGCTTAGCTTTACTTGGTAGTTCATGTGCATGATAATTAATCAAAACAAAACATCATTTGCTTACAATGTGTACAAGAAAGAATCTTTTGTAAAACCTTTTCTGTAATATTTTGTCCAGCCAAGTTTGTGAGGGTGTTTGTGTGTAATGGCAGATGTCAGCCCTCTCCAGGGTTTCGATTGGGATTTATTTTACGTTAAAACTGACTCTTTCTTCTTTTTCTTCCATTCTGCAACACAGTTGGATGTTCACCGTGGGTCAGTGTCCTGCTGAAACCTTGTTTTCTGACACTGGGTGACAAATTTGGCTCTAAAATGGGTCGGTAACCCTCTGATTTCATAATTAGTTTGATCAATTCAGTGCACCCAAGCCAGAGGCAACAAAGGAGCAATACAGCATGATGGGACCTCCTCCATGTCTTACTGTGGGGCATGTTCTCTTCCTTGTTGGCATCATTTCATGTCTTATAAATCAAGTGATGTTGTGGTTGCCCTTGTCCAACAATAAGGACTTATTTCAGCATTTTATAAGCATGTGTGTGTTAGCATACACCTATACCTCTTGCAGTCACACCTATCAACAGTCTGCTACAGTAAAACAAAGCTGGTGCTGGTCGTTTTAATCGTATTTAAAACTTTATCATGTTCATATTTATATATATTAATAAAGATTTTAGTGATTCCATATAACTACTACTTTGACTATGTTTCATGTTCTATTTGTCCTGATATAATACACCATAAATTGTTTATGTGTTCACTTTAAACTAGCAGACATCCCAGAGTAATACAAGTATCCTGATCTGACATTAAACTGGCTTCTTCATTTGATATAAAGTGGTCACAGGTCATTCAAAGAGACATGTTGCGGTGTAAGAACATTGTTCATTGCTCTGAATGTTTCCTGGATGCAGTAGCTGTCCCTTCAGCATCTCTGCTTCAAGTGCTGTTATTCCAGGGAGATCTTGGCTGACTTCTGCAAACATTACCTTAGTAGTGATGCTGCCTTTGGTCTTCACTTATTTAGTCCTTCTGGGTTGAGTGGGCTGAAATACTCCAGGTCAGCATCAAGCTCTTTGTTTTTTCCATATTCTGAACAGAATTTCATGGACTTTTTTTCCCCTTTTTTCCCATGCGCCATGTTTCCTGGAAGCATCTCAAAAAGTTTATTTATAATGAAGCTGAGATGCTCAGTTTATGTCAGATTCATACAAAAGTAAGGTATGTGTGTGAATGCTCTGCATGCCACACATGGCATGGTTTATTAAATTACAGTCAGTGTCACTCAAGCTTGGCTGACATATAGTTGGAGAACTACTGGTGAAAGCAGATAAAACCAGTCACTTGCTGCAGTTAAAGCAGGCTTTGGGGTGTAACATAATCTGATAAATACGGCAATCGTGGGGAGGAGTGATGCTCATTTGTGACATGCTCATTTCATATTCTCGCCAGTTGGGCATGCCTCAGTTTTTGAGGTGTAATATAGGCCTGCCAAATCAGCAGTAGCCCCATTACTTATCCCCCTCTGTGCTGTCTCCTGGCTTGTGCTCCGGCACTAATGCAGATTACAGGGATATATGAGGGCTATTTTGTTCGCTGCAGGGTGGAAACGATCACAGGCAACCCCATCCTTCTCTGATGCACGACTCTACATCTGTTCCCCCCCACGAAAGCCTATCTGGATATCCATCAGAGCCAAGCCCTTATCAGATCTGAGGCGGCTACATCTATTGCACATCAATTATTGATGCTGTGTGTAAAGAATTGGGTCACTCTATGAACACTTGCGCTCAATCCTCAGAGACACTGTTTAGTTAAGTGATTAGTTGCATGACTTTAGATACACTTGGTGGAGTTTCTAAGAGTTAAATGGTCCATTTATGATGCATGGGTTTGCCGCCATAAGGGCCTTGATGCGAAGGAGAATTAGATGAAGCCAATAGTGATTTTGTTGCACGTTGCTTAAACATTGTTTCTGCAAAAGAGAAAAAAAAAAAAGTTTTATCTGTGATTTTACAGAGCTTTTGTTCAGATGGAAATCCACACAGGTGTGAAGTGTCTGCATCATAATCTATAAACCCATTTTCTTTCTCTCCTCTTGCTGTAAGACAACCTGAGGTGATGAATGAGCCGAGCTGCATTCTTTGCAAAAAAAAATCCCTCGCACTTAAATTCATTTCCAACTTGCTACCTGACAGAAAACACGGTCATATTATTCAAATTTCTATCTATTCTGCAAGCAGGACACGTCCAAAACCTGCTCGTTTAATCTTTATGCAAGTCTCTCCTCATCTGTTGGGTAAATAGACCATTCATCATATTATTGGGCTTTTACAGCTTGACTGTTTGAGTGATCTGTCTCTCAAACAGCCCTCTCCCTGGCAGTCCAATCAATCATTTTTCAATGAAGATGTCACAGCTCATTGTGTGGACTGTTATCCCAAACAATTCTCTGAGCGTTTTAGATGATAGATTAAAACATAAACTTTATTTTTGCTCATGAGGACGGTTAGTCTCATTTTCCAAATGCGAATTATCCTTACATGTGTTAAATGTGGGGAATTTTAGCCTTATACGTTTTTCTGTTGTGTCATCAACAATTTTCACCTCAGTGGAGGTGGTAGCAGGTGCAGAAATGTCTGAGTGTGCTCGCTATTAACTTTTCATTAGGCACAGTAAACTGCACAAGTCATCAACAAGTAGTTGCAGCTTGACATAATTGGTTGGTGGTTAATGTCGGGTTTTGAAGCTGGAAGTGTGAGTGTGTTGGTAAAAATCACAGTGTGAGCTCTTTAAGAACACAGTTTCTCAGGAAGAAGCACTTTTTAAAGACCGGCAGCTTTTTTTTCTTTTTTTTCTTTTAAAGACTGGCAGCCCAAACTGCACACGCAGAAAATTTTCTTCCAGGGTGGACATTGTTATTCAAGCAACTCATAATGATCCTTAATTCAATAATGAAGTTGTAAGATTGTCTCATTAAATAACCAGCTGCAAGTGCAGTAATAACGCTCTCTCTCTTCAAGTTGAGACTTTGTGTAAGCATATCGCACATCTCAACTCAATTTTCTCTGTTTTTTTGTGTTTCAGGACTGTTCGGGAGTCGAAGTGGAGACCTGCGACAACCGACGCTGCAGCCATAACGTTCATCACAAGTGTTTCACCAAACACAGAAGGCAGACGAAAGAAATAATGAAACCAGGCACTAGCTTGAGACTTCACTCATCATAATTTCCTTTATTTCTTAAGCTAACAGAAATATTTAGCATTTTTCTTCAATCTTAAAGGTGGAGTATGTAAGATTTTCAATATTTTCAAAATAAATGAACTAATAAAATAACTACAATAATAAATAGAAAGTTTTTTGAACATGTGGTTCCAGTCTGTCTATATTTGATGTGTTATTAAATTACAAGTTTAATTAATGACAAATGACAAAAAGCACATTGTTTTTACTGGTAGGCAAACATTTAAGAAGGGTCTTTGTCATTAATCAAACTTGTAATTTAATAACACATCAAATATGGACAGACTGGAACCTAAATGTTTTAAAAAAAAAAAAAAAAAAACTATCTAATTATGATTGTAGTTATTTTTTTTAGTTAATTTATTCTATAAAATCTTACATACTCTACCTTTAAAGCATATTTACTTTTCATCGTGTGCAGCTCAGATAACTAAATAATAAACCATAATGACAACGGTTTACAATAAGGGATGAGACGTTTTGATTAGTTGCCAGGAAGAAAAGAAAAGAACAGATGAAGGCACCAATGATTAAGGTTTGTTTAATATCTAATCAAGAAATAATCAATCAATTAATTGACTACTGAACTGACCACATATCCATCCATCCATGGCAACTATATCAGCAGGCATTAGGTGAGAGACATCGTCCCCACTGGACAGGTCACAAGTCTATCACATGACAAAGATAACTTTAAATTAGTAGAAAACAGAATGAACCTTTAGATAATAATTACTGAATTGATTAAACAGATTGCAATCTTTATAGCTGCCTCCTGATTAATACCCACTTCATGGTCAACAAGCAGTTATTTCCTCATTTGTTCTTTTGTGCACAAAGCTTCACGCAGCAGGGTTTTTTTTTTGTTTTTGTTTTTTTTAGATTAGATCAAACTATGCACATTTTCTTCTCTTGTTTTGCACATTTCCTGAAAGGAGTTAAAGTGGGAATATGAAGTAACATCAATTGGATTACATTGTTTTACTTTAGTCTGTCCCTGTCTTCTTTGTTCCGCTAAAACTCAACCAGACATATTAGATTTCATAGAAATCCTTTCAATTCCTCCTTCTAATTAAAACAGAATAATTAAATGTACGTCTCATCACATACATCACGGGCTTAATAATCAACCACAGCCTATATTGTCTCCACAGAAAGGCCTATTCTGCAGTCTGATTAGTAAGATTAAATCTGTTACCTCATAGCCAATGCTTCATCTCACGAGGTCGTCCGTTGGTGCGTCAGCCCTCCTCTACCTCCCCATCCTCGGTTCACCTATGTTGCATTATTAAACTTGGATGAGATCATTAGCATACAAAGCAGGAAACCTACCGCGGTGGAGTCATGCATATTTATCTGGACGTGCCTGACTTGTGCATGCACACACTTGTACTGTAACCCCTTTGGCACGCAAGCATGACTGGCTTTCTCGCGCAAGAAGTGTCGTGAACGCCGACTGTGGAGTGGGTGTTAATATGAGCATGTCTGGTTTTAAGAAGTAGATATTTATCTGAATCATGTGAGGAAAGAGTAGCCTTCGCTTAAAGCACACATTAAAACACGAATTAGTGCCTGCAGGAAGTGTGAAGTGTGTGTGCTGGGTTACAGAGCAGATGGAGTTTGGTTAGGTTCATCAGAGCAGGTTGCTTCCAGCATATCAAATATAACTTACACACAGAGGATCCAGTAAACCAGCAGTACAAAATCATCTGCTGCACATTTAACACACACACACACACAAAAACAAACGGAGCATGGTTTCTGAATACTTGTGGCTTGCCTCTGCCTCATGAATGTCTCCTTTTCTTTCTCCTTTCCTTGTATCCTACCTCCCTAAACTCGACTTTCTCCTCAACTGTCCTTCCTCCTTCCTGGGGAACACTTTCTACTCTTCCTTTCCATCCAGCTGAGAAAACCGCCCCCCCCCCCTCCTTTCATGGCTGCGTGGACTCCTCTGTTGGTATTGTTCTTTTCTCCTTCCCCACTTTTCCCTTCCTCCTGTGAGATTGCTGTTGTGTCTTATGGCTTTTTATTCCTACGTGATGGTAGATGGGTTCATGTAGGAGTAGAAGCCACTAAACACGCGGTGAGAGCTCAACATGCTGGCCAACACATGCAGAGAGCTTCCTGTGGATATGACAGCTGCCATGTTCACATAAATGTCCTGCCCATTATCCGAAATGTACACACAGGATAAATATAGTAGGTGATGACTGAAGAGAGGGGTCATCATCTAGACCAGAGTTCTGATGGGAAAACTGTAAAATGATCCAATTAATTTGATATCCTGAAGTGAAGAATCGGTCTCAAAATAATAGAGTAGAATTCACATTATAGGTTTGAGCTGCGAAATCAATATTATCAAATCTTCTGAGGTGAACAGACCTACTTTTCTCACCTGCATGCTGCTGAATGTGTCCTGAATTTCAAACTCTTTCCTTTCTTTCTCCACCCTCGGGTCATTGTAAAAAAAAAAAAACTGGAGCTGGAAAGTTCTCAAAATAGAGACCAGGAAGAGATGATACCACTATAAAAATGAAACAACTTGCTCAGGTAGGTCACTGACATTGTTTGTTAACAGAGTATATTACAAGTTTCCGTGTCACAGCAGCGTGAGGTGAGGTGAATGTAAACTGTGCACATAAACCTTTAGGTTAATGTCGCACACTTGTATTTATTCATTTAAAATCAGTCGTTTTCTGCCTCTTTTTGCATGATTTATTCAATACTTTCTATGGGCTTGCTTTGGCCAAAATACTAAAGACTAAAGTTATACCTCTACTCACATCTGCATGTTTTCTGATTGGTTGCATCAATAATTCCTGATGGTTACTACAGCGAGACTTAGCTCAAGCTACCAGACCTCAAAGAGATAGAAAAATACTTGACTGGCAGTTTTTTACCAGAAGCAGCTGGTATTGATCCCTATTTTCAGAGCATGTGTTGAACTGGTCCTTTTAATAAAACAACATAAAACATAACAGCCTGCCGACTGGTTAGACACCAGTGAGATGTCTAATCATAATTCTTTCTCCTCATATTGGCCACATGACACCTTGAATTTCATTGTTGGTCTGTTTCTGTGTGTTGTCTTTAGGTTTTTAGAGGCTAAAGGTCAGAATTTTATCATTGATTGTGACAGATTCCACCACAGTGTTGCCTTCACTGCCTTATGGGAAATAGACTTATCAGAAAATGTGTCACTACTGGGGAAAATAATTAAGAGCACCCAAGGTTAGAGTTTCTATTTCATGCTGTAAAATGTCAGACAAATAAAGGTTATTTGGACACAATTAAAGGTTTATTTCTTTAGTTTTGGAGATGGTTGTGACTTCACAAATATGTGAACAAGCAGCTACTAGAAAACCAGCAACCAGTCACGAAACACCAAACCTGGAAATCATTTTTAAAAAAAGCTCCATGCTTTAAATAACAGAGCAGGAGGGGTTTTACAACCATAAACTTTGTTGAAATTGAGTTCTTTAGAGGAAATTCACTGCAAAAGTAACTCACAAAATTCGTTTTATGTGTCAGCGTTCAAATCACATCATCATCAATATTTTCATGTGTACAACATCGTTGGGAAACTTAAAAGCCCAACTTTCAGAATCAGTAAAAAACACCAAACGTCTTTTAAGAGTCTTGTTTCTGGCTTTTCATCGGGTGGAAACGTATCTTCTTACACACAGAAATGTGTTTTTCTTTTCCATAACTTTTCCCTTTTAAAGGCAGTTTACAGAAATCATCTCACATATTTTGGACATTAAAAAGATGTTTTAGCACATAAAAATTCATGTGATTATTTAAAAACAGAAGGAATTTTTAACATTTATTTAAAGGCAGTAAGTAAAGTTATGACCTAAAAGGGAAATGAACTGCAGTTGTGTTGATGCTTGTACCAATTTACACAACATTACAGCATTTATTACACATCAGTATGTTAAACTTACCGCCATGTTTACTAAAACTATTGTTGTATGATGAATTGGTCAAGTATCCAAGGCACCTTATTCAGTTCGCACCTCAGCAGAACTCTGTAGGAATGGTTCTCATTGTGATTTCTGTGACTGAACCACATTTTCTCTACAGCAGGGGTGCCCAGGTTCGGTTCTTGAGATCTACCATCCTGCTTGTCTTAGATGCAACCGTTGTCGGATCACGGCTGAATCTGCATGTCATCTGGCCTCTGCAGAGCTGGATGACATGCAGAAGAGGAACCCAGCTATTTGATTCAGAAGAGATGCTTCTAAAAGTTGCAGGATGAAAGATCTCGCGGACCGGACTCGGGCCTCCCTGCCGCTGTATGAGCTCTCCAGCTTTGACCTGCTTCTTACATACTGCTACAGCAAAAAAGATGGATTTTTTTTCACGCATCAGTTCACTACTTTGAATACTTTTGTGGGGCTTAAGATCAGGGGGGAAAAAAATCACCCAGCTATAAAAGTAGTGGGAGCTTTTGCTTGAAATGCAGCTCGAGTCCAAATCCTTCAGTATACTGATGTGAAAACCTTTGACTTTAGCTTTAGTTTGCACACGTATTTGTTACTTATAGATGTAGAGTTTTGAACAAAATAAGCATCAAGAGAACATCAAACTGATTAGCTGAGACATTTTAGTTAAATCTTCTGAAGCTGATTTGCTTTTGGCTTCAAGGACAAGTTGCTGCCTTTGAAAGCCGGTCGTATTCCTCGTCAAAGAACCTTAAACCAACGTCCTTTTTAATTTATTTTATTCTGTTTTTAGTTATTTAAAGACATTTTCCTTTGGATCATTCAATCCTATTTTCCTTTTTGAGCATCTTCATCCTTTTAAATCTTTAAGCCTGCAAACTTTAAGTCTGCTGAGTTTAAACTTCATATTACACCTAAATTACGCCCACATTTTGGCCACCTTAATGATGGCATTTACGTCAGCGGCAACTTTCCGCCAGAGCTGAACTCAGTGTCAACTAATTAAGCAAGAAATTCAAATTACCCTGCTGGTAGGTCCGTTTGGGTGCAGTGGGGTTTGGGTTTAAATGTCACCTCTCTGTTTGTATTTGCTGTGAAATAAGCTGCCGTTTCTTCTCCCCTGAAGAGAATCTGAACAAAGCTTAAAAAGGCTGAAACCAAACACTGAATTATTTATCCCTGGATATTACAAGAATCTGACACATGTTTGCAATCATGGGACATTATTTCCCGACCAGTATGAGATGGATAATAATTCAAAATGAAATTGAAATAGATGAGGTCTGCTGAAGTTTAATGATTTATTTAAAGGTGTAGGTTGTTGTAATCTAATATTCAGTGGGAGGGTTGGGAAGTTTCCTTTGCTTGCAATATCGGTTTAATTTATTTCTCAGGTTCTCACGCCTATGTAGCCTTTTTTTTTTTTTTCTCTCCTTCTCTATTGAGTCATGAGGGGGTCTGAGAGGATAGACCCGCAGAGAAGACACATTAAAAGAACCTGAGGAAGGATTCGATTTTAAACCTGTAGGGGTCCATGGGATGCCAAAAGGTGGAAATCAGCCACGATGGCATCTGTGGGAAAGTTCCTGCATTATTTAAAACATCAGAGACACAAAGGTTACAACTAAATAGATTGCCACAGTCTTCTATCTTGCCTGAGGGTGTGCTCCTTGGTTATAATCTAAGTGTGCTGTAAAACTCACACTCCCAAGATGTCAAAATGATGGGTGAAATAAGACGGCACGTCCTCATTTTCATTCTGACAGATGAGCTTTTTTTTTTTTTCAAATGATGGGGTTTGTGGCTCTGTGAGTTACGATCAAGCTACACAAGGTCAGATGTATCCGCAAGTTCAGGTAAAAACATGAAAACCGTCAACACTGGCACGATGGGATTTTTCTCTGACAGCCGCAGTAATGTAGCGTGTTTGTGTACAGTAGATTTAATGTATGAGTGTTGTTCTACTTTATCTACACCTCCCTCAGGCTACACTTTGATTCTCCCATAATAAATAATGCTCTTTTGTCTTCTGTGCTTCATTTGTTCCCAGTTGTAATTTGACTGCTGCTCAATAAATTATGAATCACGCCACTTTAACCTGCTGCATATCTCTTGTTTCATTTGTCTGTCAAACTTATCTTTTTTAAAAAAAAGAAATTTAAAAAGTTTTTTTTTTTTTAAATTTTCAAACTAGCACATATGCACCCCCTCAAATCTGCAGATAAGCATACGTCAGACCTCAAGTGAGGGCTCTTTTCTTGTGAGGCAGTTTAACTCTAATCTCTCTGGATTTGATGGAAGAAAAGCAAAAAAAGTTGGAGCAAAGTTAACAATAGAGGCAAAGTTTGCATAAAAAATGTAAATAATAGGCAAAGAAAGCGAGGAATATTTGAAGCAGCACATTTAGCTGCGTGGTAGTTTGTATGTAGATGCTGAAACAGAGGAAATTCAATCTACCTTTCAATGTAATGATTCATTTTGTTATTTAAGTCACAAAGCTGCCAAATATGGCAGCATAATTGCATGAAAAAAAATAAAGATGTCATGCTTGCTGTGCTGTGTTGCTCCACACCGCTGATTCACAGCAGGTGAGCTGAAAGATTGTTGAGTTTTAACTCTAATGCCGGGGATGACATGCAGAGCCACTGTGAGATTCTTTCACTTTCTTTCTGATTTCAGGGGCAGCAAAGCTCGCCCACACACACCAGCTGCCTGTTGTCTGGGGGAATCGCGTCAGCCATCTTTTTTCTGATGAAATCAGAGGAAATCCACAAGCTGCCCAAGGCAGACCACACACCCTTCTTTTCAAGACTTTTCCATGATAAGCTTTTCCTCTGAGTGCTGGCAGTTCTCCTCATTCCAATTAGTGAAAGGCAAAGAGAGCCACTTGTTTGTCGGCACGCAGGCGGTAATTAAATAATCCCTTAAATTTGGGGAACGAGCACAAAAGGGAATGTGTAATTAAGCCGCAAAGACCGTCAAATATTTACACAGATGAGTCCTGCAGAGTATAGATATGGATGTTCCAACATTACAGGACAGGTTTTAGGAGTGCACAGATAAATGGAAATGGATCATATATGACATTATTGTTTTAAGGTTTAATTTCAGGAATAAAATGGATGAATGAATCCAAATCTAACTGAAATAAAAATGATATCCCTTCTCTACCTGCTTTGACTAGATGATTTTTAGCAGCCTGAAATGTACAGGGGTGTTGATTCTTGTGGGATTGAGATAAACACAATTTGTTCAAAGTAACCAGCTATGCTAAAAACAAAAAAAAAGCAGATTTTGAAGAGTAAAACCATCTGGATGTTTATGTCTCTGCTGAAAATCTCGTGCAATTCCTCAGGTACATTTTTATTGTGTCGTCTGGAGGAACGTTAAACTGCAGCAAGAATCTGAACACAAACACATCACGTCCAACCTTTATTTTTAAATGCAGAAGCTGATAATTAACAAAAAGTGAACAGATGTGAGGAATATCTTTAGCTCTTAAAAAAAAAAATATGTTGGACAAATTTAACATTCAAGACTGGTTTTATTCCAGTTCATCCTGAGGAGATTTTCTAACCTTTCTAACACCAATTTATCTGACCAACAGAATGATCTGAGAGCCTGCACACATGTGTATTACTATGTTCAGAGACAGAGCACAGCCAAGTCCCACCAGCTGGACGGGGAACAATTCCCTCCTCACTGCTGGATTTCTAGGTCCTTTTCAGTTTGTTTGCTAGAAAAATACTGAAATAAAGCCACGATGAGATGAACCCAGATCTAAAAACCTGAGCCTGAGGCTGATGTGCGTTTGGCATCATCCAAAGAAAGAGTAAGTTACAGATTCTGATAATTGGTATAGAGAGTTTTAAACTCGTTGCTATTTGCATAGAACCAGCTGTTCCATTACTTGTCATCACAAAGGAATAATCAGCCAGTTACATGGCAGCAACTCACTGTGTTTAGCAAGGTCAAAACGACTTGGAATTTCGCTCACAACCATCACTAAGGTTTACAGACAATGGTCAGGAAAAAAGAAATCACCCAGTGAACAGCAGTTGTCCAGACAAAAATGTGTTGTTGACTTCAGAGGTCACGTCAGGAGGTGTTGGAAAGGCAACAATATCTCAAGTAACCACTGGCTGCAACCAAGGTATGTAGAATACCACCTCCGAACACACAACATGTCAAACCTTGAATTAGATTGGTCTTCCAGCAGCAGGAGACCACAGCAGGTGCCACTTTAGTCAGCTGAAAACAGGAAAATGAGGCAACAATTTGTGTCTCACCAAAGTGAGACAAGAAAAGATGGGAAAATGTTGTGTGTTCTCATCGGTCCTGTTTTCCGTTGCAACACTCAAATAGTAGGATCAAAATCAGGCATAAACATCATGAAAGCATGGATCTTTCTTGGCTTGTATCAGTGCATCAGGCTGTTTCTAGGGGTCTTATTCAATTCCAGTTCAGTTCAACTTTATATGTATAGCACAAATTCACAACAATGTCATATCAGGGCACTTTATAGTCACATCACTTATAGCCAATGCATAATAAATAGCCTAGTCATGGAAAACCAACATACTGCATTAAATCTTGACTTCACTCCGATCCCACATCCTGAGCATGCACGAGGCGACAGTTATGATATGAAGGATAGTTTCTAGTCACAATTTGGACCCCTTAGTGCCAAACAGGTTATTGTTTAGACACTACAGCCTATGTGAGTATTGATCCTGATCATCTCCATCTGGCAGGATAATGCAACATGTCACAAAGCTCCAACTGGTTTGCTTCAACATGACGGTGAGTCCACTGTACTCCACTGGCCTCCACACTCACCTGATGTCAATCCTGTAGAGCAGGAGGTTTTCACCACGGATCTGCAGCTGACAAATCTGCACCAACTTTGTGATGATATCACGTTGATATGGATGAAAATCTCAAAGGAATGCTTCCAAAATAGACAAAATTCTCAAGACAAAAGGAAGTCCAACTCAGTAGCAGCAAAGTACACCTTTAATGTGCGGCTGGTGAGCATATTTGGTCAATTCATCCAAGATTTTCTGTTTGCATGATGATCATTTTGATATCCCGGCATCAGACTGCTGGGGATTCTGTGGAGCCTTTTTGGAGAAGAGACAGTAAGATAACAGGAAACTGTATTTTTCTCCTCCAGTGAACGGGGACTTCAGAGTGTGGCACTCTGCAATCTATCAGTCCTCACAGCTAAACTCCAGCAGGTAAATCAAACTCTTCCAAAAGCCTGTGGAGAGAAGAGTTTGATGAAAACTACCTAAAGCAATAACTTGTTTGTAACTGGGTTTTCGTATTATTCAGGCAAAGCCGCAGAATTTCAGCTATTTAGCTAATTTTCCTGGAGCTGCTTTGTTCATATTAATTCATGTCAACTTTCTGTTGATTCTGAAGAAAAATACATGAAGGCATGAATCAGTCCTAAAATCATTTCTCCTGATAGGTAATGTAAGCAACACTACTCATCTTTTTACGGTGAAATGCTCTGAAAATAGTGCCTAAATAGGAATGTGGCCACATATAGTCTGGCACTCAGTTGCAGCAGGGTGTTTATTGGACCTCTAAACACTCCTAATGAAAGACTTAAACAATATGACAAAGTGTCTGGGATGTTCACCAGTCCACAGAACTCCTCAAGTATCTGATAGCATCTGTAGAAAACAAGCCCAATACACAAAGATCCCTTATGTCTTAGACCCACATCCTGACTTATCACATCTCTTTTGGCATGATAAGGTAGATCTGCCAGATCTCAGGCACATGGCCATAACGTAAAGTGTTTAATGGTTTTATAGCTGTCTTATCATGTTGTGTCAGTTAATCGATTGCAAGTCTGTAATGGGAATATATCAGGGGCCTGTTACAAGACAAAAACAGTCCACTAATGTGGTCAGTCTAGCAGCAAGCGTGGCTAAAAACCTGTCAAGCCAGAAGAAGCTGGACTCCCTTCCTTTGTATCCTCGAAGTTAACAAAAGTTTGGTGGCTCTCTTAAGTCCATTTGGCCATTCAGAAAACAATTTTCTCACAGCATGACCTGTGGACATCTCATTGTAAGAGCATCATGCTGAGTTCCACAGATTTTTTCCCAACATCTCACTGAAACCAATCACAACACGACTCCTGTTAGAGTCCACTTAATGAGAGTGTAGCGTCAGCGTTCTGGCTGCAATTACAGCGTTTAGGACTCTTTAATGATATGTTAATGGCTTGGCTGCATTACCTCTCAGCTGCCCAAACAACATTAAATACCCTGCGGCTGATTAATCTTGCATCCACAAAAAAAAAATAAAAAAGGAAAACAGAAAACATCTAATTAGAGGGAACATGTTTGGATCGAGATATTCCAACAACTTTGGAGCAAAATACCCAAACATTGGAAGAAATGTTACCAGATTCTTAACAAAACATAGTGAGTAGAGATAATGAGAGATGCTCTGAGATCTATTCACACTAATTACTACACCTCCTATTAGTGGTTTGATATCGTATGAGTTGAGAACAGTTACTTACTTTGCCCAAGGATACAATGCTGAGGCACACAGCTGTTCAGTCAGTGTGATGGGGGGCAAACGGTGACCTCTAAGTTACATAAGACTGTCTAACCAGCAAGATGCCCTGCCTACTCATTGCTTCTGCTGTGCCTGCTTCAAAGTCAGACATAAGCTGTTCAAATATCTTGCACAACTTCCACTCAACTTTTTTGTAGCTGTTTATCTAATTATGGGAAGAAGGAGTTCAACGCGGTAAGCTTGGGTCAAAAGAAGGTGGTGTGCAAAAGAAAAAGTACACAAAAGAAGTCCAGTGAATCACATCACAAAACATGTTTCACTCCTAAATAATTACTGCAGTGTAAAACAATCTGGGATACTTTTCTGATTCCCACCACAGCATCGCTCTTGTCGGGATACAACTACTGTCGACACAGAAGCTCACAGGATGATGATGATTCATCTCAAATCAAGTTCCTAAAGGGAGAAATTAATTTATAAACCGTTTAATTTAGGATGTGCATGGAGCAACAACAAATCACTATCAAGTCTTTGGGCTAGGGGAGAGCCAAGCTATGTAAAAACACAAAGCACATATATTCTTAAGTATTTTTTATTTTCCTTTAGCAGCATTAAAACCATAAATGTCTTGATGTAGATGACTGATTGAAAAATTGGCTGTTTGAGAAAAAAGCACGAAAAGCACAATTAAGTTAAAATAAATCTAAAAATGTAAAAAAATTGCATTTATGCAGTTAGAATAACACTTTGAATCACAGAGTGAAAAAAATGACTAAAGATGAGTTAGTTGTTTTTATCTCTTAATAAACACAGCTTAAGAAAAAAAAATACAAGATGAGTAATTTGTATTTTTAATTAATGTGACGCAGAGAGTTAATATTGCTGAACTGTATTAAAGTAACCTGAAAATGTTAAAATTAATAAAAATATATGAGCTCTATAGTGTCTTAACTTAGAGCTAATGTTACCAGGTTGCAAACAGGACTGAGGACAAAGGTCATCCGCTTCACTGTTCTTTCATTGTACGCAAAAGAACAAGTAAGGATTAAACAACAACGAGCCGTGCATTACACAGTTTTAATGCACGATGCGCAGCAACATGGTGTTCCTCCGCGAAGTGCATCAAAACCATATAATGCACAGATCCAAGTTGTTTAATTCTTACTTGTTCTTACACCATGGTCCCACACAGTAATTTTTTTTTTATAACAAATGATTTTTTTTCTTTTTTACATTTTTTGCTAAATATGCTAAAGTATAGGAACTGCTTTATGATGGCCTCAATTTAATTTTTATGCTAAACAACCATTGTCAAGCTACGGCATGTTTCTTTCATTCACCAAACCAGTTGATCTGAACCAGTTGATTAACGTGTCGCTATGGGGACGCCGTTAACAGAGTGATATGACAGCTGGCATTACAGTTCTCACCGACCCCGGTATAAACCTTCTTTTCTGAAGCTCAGCCAGGAACCTGCCTTATGGAAACACACATTATTCAACTTGTTGACTGTCCTCTGTCTGTCCTGTTTTGTGGAATAACCATAGTGTTCCAGTAAAAATATATAAATAATAAATAAATAATTTGGCATGAGTATCTTAACAATTTGGGACTGTGACACATTGTGGGTGCAGCAGGGCTGACCCATTAGCTTTGGACCTCAGGGTTCTTTTGTACTCAACACACGCTCTTCAGGAAGCAAAAGTCCAGAAACCAGTTCTTCTTTTGGTCGTTTTAATGATAAAAAACAAAACCAAAAATTACACAAAGAAACTTGAATCCAGACCTTTCCACAAACAAAATTAAAAGCAGTGTAGGTCAAAAGACTGTGTTGCTCCAAGATCCAGTGGCTTCTGATCTTCTTTTCTTATTGTTTATTATGGACCGAGTCTAACAGCCAATCAAAATTTAGCAACCTGCACATCACCAGTCATTTTCCTGCAGCACAGAACTTCAACATTTAAACATAAAATATCACAAAGCTATGATAACTGAAGATTAAATTACAATAAAGAAAAATGGCTACAACATACATTGTGATCCACTTCAGGCTGCAGGTTTAATGCTGTCTTTGCATGTTGTGGCTGACGAGTTTTTCCCCCCAGAGGAGAAGGTAAAGTTTCCTAACTCGGGTTCTCTGAGTACATTATAGACCTTAGAGTACTGATGATTAACACACTCCTACTGGCACTGGGAAAGGATTTAAACTGGCTTGTTGCAGCAGGTGCAGCTGTGTTGTTGAAAATCCATTTGTTGAATGGTCTACTTTTGGTATAAGGAGCATTTGTGTCTTTTTATACTGGGAGCAGTGAAAAGATCAACAATAAAACCATCTTTCCACTCTAACCTTTCGGGGGTGATAAAAAAAAAATTATTTATTGGAATTTCTACCTGCTTTTTCCTGAGTTACAACAAACTGCTTCACTCCAGCTCAACAGATAAACAATCATGATGGTGTTGTATAAAGTTGTGTTAACTGACACTGCAAAGTAGCGCAGTGTGACGCTATGTTGGATTTCCAGCTGTCTAATGCATTAAACTGGGGATGTTTGAAAGGTTTCTGTTTAACTTTCCAGCTTACTATTAACTGATGAAAAAGACACCAAAGAGGTTAAACAAAAAAAAAAAAAAAGTAAGGTGATGTTTTGTGGGATCTGGAAAGTAAAACCAAACTGTAGCTTCCTCTGCAAGCTTGAAATCTTGGATTTAACACGAATTTAACACATTTTTATCAGATCAAAAATCAGATTTTTTTTCCTCCTCAAATATAAATTTTCTTTTGTCTGGCATGAGAAAATCCATGTTCTTGGCTGCCAGCAAACACCCACCTCTGGTAGAGTTGGACAAGACAGAGTTATAACATCATTACCTATGATGCAAACTCTAAAACCTTTAAAACAATAAAACAAAAGAAGCGTGTCAGACAAAGGCGCTTTCTAATAATCCTTAAATCCAGTGAATGAAGTAGTTGTTAAATATCATCTTTTCCAATATTCTCACTTAATTTGTGAAATATCTTCAAACATGACGTATGTCAAGCTGTGTCATATGAATAAAAGGCCTGCAGTGAGGGCTGACATGCCAGTTTTAACAGCTGTAGTAGGTTAGTGGTATCCACAGTAGTAACTAAAAGTGGCAATTGGAATGCAGTCGTATCTTTGGCTGTCATATCTGAATGTGTATGACCACCAGCACTTGCAGCAGTGCCTAAAGTTGTCATTTTGTCCACCATGAAAGCCTTTCTGGCTGTCAGGAAGGTCTGTGCTTTAAGCTCCATCTTGTCCGCTTCTTATCAAACCTCATCAGCAGGAGAGGAGAAAGAGGTTGGATGGAAACGGGGGGGGGGGGGGGGGGGGGGGGGGGGGGGGGGGGGGGTTTGCTCATCCGAGGCAATGAGGAGAGCCAAAAGAAAAAAGAATGCTGCATCCTTATCAAAGGCCCGGCTGCTGAACCTCAGGTAAAAATAGAAACTGAAGGAGATTGGCATCGATTTCTGCATAGCCCGATTGACAGCCGAACCGCAGCATCGGGCTGTTCAGCCATCGAGGGAATCCGCCAGACGGCCTATGATGAGATGAGATGGGAAGATAACTTCTGACAGGCCCTCCACCCGCCACCCATCTCTAATCACCCATCTCCACACACACAAACATGCACATGCAGAGAGAGAAAGTAATTACCACATGCATAAATGCATACACACACACTACATGCAGAGACACACACATTTGCTTCACCCTGAAAAAGTAATGGGACTTTGGCTGGCTGAGCATCCACCTGTCTAGTGTCTGCTGCCAAGTCAAAGCTCATGTATTCACACACATACAAACTACCTCTGGAAGTCCCCACACAACTTCCAGCCACTGTCCTTAAGGGTTATCTCATTAAATTATCTTCCATCATTAAATACTGCCTAATATCCATAAGGCTTCTCGAATGAGGATCTCAGAGACCTTTGCTTTGCTGCTCCAACTGAACCACACACACGAACACACACAAGTGGCTACCGTCATTACGCTGTTCGCTTTAGTGCACGTTAGTGTTCTACATTTCCCTGCAGTATTAGACACAATTCAGTCGAGCAAATGCACTCCTGCACAGTCGTCCAGCAATTCCTGAGATGATGAAAATCTTATTTCAGATAGCAATCATCAAACAACCCGTTTATGATTTAAGCATTATATCCACGTCATTGGACATTACATGGCGGCAGCTAGCAGCCAGTTATCTTAAAGCATACAGACATTCACTGTAAAATTACATCTTATTTCCAAACAAAAAGCCTTATCATGAACATAAGGCCTCTGGTTGTCCATTATTATACAAAGCATTTAACAGAGACAGGGTTGTGGAGTGTATTTTCAGTCTGTGTAAGTCAAGCACAGCTAGCTGATCTGATGCTAAGATGAGTTCTGAAAATGTCTTTTAAACAACATAAAGATTTTTAAACTGTTTCCATTCAAAATGCTTATATATTAATAGTGAGGTGACATTCTTCCTGCAAAGTTTAACATTTTAGCTAACAGTATGAATGAACTTGAAGCGCTCACAAGGACACAAAAGGAATACAGAGAATGCATTATTATTTGTTCAACCAAGACTTTTCTGTGCACATACATGGTTTTAAAGAACTAATAACTAATTCAGCATCTATCTTGTATTCTTCATGCAATGTGAGCTATCTACAGTTAGTAAGACAGCTTTGTCTTGCTGTCTCCCATTTACTCTTTATTTTTCTCTCTTCCTTCGATGTCTACTTTCATTTTTTTGTTGAATGAGCCGTGGTGCACATTTAAAATGACCAGCGTGTTTGAATCACATTTCTAGCATATGAAAAACAAATATCTGTGTAAAGCTAAATTCAGCTGCAAAATCAAGCAGAAGCTGTAAAGCGTAGCTTCTCAGCCTCAGGATGCTGCTGCGCAACGGTGGCTCTAAAAATGCACATGATGTCCCTTTGCCATTAAACAGCTTCTGAATGTGTGATTTTAAGAGCAGAAATTTTCTGTAGGGTGTCGTCTGGTAGCGTGCTTTAACCCTTGAACCAAACCTCAGAAAAATGTTAAGAAAAGTCAATTTTTTAACATGAGATCTTAATTTGACCATTTATCAAAATGTAACTGAAAAAAATAAATTGTCAAAATCATTACAGTGTAATATTTTGCTTTCAGGCATCTTTAATGGGACAGAAGATAAGTATCAGATTGTGATCAACAGGACTGGAGCAGTTTTTACCATACAGTGATGCCGTATGTCTAAGAAGTTGTATCAAACATGCCATGTTGGGATTTATGGAGTTAAATCTGTATGAGCAGTCTTCAAAGTTAACTGATAGGTGAAAATACGAGAGCATGCCATATTATTCAGATTGGACATGACAGCATGAAAGAAAAAATCTGCACTCTGGACATCACACTATTAGGAGTGAGTTTTCATTGACCTGATGCTTAAAAGCCACACTTCTGCCCTCTGGACCAATGTGTTTGTGAAATCTTAGTATTTTTTTTATTATTATTTTATTAGTAGTAGTAGTAGTAGTAATAGTACTAGTAGTACAAGTAGTAGTAGTAGTAGTACAAAAACAAACTACAAGTGTTTAATAAAGAATTTTTCATCAAGTCGGAATTATTGAATAATAATTCAATAATTCCAACTGTTCAAAGAAAGTCCATGAATAAGAGTTCAACATGTGAATATACCCATTTTTTAAAAAAAAAAAAAAACAAACCCTCTTTTTAAATAAAAATTGTGATGATATTACATGAATTGTGATGATACCAACATATGTAAGGGCAAAATAAGAAAACTGTCAGGTAGAAGAAATGTTGCTTATTTGTGTACTCCCCCCATTTTTATTCCCCTTTAAACTCTTATTTTAGTCTTATTCAATAAAGTCAAAACAATAACAGTTAAAAGCTGAAAGTTTACATTCTTTTTCATGATTAGAGGATTTAGAGCAACATGTCAACGGATTTCTGTCAATCTGTTATCACGTTCCTCGCCTGATAAAAATGCCTGAGAGACAATAACTCTGGGCTCCTCCTAATTAGAAGCTCATTGAAATTTATGAGAGTCTGCTATGAAATATTGAGCTCTGTTTTCAGCAAGGAATGCCATTAAGGAGAGTTAAACTGACTGAATTTCCAACAACCCACTTTGTCAATGCGTTTGTCGCATCAAAATAAGGAGGTGTGTGTCTACCTCTGGTGGTGGATTAATAGAACAGCAACAGCTTGCAGTGATTTGATTTTGATCAGGTATAGACACTGCCAACTCACCAGGACAGAAACAGTACAACTTAAAATAGACCTTTTTTCATGTTGTGCTAGCAGAACTGTCGTGACCACAGCAAATCCAGAACCAAAGAACTGGTTGAGGATTTTCGTAATCCCTCCTAAGCCTCCACCATCATCCCTCTGTCAGTCAATAACCAGCCAATTGAAAGTGTTGAGTCATTCAAGTATCTACAGGCAATAATTGATCACAAACTCACCTTCAAACTACACAGGAAAGTCATCTCCACCTCTTCTCTCAGTAAACTCCTGACTCCAGGTTCATCAGGTTTTACAAATATTTGATTGATTCTGTGATAACGTTCTGCTTTGGGTCACTGTCCAATATCTTTTGTCATTTTTTAAAACAAAATCACAACAATATGCTGTAAAATAACTAGACTGGCTCAGGGACCACTCAGCATCTACACAACAAAGTTTCTCTGACAGCCTCAGACACCACTCACACACTGCTACAGTCTCCTAATGTCACATGTGCAGGGTTTCGGACCCAAAGAGCAGACGGGGAATGTTGGGCTGAGCACCAACTTTATTGCGAGCAGGTGGTGATTCAGGGAGCTGATGGAGTTGCAGGCTGGCTGGCAGGTGAATGGATGTTTGGGAGTTCAGGTGGATCCGGGTGTGGCTCAAGACTGGTTGCTGAATGGGTTCCAAGAGATTGAGGATGGTGATGGGATCAGACTGGATACTTCTAGGAGGACAAAGAATCATTAGACGTGAGATAAGCATTTACATAACCTTAAGAATTCTAGAGACCAGATACCACTAGTTCGTAGTACGATCTGGCGTTGACTGCTGGATGGACTCTGAGGGATATACTGCTGTGTGATGGGTTGATGAATGACAGCTGTGACGTAGGAATCTGAAAGAGAACCCTACACACACACACACACAGAGTCTGAAGACCTATGACACCTAACTTCAGGTCTGAAATACACATCAGTGGCCTTGAATTACACAACAGTCAGCATATATTGGATACAGTGTTGTGTAATTAATAACATGTCTGCAGCTGTAATTATTTTCCAGATTTTGATGTGACTGGAATAAAAACTTCCCAAATTGCAGTCTTTGGGATGGTTTGTAGTTTAGCTGCTTAAGCATCCAACCCGTGTACAGAGGCTTGTACTCCTCATGTCAGCCAGCCTAAGTTTGATTCTCAGCCTGGAGCTCTTTAGGATGCCATTCCCCTTTCTGTTCTTCTTTGACCCTTTTCCTGTCAATCCACTGCAGAATAAAGGCCACTAGAGCCCAAACATCCTTTAAAAAAAAACTGGGGACCTATTTTTAAATTAACATCTGACATGTGGATTTAATGATCGTTGCAGCTGAGCGAACACAGGACCGCTTAGTCTGACGATGAGGACTTTTGCCTCTCTTAGACAAAACAGATCTTGTCTTAATCTCAACACAAAAACCAGCTTAAATCAGACTATATTTATACAACCTCACAAACTGCAACCCATGTGATGTAAATTCCCACTGGACTTCAAATAGTAAGAACAGAATCTTAAAATCACGAAGTTTGACATCCGATGATCTTGCTCAGTGAAGGAGATGCCCATCACCACAACCTGACACACCAGCTTTCTCAGAACATGAAGAACATGTTGGCAGCCCACAATTCAGCAGCTGAGTTTTGTGAGTGGTGTCAGTCACTCCATCTTCTTCACAGACGTCCTCTCCAGCGCAGCATACTTCCACACTTCAGTGCCAACTTCCAAATCCTGTTTTGTTTCCCGTTCGTATGATCCAGTTGATCTGCACATCCAGACAGGTTTGTTTACACGCTGCTGTGGGCAGAATTGTGTCTGACATGGAAAAGTGTCAGTGACAAAGAGTTCTCAGACATAGCAGCAGGGAAGCAAATAGATTTTACCTGAACTCCATACGGAGGTAAAGTCTCTGCTTACAGCTTTGCTACAGTTGTGCTCATATGTATTCATCCCCTTTCATGAAAGAAAAGGCTGAATTTACAACAGTTACTCAAATAACTGGAGACTTAAAAAAAGAACAATAACTAAAAATTTGCAAAAATATAATTTAGTAATATAAGACTTTCATTGAATTGAGTTGAAGAAAGAAAAAGCAAACAAACAAACAAATTGGTTCTGGACAAATTAGAGCACTTTTCTGTTGAACAGTGGGACAAAATACCTGTCAACAGGTGCAGAAGTCTGACTGAGAGGAACAGAAAACACCTGACTGGAGCGGAAACATTAAAGGATTGTTCAACAAAATATTAGTTCATGAGTGATGTAATGTGTAATGAATTATCTTATTTGTTTGCTTTTTAAAAAAATTTTTCTATTGAACTAGAATTAGAAAATAATGTCATGATAAAATATTTTTATTTATTCTTACTTTAGTCAATTTCAGCGTATTTTACAGGCAGCTGTTTTTTTTTCCCTTCTTTAATAAAAGGGTATGAATAAAAATGAGCACAATTGTATGTTTTAGTTAAACTTAGTGACCTCCAAACTCAGCTGTTTTTAAAATAGTACACAGTTGTTGCATCATGGTGTCTGTACTCACCCAGGGAACCATCTGTTTGACTTGCTGTCCAGTAGGAAGTTCTACAAATCTCTAAAGAACAAGACCAACACAGCAGCAACCTTTCCGAAAGCGAGCCACGCCATGAACAGACTCTTAAAAAAGATGGATGTTTCTTTCTCACGTAACATAAAATATTCTCTCCGTGCACATCTTTAGTAATACATCTTTAGTAATTATGGCTATAAATATTTCATTACTGTGTGGAGTATACACATCTGTGTCAAGCTCCAGTCCTTGAGGGCCACAATCCTGCAGGTTTTCTATGCATCCCTCTTCAGACACACCTGACTCAAATCAATGAGTCATATTGCAGAACTTCATAGGCTGTTGGATCAATTTAATATGAGTCAGGAGTGCTGAAACAGAAGTATGTTGAAAACCTGTAGAATAAAGGCCTATGAGCGGCCTTTGGTCATCCCCGCTTTTGAACCTGGGATGAATAGTTTGTGTTTTGCGGAAGGAACAGCGAACATTAATGAGCATTACATGATGTTTTGATGGTTTTAGTCTATGAACAAATTTTTTAGTCTAAATATCTTTTTTTTCAGTGTTTTAGCTTCTAGATAGAGTTATTGGGATTAGAACAGCACCTCTTGAGACAATTTTATGTCTTTGCTATGTTATGTATGTGTGGGTTTTACGGGCTCTTGATTTCGGGGGATCCATTAATAATATTGTTTTTTTGTTTTTAATGGAAAGCACTTTGCTCTACATTTATTATTGTATGAAAGGTGCTTTATAAATAAAGCCTTATTGAGATTTATTGATTACATGAAAACATACAACATGTGAACACCCCAGATTTAAGCCAAGGCCAATTTATATCCAATGTCTCTGGACGAAGTTCAACTTAAGATTTAAAATGAAAACATATAGATAAAACAGGATGTAATCAGAATTTTAAAACAAACATCCAAACTAAAATATATAATTATCATAATAATCATCATCATCATCATAATGATCATAATAAAACATGCATTTGTGACTGGCATATACATGTACATCCACATTCATACAAATCCCCATCGCTATGGGATACCATATCAAAATATCAACCAGTCATGATAAGTGAATACATAAAGGTTCTAACCTGGCTTTTTTTTTTTTTTTTTAATTTACATGCCTGACATTTCCTGCCTTGTCATGATTAATCTCTTTGAATTTGAGCTTTTCTGGTTTTTTGGACCAACACCTGGTTTTGGGTTGGATGTACTTGTATGTCTTGACAAAACTGGTCTCTTTTAGATGGCCTTATTCAATAACAGATTAAACATCAGCCTTAGAAATTGCTGGTTTGATTCAATAGACTGAGCTAATCTTTAATCACTTAACACATGCTCTCCTGTATCTGTGGCCCTCCATTGGCTATTCCTGAATAAACCACTGATACGTCATGACTCAGCTGAATTTATCCACAAGTACAAACAACCAAAGATCCTCATCAGTCTTCTTCAGATCCACAGAAAAATCAGAACAATCCAGATGTCTGAGCTTTCTCTTGCTGATCTAAACACCTGTTTAAGCTCTTTAACTCATATCTAATCCAGTCCTGAGTCGTCTGAATTTCTGTGAATTCAGTCTGCTGAATCATTCCTAAACACAGCTTCCCTCAATGTGATGCCATTTATAAAGAACATATTTAGTCTTCTGTGATTGTACAACAATAAAACTCAATCAAATGAATATATAGTTCATTTGAAAACATCCACCCATTCATCCAGTTAAGGGTTGCAGTGAAGCTGGAGCTTATCCCAGCAACCACTGGTCAAGAGCAGGGTGCACTGGTGCGATCGCCAGTCCATCACAGGGCTTCATTTGAAAAAAATTTGCAAAATACTTCTGAAAAGGTTGGTGATTAACTTTTCCAGTTGGCACAATAATTCCCACAGGACCTGCAGTGCTACATCAAAATGGGATCCACGCCAAACAGAGAAGCCTGCTTTAGACAAGAAACCAAACCACAGACATCTCACTGTAGCATACTGCAGAACAAATAAAAAAAAAAGATCAGTTTATAAAAAAAAAACAGACCTGCTAGTAGTTTTAAAACATCCTTAAACACCCCCATGGTTGTGTCTTATCACCACTTTTGTTTGCTTTGTATACAAATGCTTGTCAATCAGTACAAAGGGCATCACATTGTAAAATCTGCTGATGACTGTGATCATTTAGTTGATCAGGACAGTTTTGACCAGTGGTCTGTGGTGCATGACCTTATTCTTCTTTACTTGACATGAATGTTACTGAAACAAAGGAGATTATTATATTTTGGAAAAACCCTGTTGTCATTTCTGCTGTAACCATGAAAAACCAGAACGCAGAAGTGGTTTATCGATGTAGGTACTGAGGCACCCTGACTGATTAGTGCCACAAGTGGTGGATGCAGTGGGCAACAAAAGCACATCAGAGATTTTTCTTTTATCGCAAACTCCAAAACTTTGACGTTGATGGTACATTTTTAAGAATGTTTTACATATGTTTTTTTTATTTTAAATCTGTGCTTATCTTTTCTTTTGTGGGCCAAGGGTTAGGGTTAGGGCTGATGGGCTTTTAAATAAGGTTGAATTTCATTTTTAGTCTTGACTTTTGGTGTTGTCGTTGGTTATTTCCTGCTTGCTGCAGAACCAGTTGCCCCACTGGTAACAGTAAAGCTAACCTTGAACTTTGTGGAGCTGGTCCAAAAATAGCTTAGAGATGAATCAGAAAAACAAGCTTTCATGATTAATGGATATTGATACATTGCTCAACAATGTTTAAACCAGCTCCACAAATGTAGATTTTAATTCTCCATCTTGGTCTTGCTATGAAAGGAAAAGTAAAATAAAATGTATTCATTTATTAATATTTAGCTTTAAAAGCCTATTTTTCCCTTCACGTTGTGCCTTTACTCACTGTTTCTGGTCCTCTGTAACAAACTACTTTGGATGCTTTTTAGTCATAAAATATTTAAAACAGCTGTTGCTGATCAAATTGCTCACAAAAAAATAGTCTGGACACCAGTAATGTTGTCCAGACTGACATAAGACAGACTCAAACTGACTGATGGGTCATGCATCTCTGTCATTGATAAAACCATCTATTGAACCTGTCACCGCAGTGAATATGTAGCGCTGCTAAGAAAATTAATCTGCTTCAGTCAAGATTCTAGTGAAAAATGAAGGACAGAACAGCGTCTGCTATCAAAAGCAAGTCAGTTAAGCTTAAGACCATTGAAGTGGAAAACAGCAATCAGATATCTGACAAGCTGCTTACCTCTTTGTGCAAGTGTCCATCTCCTTGAAATATTTGAGATTATCAAAAAGGTTCAGGTATGAGCTGGAAACATACGTTTATACTGTTTCATCTTGACTGTAATGACAGCATTATTCTTGACTGACGAACCACATTAGACTCCATTAGAAATTATGCCAGTAAGTTTGTTTTGGGAACATGTAAGAAAAAAGTCTCAGTTTTAATATTAATGTAGTTTTAATATTTAATTAATGTATCACAGGTGGCTGCACAGTGGCGCAGTGGTTAGCACTGTGGCCTCACAGCAAGAAGGTCGCTGGTTCGATCCTTGGCTGGTTTGGTCAGTGCCCTTTCTGTGTGGAGTTTGCATGTTCTCCCCGTGTATGCGTGGGTTCTCTCCAGGTACTCCGGCTTCCTCCCACCATCCAAAGACATGTATGTTAGGTTAATTGGTCACTCTAAATTGCCCCTAGGAGTGAGTGTGGTTGTGTGGCCCTGCGATGGACTGGCAAGCTGTCCAGGGTGTACCCTGCCTGTCACCCAAAGCCAGCTGGGATAGGCTCCAGCTTCCCCACAACCCTGAATTGGAATAAGCGGTTCGGAAAATGAATGAATGAATGTATCACAGGTATTATTTAGAATATTTTAAAGAAATATCAATATTAAAATCAAAATGCAAAAGTAGTTGTGAAAAACTAACATCTGATAAGAAGATCCCGTCAGTCTGCTTAAAAAGGTCCAGAGGACTGGGGGGGAATGCATGATTTTGCCTCTTGCCTTAAGAAGACAAAACATCTGCGCTTTAGATTTCCCTTTGTGTCATAATTTTGTTGACCCACTGTACTTTTCTAATTGTACTGTCCTGAACTTTACCATTACCACTGCTAAAAGAGGCCTTTAGAGCTGGAGATGAAAGTGGGAATTGAGGATTTTCTCTGATCATTGCGTGGTCTGAAACTGCTGAGACATTAATGTTTATTACTTTCGGCAGGTAAGCCTGATGGTGGTCTAGAGGTTAAAAAAAAAGAAAAAAGAAAAAAGATCTCCAGACACCAGCTCGATAAATAATAAAAAGAGTATTTAAAAAAGTTTGCAATCTAAAACAGATCTGACTCTGTTCAGACTCTTCAGGCCAATTGTGGAAATCCCACTGACCGTCTTTATCAGACTACTTATGTAGATACACAGAAAAAGACATTCCTGAGTTTACATCTAGAAGCAGTCATGAGACTTGTACATGAGGGGACATATATCAGTGTTCATGTATGTAGGCTGGAATTCATGTAGTACTAACAGAGAACCCATCAGTACATATTAAGTACTGTTAGTACAAATATAATTCCTAATCCATAAAGATCAAACACAACAACATCCAGTCCTGAGAAGTGCGGGAACTGTCTTCAATATTTTAACTTGTTAATCTAATTGAAGAAAAATCAAACTTCAATAAAATCTAAGTTGCAACTCTGGCTGACCAGTAGCGTAGTGGTTAGTACTGTGGCCTCACAGGAAGAAGGTTACTGGTTTGGGCCTCTGCTGGGGGGAGGTTTGAATGGTGGCCTTTCTGTGTGGAGTTTGCATGTTCTTCCTGTGTGTGCGTGGGTTCTCTCCAGGTTCTCCAGCTTCCTCCTACCAACCAGAGACATGTATGTTAGGTTAGCTAATTATTCTACATTGGAGAGATCGACAGCGTGACTGGTTGTTTGTCTCTCTGCGTCGACCCTGTGATAGACTGGCGGCCTGTCCAGGATGTAACCTGCCTCTCTCCCGATGATTGCTGGGACAGATTCCAGCTTCCCTGCAACCCTTATTTGGACCAAGCAGTTAAGAAAATGAATGATTAAACTTCTATCTCTTTCCAGATTGATGGGCAGCCATGATTGATCCTACAATAGAATCATCATTATGTCTTTCTGTTTGTAGTTCAGAAGCTCAGGAACCATGTCTGTCACTGGTCCATGTTTCTGCTTTGTGCAGCCTGCCACATCAGCTGTAATAGAGTAAGGTGGTGCAGGGATGATGGAGGCAGGGGAGGATGTGGCAGGAGATGAAAGCAGCAACAAAAATAAGCACCTCATGTATTTCTCTTGCCATCAGTGGGGTTTAAGTTTTGCACTTCAATGTAAAAACTTTAGCTTTGAACTGCAGTTAACAGAAAAGGATGCTTTTCTGAAGCATCATTATTTTTCACAAAGACACCACCTCTGACTTTTACACTTCTCTCTCACCTGTAACCTATTTGATCAAAGCATATCCTAAATGCTGGGGTTTTACCAAAACCAATTGCCAGCTCAAGAGGGAATAAATTGCAGAGAGACCAACATTTCCATGTCCTGTGCCACCTTTTACCCCCAGCTTCTCTTTTACCATTACAAATATGTCCTTACACAGTTTCCATCTCAGTGAGCAAAACTAATGATTTCACCCAAAGTCCAGGAAACTTCCCTGCATTCATTTATTGCACATTACAGTGTCTTTGTAAAAGTGCACCCAGAACACATGAGAGCAACAAACTCTGTGTCCATTTGGACTTTTATGCAAGTATAAATAGTACTTTTGGAGAATTTAAGCTATGTGTACATCCAAATAGATGCTAAGTTATACTTAAAGCTATTGTGAATAACTGGAAACAGAAATTAAGACAACTTTATAAAGTGAACATTAGACTGTAAATAGGTCAAATTTCCCTTTTGGATTCTATTACATATACAGATGATATTTTGACAAATCAATGAGGTGTTAAGTTGTTTTAGATTTCATACTTTTTTATTTGTATGTTGTTACGACAGTACATAGGCTGGAACTTCAATTTCCTTGTCTTCAAAGCAATATTGCATACTTTTCCAACCTTAAAATGGAGTTTTTCTGACTAGTTTCAATGAAATTTTGACATTCATGATGCATATTCATGGGGCAGTCGTTGCCCTGCCACTTCCTGGGCCGAAGAAACTTTACAACTTTATGTTCCAGCCTGCACATGATAGCTGTGCAATGAATTTAAACCAGAAGTCGGTCCTGCAGGTTTTGGATGTTTCCTGTTGCAGCATGTCTGAATCAGATTAACACTAGAATTACCAGCTTGACGACCATCAGGCCGTGGACTGTGGGGGGTTTCAACACATCATGACCTTCCTGCTCTTATGTAAATTCATGAGTTTACATTTGGCTTGCCAAGCCTCCCAGAATAACTCCCCCATCCAGTTTCTGACTTTCAGACCAGTTGTTTGTTGATCTACTGAGCACACTGAAGGAATTATATGTGTAATAAACTATAATCCTGAACATACATGCTTCTGTAGATCTTTATACCAGAATGTGAAGTCATTTCCAGCAAACAGCTGATAGACGACAGTGAAAAATGCTGATTTTACTTCCCTGTAAGATCAAATAAAATAATTTCAGGAGGGTAAAGCTCCATTTATTTCCAGTCTGCTTCTATCCTATGATGACTTGGGCTTCACGCTTTGGCAGACATGAGCAACAAACAAACAGAACAAATCTGAATTTTGGCATATCCCCATGAGAAAAAGCAACTAGACTTGCTACGTGAATGGAGCAGCACATAAACACTTGCCTTCTTATCTGGGATATTTTCAGCCCCACAGCTGGAATTTTAAAAATCAGAAGTCCAGGAGGAAAGTTATGGCTGCTGCTTTTTCAGCGGACCCGATGCGGCCTCTGCCCACCAGGCGAGCCTCATTTCAGGCATGGATGAGATTATTCACACCAGTTCACCACCGTACTTCTGACAAAGACACTTAGGGGGGAAAACCACCAAATCTTCCTTATTTATGATGTATGTCCTCCCACTTTGGATCTGATGTGAACGTGGATGGTTGATCAGAAAGCACGGTTCTGAGAGTCCAGAAGGGAGACAGAACCTGAATGGTGAAAGCAGTAAATGCTGTCTGGCTGAATGATCCACATGTTTAGTACATAAAATTATTTTCATGAATATTTCAAAACATGCAAAACACATATTCAATCAGTAAAAATGCAGAAATCTCCTCTCATATCACAGCAATCTACAGATTGTATAAACTACTAATTAAACTTTATGCTGAAATTTTTAATTAAAAAATTAAAAACAACGGCACAATGGCAAAGATTTCTCCTGAGAACATGGAGTTTATTTTTAATTGCAGCGGTCTACATTGTTGATTTATCTCATCATCCAAAATGAATAATTCTACTTTTCAGCTTGCCTCGCTTTCTGACATAATTGGATTTATTGTAGCTCGATTGAGCTTATAAAGAAAATTAAGAGTACTTATATGCATAAAATACATCTAAAAAAGCATGCATTCTTCATGTTTAATGTATGTTCTGTTTTGAAACACTGACAAAATTTAAAATGTGAATAAAAACTAAACTTCTAAAAAAAAGCATCTAAAAAAAAGTTTTATTTTACTTAAAGATGCAGAAAAAATAACTAGTTCAGACGTTAACATAGAGCAGTGACAGTGTTCTTGCTCGCTTGCTGCTTTTTCAAAGCTCAAACAGTATGCTGATGTTCTTGTGAACTCTGGCGTGTATTTTTATTTTGGATTCTTCAGAGAACCTCCCGTGATGTGTGACATACTTGTGGTTTTTCTCTTGTGAATGTCCTTGTGTGTTTTTTCAGCCCTGAGCAGCAGTGGGAGGATTTGTCACAGCGTGAGAAAGGATACGTGCGCTCTCTTTCTCTCTGTCTCTACTTGTCTCTGTTTAGATAGAGTTTGGACAGAATTCACACCAATAAGGTTTTGCATGTATGCACCAAGAAAGCACGAGAGCTACAGGAGCTGCACAGGTATGACTTGTCTAGGGAATGAATCCTTACAGTAAATTGGTGACTGGTGTCACTGGATGTTTTTTTGTTGTTGTTTTTTATTGCAAACAAGACAAGGACACAATAAGTGAGTGGTAGCTGTTGAAACTCCTGCTCCACAAAGTTTGGGTCAACTATGAGTACATTCATTTTTATATGGTACAGTGATTTTCTTGATCAATGTGATCCATAAACCAGACTTAAGTTTGTTTAAATGCAAACGTTGAGATGATAGTGTCTGATGAGAAAGTGAATTAAGAAACAAATATATATATATATTTCTGTGAATGAAATGGTGAAAATTATTGTAGTTTTCATCAGTGGAAAGAACAAAAACCATGATTTTGCTTCAATGGAAGGATAAATGAATGTGTTGTCATTGGGAGTCTGTGTAAACTGTGGTTGTATTTGTGAAAAAGTGGTTGAAACAACATAATTTACTTGGAAGAGTATGCTAAATATGATCTGGCTTTTACTTTTGGGTGTAATGTGAGTCTCCTGTTGATGTTGACGTCCACAGGTCTTTATGATCTGCATCAAAGTTGAAGTTGGAAGAAAAAAACAACATGCAAAAAATATCTGCAAACACAAAAATATGCTTTTATTATTTTATAACTCAAATTATGCCTTTCTTCTTCTGGGAGCGCTTCAATTTGTGAATGTGCATTTGTCATCAGCATTCATATGACATGATTGCAACAAACAGCGGTATTTTCAGAGTTACTATTTTTTGCAGCAGACGAAGGCCAAAGAATTGTTGCTTTTACAGACTTGAACTTAATTGTGATGCTGAGAAGACACAGAGTATCAATTGGCAATCTTAAAGATTATGAAGATATTGAAAACTTCTGAAAAACAAAGACAAATTCCTCCAGCTGACAGAACTCTAAAATAAAGTTGGAAAATACTTCTTGTTTTTAACAAGAAAACCACCAAAAACATCTCAAATGAGCATTTTGTACATCCAACACAGGATTATTCATTTAACAAAGTACACATTCATATGTATTTAATGATTACGAGAAAGGAAGAAAGGTCACATTAAAAAGTTTTTTTTCTGATTGATCTCACAGTTGATTCATCATTTAAACCACCTCCATAAATATACCTGGAGATCTTTACCTCTTCATGTAAATCCTGTTATGAACCCAAGAAGTAGTTAATTTTCATGCATGAAACATTTCAGTCTTGTAAGGCACTCTTTTGGATGCAATCACAGCAACTATTTAAACTCAGATAACATATTAGTCTAATGTGTGTCTCAATAAAATAAAGCTGTGGTATGACGAGTCATCAAGTGTAATGTTTGCAGTCACTCATCCTCTATTGACAGGGGTGGATTAAAAAAAAAAAAAACTGTGTCAAGGGGAATTAAAAACAGGAGGAGTGGCTTGATGGACAGATATCACTGACAGAAGCATAGATTTCTGAGAATCAAGAGGGAGACTTTTGGGTCATACAATAAGCGAAAAGCTGATTTATATATATATATATATATATATATATATATATATATATATATATATATATATATATATATATATATATATAATTTTTTTTATTTTATTTTTTTTTTTTTTTAAGCGTGAATAAAAAATATATTAAAGTGAATGTTTTTTTTTTTTTAAGGCAAATAGCTTTAAATAGTTCATATTTATTAATGCAATTAAAATAGTAATTGGCCTAATAGTTTTTAATGATAATCTTTTACCGTTTCAGCAGTACTTTTGTAAAATGAGGACTTTTTACATTATAAATGCTCAACTATTTTGATAGGTTTTAAAAGCATATTTATTCTTCTTCTTTCATTACATGTCTTCCCCCTTACTCTGGTGAAAAACAGATGCATCTGATCCGACCTGGCCGCTGCTTGGCGCCCTCTAGTGCCGGAGAGTCAGAATTGCCTGGTCGATCCGGTCTTCGTCAACCAACCAGGAAAGAGGGCTTGCCGTGATCTGGACTGAGGCGGATGAGACCAGAAACCTTTGTTCTGCCTCTCCAACCGATGCGAGAAGAAAAACGGAGAGCTTTTCCATGCATCCAGCAACATTACCCTCCTATTTAGTGGGTTTGCAGTCGCAGATGTTTGTTCTACTAATCAGAAATTAGGATAATTTATAGATAAGGTCCGTTTTTAAAAAAAACATATTTTTCCCTTCCTGGTAGCTACAAGCCGAGGGCGACATCTGGCCGTATTTTTCCAGCTATCTGCTAAATGGAAACAAAACGCGGAACTGAAAGTGGAAGCAACCGAGGTGCGTGTACCCTGTTAAAATAAAATAAAAAATCAAAACAATCACGGTATGAGTGTTTTATAAAACCCGACCTGTATGTCTGGTCTGCACGCTGCCGCGACCGTAACAGGATAGCGGAACCCTGCTTTTGTTCTCTATCAATATTCCTGCAGCGGCTCCATAACTTGATTCCTACTGATCCTGTAAGGAAGTGAAGCTTGTTTTCCATCACTCCTGCGGTCATTCAGAGGTTCGGCTAAATATCTGTGTCATGTAATTTCACTATTCATTAAACTGGCAGTAATCCAGCTGCTTTTTGCATCATGTAAAGAGGTCAGCCATAACACATGTAGTGAGTTTGATGGATGTTGCTGTCTCTGCACCTGATAGCAGCCCTGTCATGTCATTATTATACGCAGTACTTCACAACAAGTTGACTTATGCATACTGTGTTCATGTGCATCACTGAAGAACTGGTGGAGGTTGTTGACTCTGGATGCTTTTTGTGGGTAAATGTTATGTTAGTTTGCAAACAAGGGGGGTTTGTTTTGGCACAGCTGGTAAAACCTTGCAAAGATTAAAAATAGATAAGACACTTGCATCTCTGTTGTCAGGCGATTTGCAAATAACTATTCCAGATCTGGTCCACACAGGCATCATAAAGACAACATAAGCTGTGCCAGTTACAACTCAGCTATAATAATAATAAAAAGGGAGCGAGACCTTGCAGCTGTAATGTGTTTTTTATGCAACAACCAATAAAATGAGTGTTTTTTTTCCATCAGCTATGAGCAGTGTTGCATGAAGTTGGCATAGTGTTTGTAACTTAATGTCAAGCTTTGTCTTGAAGCTTTAATGTCAGCAGATAAACCAGATTTGCCACCACGTTGTTAGTACCAGCAGCCTGTTTTTATGCAGGCATCCATATTCCTTGAACAACTCAAGCCCATTCTTGTGGGTTGTCATACATCAGGACTTTGGTTGTAGATCTCTTGTGTCCTCTGGGTTGATGCTTCTGTTGGTGTATCCCTGGATGTCCGTTCCCATTGAGCTCAAGGAAACTAGAGCCCGATGCAAGCCTACAAGGCCTTTTGTTGAATTTAATCACCTTTTTCAAAAGTGCAACAAACATGTTTTGATTTATTTTAAGCTTACGTTGCTTTATCACTTCACAGGAAGTCGTAGAAATGCTGTCGCCTGTGACACGCTGGGAAACATCAACAGTAACATGTGACGTGATTTCTGTGCTCACTTCTTCATTTTCCTCTCTTCTGCTTCAGATAATGATCTTCCAGTCCGTTATCTGCGGCTTCTGGCCCCACCCTTGCAGCTTCTGTCGGCTGCAGTGTGGCAAGTTGTGCAGCAGGGACTTGTGGATCACTATGGGATGCTGGAAGAGTTTGTTACCATGGTGACAGAGCTGGTTCCCGAGCTGATGAGCTACAGCCAGAGAGCTCAGCTCATCCTGGGACTCCGAGCCAGGGTCAGTAGCATTTTAGTTTGGTTGTGCAGAAGCACGGCTTTTCCAGTGGATTGTAAAAAGGAAATTCCACGTGTCGCCTCAGTCGTGTTTTCTATTAAAAAAAAAAAAAAAAAAAAAAATGTGATCATGTTCAATTCGCTAAATGTATTTGAGCAGAATCACAACAGCCAAACATTGAGCGCTAAAAGCCTTAAATGTGACACGTTTGATTTTCATTTGCAACTAGCTGGTTCTGGAGATGTGTCGAGGGGAGAACCCGGTGGACTTACAAACTATTCAGCCACATCTGGACAGAATTAAAGCGCCGGTCAGCACTGCCAAAGATCACCACGTGAGTCAAACCATGGCTGGAAAACACACAAATGTTTCTCTGTGGCGCGCTCAGTTATTTATGAGTTGAGTTGGAATAGTTGGACCTGTTAAAGCCATTTCCTCGCATACTTGACATAGTTTTCTTTTTATGTTTTTCTATCAGATAACTATCAACCAGGTGGAAGAGTCTGAAGTGAACTTTGTGGAGCTGGTGCATTCATTACTGGAGGATCCTTCTGAAAGAAAATATTTTTTCCAGGTAGGATGTGCTTCTTTTTTTTTCTGCTTTCGCTTATGTTTTCTGAGACGCTGACCAGACTGCTTTGAGCTGACAGAAAGTCTGTGGTTACTCTGGAAACGGCTCTTTACCACAGTGGTGTGCAGAAAAAAGCTCTTGAAAGCATCAGCTCTTTGGAGCTTGACGTGCATCGGCTACGCCGGCAGAGGACCACGTTGGGTTTGCTCTGCTGTCAGCTAAGATCAGGAATGTGAAACTGCAGAGAACGTAGGCTCAACAAACTGGAAGAAACACAGCTTTGCCTGACAAATCTTGGTTTCTGCTGAGGCTTGCAGATGGTAGACGCAGAATTCAGCTCCCACTGACGAGGCCGCTTTTGGTTTAATCGTGTCGAAATTCCTTCTCGACACACTAATCTGCTATTGATTTAATTCCTCAGCATGTCTGAGTGTTCATGCTGAACATTCAAATGACTTTATGACCTTAAATGACCTTTTTATTTGCTATTTCAGACCTGAAACCCCACCTGTCATAAAAAAAAGACACGTCTTAAACATGTAATAAACATAACATAGAAGTGGAGTTCATTGATCTTTGTTGCCATCAGGCGTCTCATGTATAAAAGTCTGGATGGGATTGCAATAATTTCAACAGTAAGCCAAATTTCCATTCACACATGAAGGAAATCTACTGGGAAAAAGAAGCCAGACTCTCCTGCATCCTGGCATCATCTACCAAGCTGCATTTAAGTGATGGCTCTCGACTTGATAAGCTTATATTGAAGTGGAGCTATAGGAAACTGTACCTCTAAGGTCCTCTTATCGCACAGCTCTCCTGCTCTGCTTTCTTATAAATAGTGTCCATCGGGATTTGTGGACCTGGGCGTATACATCACCCTGACTTCCACCAACCATTTAAAGTCATTTCACCGCCATATTTGACTACATTTAACACGATTGAGCTGACTGGAGTCCTCTTCCTGCGTCCTGGATGGGCAGAACTCTCTTATTGAGATGCATGCTCCTCCTCGCCTGCTGTATCCTGCCAGAATGATCCCAATTTTATTTGCTTGGAAACTGATTAGGAAAATAGGAGGCTGGTTTAACTCATTTGTTAGGAGTAAACAAAAACCTCTCATAAAGATGTCAGTCTTTATGAGAGGGCGGGACCTACCTAATCTCAGAAAATATCCGTTTAGTGACATTTTACAAGGTGGAACTGTTTGCATCGTCCATCTGGCTGCTTATTGAAGCCTCACTGTCTGAATTACCTCTGGATTGAGAGGAAATGCTTTGACAAAAAAAATAAACGAGCAGTAAATTATGACTATTCATAATTTGTAATATTCAGTGGACTGGCAACCTGTCTAGGGTGTACCTTGCCTCCCGCCCAGGACAGGCTACAGCTTCCCCCGACCCCGAACTGGACTAAGCGGTTAAGAAAACAGATGGATAATATTTAGTAAAAGACAAATAAAAAATAGTCTGAAACCAGATTCTTGTGAATGACGATAAATTGTCTTGGAAGTTTCACATAAATTATGTAAAAGGAAAAATGACCCAAAACCATTGCGATATTACCTAAAATTAAAGCTATATATCAGATTTAAAAGCTCAATATTCATGCTATACAGCTGCCTGATAGTTATAGTATCCACTGTGTGGTTTGGCAAAACATATAAAACATCTACTAATCCAGATTAACATGCTGCAGGAAAACGCTGTAGTCTACAGATGAGATTATTATCAACCAACAGAATATTTATCAAGCTCTGTTTTTAAATCATATCAGAAGTTGAAGTCAGTAAATACACTGATAATGTGTAAAGTGCAAAATAATCTGCCACTAAACCGCATCCAGAGGTTTTTTAAATTAGAGAATAAAGATGAGGAGAAGATGAGTTTAAGACGGGAAAGAAGGCCAAAAACTTGTGGAGAAAGTATGATGAGATTGTCTGTTTTATTAAAATGAAAAGTAATGATTAGAAATATGCTAGTAAACAGTCATCAAAGTGAAGTATGAATAACGTGAAACATTAGTCGTCTCTTGTATTTTATTTCTTTTGTTTTTGCTGAAATCGAGTCAGAGACGTCATTCTGCATATTTACTTAATAAAGAACTTTCTCTCTTTAAATGTTATTTTTGATCGATAATATTTATTTATCTAGTTTTTATTGTTGTTTTGGAGGAGATTTGAAATGACCTAAATCAAGCAGTGAGATCAGCAGGAAGAGAGAATCTCGCTCCATTTGTTAACAATCCTGATTTCCTTCCAGGTAATTATAGATCCAGACTTCCTTGTTTACAATTCAACAGGCCTCTCCTGTTTACAGGATCTCTTCAAAACAGGATCTTCATGGCCTGAAATAAGATATTTCTAGAAATACAGTATTTTACAGAATGACCTTTATTGTTTTTTCAGACAAGGGACTACATATATACATATATATATATATATATACATATATATATATAGATATATACATATATATACATACATATAAATATATATTCTCTGCTGTTTAGCGGGAGGAGGCAAATAAACCGAGCCGGGTCGGGGAAATCGTTCCTGCAGTTTTCAGCCATGTTACCTTCAGAGTTTCTTCTTCACTGCTTTGTATTTTCATCCTAACACACTATTTCTATGCAGGGTGTGGCTATCAGGTATGCACTGTGGGTGGGGGAGGAGGGGAACCGGAAGGAGAAGCTTACGAAATAAAAGAAATGAACAACTTCAATTCGGCCCGAACGTTTGGATTGATCAGAGTTTTTACAGATTTACAGTAAACTTCGGGGTCTAACTACATTTCATATTGTTCATGATTCCAAAATGTACAGACTACTATCAGGACGTGGAACCACTTCACCCAGAGTAAAATAAAATGTTTCTGAGCAAGATTACCAACTATAGCTTTCACTGATGTTGAAATCTCTGTAATCAGAAATCTGTTATTTTGTTTAAAAAGAGCCAAGTCCATCAGACGTGTCTGTTTTGCTCTCAGGGGATTTTGTGTTCTTGGCACCTAGAAATTCAGGCAGACCTGGGAGTGAGAACTGGAGGGAAGAACTCTGGGAAAATCCTAGAAGAACAGCATGTTGAGTTGTTCAGGGGCACAACAAGAAAACATGTAATAAAGAGTGTGTTTAACTCCTGACCGTCTCTACAAATCTCTCACTGTAAGTCTTCCCAGCGTGTTCGTTGGCTGTGGACTCTGGAAGCATGCTGAATATCCACATGTGTAAAAAGAAAAAAAAATCTCGTGGATTTCTCATAAAGTTCCCAGACCAGAGTGTCTGGCTGTGGCAGGGTAATAATGGAGCACATCCTGCCAGACTTCCTGACCCATGTAGGTCACTCCAAGACAGATGTGGAGCCCCTTCTGGCGTCATTTCAGTGTTTTGATCAGAACCAAACTTCTCACACCGGAGCGTATTTAGCTTTGATTATGGCAGCTTTTGCTGTGTTTCAATAATTTTCTGCAGTGTCGCAGGACTTATTTCCACCCGGTGTTGCTTTTTTTTTTTTTTTAGTATTGGTGTTGGAATGGGAGAGTCCGATCACAGTGCAAAACCTTCTCCAGCACATCCTAATGTTTCTCAATGGGGTTCAGATCTGGACTCTGGTGGCCAATCTATGCCTGAAAATGGTGTCTTCTGCTCCCTGAACGACTCTTTTTTTTTCAGCCCAGTCATTCCTTGTACTGTCATCTTTAAATATACCTGTGTCATCAGGGAAGAAGAAGCGCATTGATGCATAACCTGATCATTCGGTGTAGTCAGCTGACCTCCTCCTTTGGTTTCCTAATGTTGCTGAACGTCGACCTGACCAACTGCAGCAGCCCCGGATCATAGCCTGTTCCCACTAGGCAAGATGGTTGCATCAGTCCGGGACAGGGTCAATCAGGACTATCAGACCGCATGACCTTCTTCTAAGGCTCCAGAGTCCCGTCTTTATGCTCCCTAGCAAACTGAAGCCTTTATCTCCAGTTAGTATCACTGATTAGTGGATTTCTTCTGGCTACACAGCTGTTTACTCCCAGTTCCCTTCACATTGCTCATGTGTAAAGGCCTTTACTTCCACTATTAAACAGTTCCCAGTATCCTTCCAGTTGTTCATGATGCATTAGATATTCCTAATCTAACTGTAGTCATTTCTGCAACCTTAATAGATTTTTTTCTCTCTGGTTGATGCAGGCAAATGATTATCTAATAAGACCCTTTTTTTTGGCCAGGCAGTGTCTGTTCATCTTAAAAACCTGCAGGAATCACATGCAGCACTCATATCCAAAGCTATGCATGAGTTTGCACTGATTATGCAACATGATGCTCATGTTGGCTCATTTCTCTGTTAACTTGCCTGCTTCTGTCTTGCAGGAAATCTTCCCTGTGTACTTCGGCCCTAAGTACGATGCAGCACTCGAGATGCTGGTGTGGGAGTTCATATCAAGAATGGATGAGCTGCTGCCTGTTCCAGACTTCACACAGGTATTGTGTGACTGAACTCAAGCTTTAAATCGACTGTTGCATGCTGGTAATAACACGAGTTACGTGAAAGAAGGAAATCCACCGTTTTGTTTTTTTTTTTTTTTTTTTTACACCTCATTGCAAAATAAAACTGATCTGTCCCCAGATCATGACGTTCTCAGACAGACAGGTGTTTTGCAGCTCAACAGGGTCATGCTTCTGCACAGGGAACCTAAACAGAGCTGTAAATCTACAACACAGTGGCTGAAAAACAGAGAGTCCAGATAATGCAGTGGTTCAGTCAAAGTCCAGCCCTCAACCTGACTGCCATGCTCCAGGACCCGGAGCAGAAGCAAATAACCCCAAACCAAACATTTTAGAGAAAAGGGACAAAAATCCCCTCTCCAATGAGGTGAGGGACCGATACAGTCATAATGATTAACTGAAGGTATTTCTGCTAAACGTGCTGCTGAAAGTTGTTCATCTCAGGTTTTTCTCAAAATATCTGAGTTTTGGCTCAGTTTATATGAACTAGATGACATAGTAGAGGAGCATCCTGCATGTTGGTGATCTGATGGGGTTCATAGGAGCTAATTCTGAAACATATTAGGGAGAAGATGATTAAAAAAAACCTTAGAATTGACCAGAAGGTGTGAACTTATAATATCACATAGAAAACTTGTTTGGTTTTCATTACCCAGCGTATTCTTATCTAGCGGTACTTCTGTGTACTTTTATACGAGCGCATGACTTTGCTTTTGCCTCTAAGAGTCGGGTACAGTGTATATATTTGTTATTCAGCTGTTTTTATCTTCACAAACCTGCTCTGAGCAAACAAACTGAGCAGCTGTTTGCAGCTGAATCAGGATGGGGGGGTAAATAACCTGTGACTTATTATTCCTCTTTACCTGTCTTGGCTCTGAGCCACGAGTAAAAACACATGAAGCCACACTGGTAGCGATCAGAAACAAGCAAGATTTATTTCATGTTATGATCTCTCCTGTCAGCTGGCCACTTTGCTCAGAGATGCTCCATCATTCCTCGATGACTGTTTACAATCCCTTTTCCCGCCGGAGGACATGAAGGCTGTACTTGAACACCACAGAGGCCTCGGCCATTTCGAGGAGAAAGGTACTGGACGCCCGCGGCGATGGCAGATATGTGAAGTTCCATCATTTTGCCACTTTATCTTCCTCATGCTTTTCATCCTCATCTGCAGATCCAAGATTGTTACCGATGGATGACTGCATCCTGTCCTCCCTCTCACTGCCTCCTGGGACCAGACCTGCCATGGACCAGGCCTCCTGCTCACCTACCCTCACAGACCCAACCCCTCCAGAACACAAGGCACTCCTCGGCCCTTCTGTCAACACCAGCAGCCTGGAGAAGCCCATCAGGAAGAGCTCGGATGCGATCAGCCAAAGACTGAGGGAGATGAGGGATTCTGGGAGCTGGCCGCTGCCGCTGAGAGGCGGCGGGGACACTTCCCAGGAGCAGACAGCGCAGAACTCAACACGGTCATGCGATGACACCATAGACCTCACGATGTCCAGCGAGACCATGGGCATGGCTTCACAGGCCGGTGAGAGTAACCAAAGGGCAGCTCAAAGTCTGAGGAAGAGGAAACTGAGCGGAGGTGTGGAAGTCCCTGCAAAGCAGCCTTCGCAAGCGTCGGCTTTCCTGTAAGATGTGTGAAAATGTATATATTACACATAGAAACATCCCTTTTCTCTTCATGCATCTTTTATTTACTTTTCTCAGAGCAAACTTTGGATGAACTTAACATTTCCTTCGCTTTTTATGTAGCATCTTCCTCAGTATAACACTTTGATCCCTCAAGAACTCGGACTGCAGATCAAATCAGAGCAAATGTGTCTCTTTCAATGTTTGCAGGGATTCCTCGGTGGATGATGACAATTCAGGCGAATCTCCTCTGATCTCCATTTGGGGAGAATACACAGGTTTGTGCCGTTCATGCACGTCTCAGTCAGCGCCTGTTTTGTTTCCGTCTCACCGCAGCTTCAGCTGACTCTTCCCGTCTAATTTCAGACTCTCAGGAACATTCCTTCCCGCTTGTAATGGACTCAAAGGTTCCCTGGTCGGATGAGGAGACGCTGCATCTGCTTGACATTTGGGGGAAGGACTCTGTGCAGCGTGCTTTGAAGGGCTGCTTAAAAAACCGTCACATCTTCACTCAGATCGCGCAGAAGATGGCAGAGAGGGGCTACATGAGAACGGTGGAGCAGTGCCAGACGAGGATCAAACGACTGAAGAAGTGCTTCCGCCAGAGCAATAAGTGAATATGAAATCTAAAAGTTTAGCGTAAACTCACTGGCATTTGTCTCATAACTCTTAAACACAACCTCTAAGAAAAAAGCATGAAATCCTTCATAAAAATGGGTCTGTGTGTCTCTGTGATCCGCTACCAGAGGGAGTTCCAGGCTGGAGCATAAATTTTACTCCAAGCTGGAGCAGATCCTCGCCTCCTCGGCTTCCTCGGCTGTTCCGGAGCTCACCTACGACGTCGAAGAAGTCATCGATGAAGACGAGTCCCAAGACGGGGATGATGACTTGCAGTTCCTCGGACAAACTGGCCCACTGGAAATCGGTACGCTGTCACAATTTTGTCATCAGTTTAAAAAGCGCTGCTGCTGTGAGTTTACTGTTAATGCGGGGTTTTTTTTGTTTTTTTTTTTAGCTTTGTTTTTGTTCTCTTAACTTGAATAAAAGGGTTCAAATCTCCTCTTGATGAAATTTAAAAAGAGAGGCCAGATCGCGCAGCATTTTTCTCAAAACATTGGGAAAATGCTGCATGAAATGTAAATAAAGGATGTTGCAATGATTTGCAAAGCTCAGAAACTTATATTTTATTCACAACAGACATAGGTGTTAAAACTATTTGCTCATTTTGAATCTGATGGCAGCAGAACGTCTCTAAAAAGGTGGAACAGGGTGATGTTTAGCATTGTGCAACATCCCCTCTTCTTGAACAGCTTTAACACCAGTTGCTGGACTTGAAGGAGATGAATCTTGTCCCGTCTGGTCTGATGCAGTTTTTGATGGGGACATCTTGTTATGATGATATTGTGAGCGTCTGTAGATGCCAGGTGTTCAGAGTGGCTTCAGTAGAAAAGCCTGTTGGTACAAGTTTCTTATCTCCTGCTGCAAAGTGTCTCTGGAGTGAAAACAACTACTATAACCCTCCCCCCTGCAAGAATTTGTCATTGTAAACCTCACTCTGGGGGTCCTACACCAAGAGATCACAGTGTGATGATGTTGGGGAAAGGGATGCATATAAGCCACATATGTAATTCTAAGCTGAATGTTAGACTTGTCTGCTGGCTTGTGTAAACTCCATGCAGCGTGTAAAAGGTATTTAACCTTCTCACTGAGTGTCTGATTTTTCTCCAACAGTTGTCTAGCTCCTCAGCAGGGACCTTTATTGCAAGATGTTTTTTGGGTTTTGTGAGGCTTGAAATGTTTTCTGTTGGTGAAAAGGCTGACCTGCAGACAGACCGTTTCAGCACCAGCCTCTACTCCTGTGAAGTCATGCTGTTGTGATGGAAGCAGGATGTGGTTTAGCGTTGTCTTGCTGAAACTTGCAAGGAGTTCTCTGAAATAGATGTTTTCTGGATATATAAAGGTTGAAATAAAACCTTTATGTACTTTACAGCATTGATGAAGCCTCACAGATGTGGAAGTTGCCACAGGCTTTTAATGCAGCCCCATACCATCAGTGATGCAGGCTTTGACAGTCTGCTAATGACTAGCTGGATGCTCCTTCTCCTCTTTAGTCTGCAGGACATCCATGCTTTCCAAAAAGAATTTCAAACTTTGCTCCATCTGACCACAGCACAGTTTTCTACTTGGTCTCTGACCGTTTTACATCAGCTTTGGCCCTGAGAACACTGTGGCTTTTCTAGATTTTCTTTCACTTTTGCCTAATAGAGCTTTAACTTCCATTTGTGAACATAAGGAAAAATTGTGGTTTCTAAGCGTGATTCCATGCACTGATTTCTCTTTGAGAATCTTTTTATAATACAGTACCATCTGAGGGTCCAAAGATCCAAACCATCTAGGTTTTACCTTCCCCCCATGTCCCCAGCACACAGAGATTCCTCCTGGTTTTCAGAATTTTTTGACAATATGAAACGCTGTATATGGTGAAATCTTTAGTCTTTTTTTATTCTATATTAAGGAAGTTTTTGGATGAAAATTTACATCTGAGAGGCTCTGCCTCACTATAATGCCTATTTTATACTGTTACGTTACTGAGCTGTTGCCAGTTTTACTAATTATTATCAAAGCCTCTTCCAGTTTTTGATTTATGCCAATTACTTTTTCAGCCTTTTGTTTCCCCTTTTCTTACTTTTTAAAGATGCATTGCGACCATCAGATTGAAAGCGAGCTAATAATTTTCATAAAATGGTCAAACATCTCAGTTTAAACATGTTATGTTGTTTATCTTCTATTGGGGTTAAAATAAGGGTTCATCAGATTTAGTAAATCATTGTATTTTGTTTTGCTACATTTTACACAACATCCCAACTTTTTGGAGTTGGGGTTGTAAAATATGACAAAAAGAAGCAGTAATGTTGGACTATAGACACTAAGGATAAAGGAGAAAAATGCATATCGAGTATAAAATGGCAAAACTAACACAATACTTCTTGAACTGTATAGTATGATTAAGTTAATAATGTCTACTCTGACTATTTAGAGATAAAGTTTTCCATTTTTTTTTAAAAAGTATTTTTAGAAACTCAATGTTTTTACCTTTTTCACGTGAAGTGACAGCCGAAACATGTCAAAATGATAAAACTCTACTTCTATTAATACTCTTTGTCAGAAAAAACAAAAACAAAACATGTTTATGTGTTGGAAAATATTTCATGGTTGTGTCAGAAACAGATTTTCATATTTCTGTTATAAGGGACTAGAAGTGTGCCTTGGACAGACTTGGAGACTTTGACCCTGATCACCATATGGGGTGCCGACAAGATGCAGCAGGAGCTGAGAGGAATGCACAGAACCGGACACATATTTTCCGCCATATCCAGCAAGATGGCCTCCCAGGGCTTCTCCCGAACCCCCGAGCAGTGCCAGACAAGGCTGAAAAGATTAAAAACAAACTTTAGGCAGTGCTACCAAAACAAGTGTGTATGATTTACAATGAAAATTACACAAGAAAAATTCAGATTTTTAAATACTTTATATACATCTTCTCTTTTTTTTAATGCTTACATTTCAGCCTTAAAGGACAAGAACAAGTTAGATGCAAGTTTTACAACGAACTGGGGAGGATTTTGGTGAAGGACTTCCAACCAGTGCTGGAGCTGGATGAAATATCAGAAGAGGCTCCGGACCAGGGCTTCCCTTCCTTCGGTCACCCAGACATTGGTAAAGTGTCTCTACTGGTTTTTAATATTCTGTTTTAAACTTCCACTGTCGCCTCGTGCATGCTCAGGATGGAGGATTGGATGGATTGAAGGCTGTGAAGTGCTATACAAAGAAAACTGAATTGAATTAAATATGTGGGACTAAAGATAAGCCATGAATTTTGAAAACTGTAAATCAGGGAAATGCAATTCAATTTTCAATTCAATATATTTTTATTTAAAAATAAAAAAATAAAATTTAATATCAGCCCTGCTTATGTCAAATCATGGGATAAAACATCTTAGGCACATAAGTCTAAGACGTTCCAGACCAGGGATGCCCAAAGTCGTCCACAAGAGCCGCTGTTCTGCAGGTTTTCTATGTATCTCTGTTCCAACACACCCAGATTCCATTAAATGGATCCAACATCCAGACAAGTTCTGCACAATGACCGATTAGTTTGAATCGGGTGTGTCTGAACAGGAATTCATGGAAAACTTACAGGATTGTGGTCTTTGAGGACTGGAACTGGACACCCCCGTTCCAGACTGTTGAGGAAAAAGAAAAGATTCACTCTTGTTCAGTGTTATTACCTATGATGTCCAGCAGACTGTCTTCATATCAGCGGTAGCATAAAGACAAGCAGCAGAGCGCTGAAGCTCTTTCTTTGACTTGGTAACGGAGAGATGTGGCCAAGAAATCTAAAAAGTCACGTTTGAAATGTTTGACTTCCCAGTTGGAAGTTGAACAGATAACCAGAGGGTTAGCTGGCTCCAAATGGTAAATACCCAACTGCTGGTAAACCTCTGGGTGGAGTAGAAGAATTTGAGTTCACTTAAAGGACAATTGCTGTGAGAAGCGCTCCTTACCTACAAATCTGTCTTTGCAGTCATTCACGATCACGTCCTCACTCAGACTAAAGGTATCTTATCAGCTAAGGATCAACAACCGCCATAAGTACAAACAAAAATGGAGACATCACCTCCTTTTTAGGTGGATACTTTTCATTTTTTCATTTTCAGGTCACCAACCTGCCAATTTATCACCTAAATACTGCCCAGTGAAATATTCCAGTTCCAGTATCTTTACCTCCTTCTCTTTCCTGTCAACTCAAGTCACCATTTTTTGTTGTTTTGATTTTTTTGTTTTATTTTTCAGTCATTTTAACACGTTCAACCAAAGCAACTGCGTTGTGAGAAGTGATCAATTAAGCATAGAAATGAACCTAACATGCATGTCTTCTGGGTGGGTGGGAAGCCAGAGTACCTGGGGAAAAACCCACGCATACATGGGAAGAACATGCAAACTCCACTCTTTTCAACCCCTGTTGTAGCATCGCCTCTTCTCTAACATCTGTCTGTAAACGTCACCTGGAAATATTCCCACATCACTCCTGTCCTGCGCTCACGACACGGCTCCCAGTCCAGTTCAGATTTCACTTCAAAATCCTGCTGTTTGGTTTTTCCTCTATTCATTAACTCTTTATTTGTGCAACATGTTGACTCCCCACCAGCCCAGTAGAGCCTTGCACTCCTCGCGGCAACACCTGCTGGTGGTCCCACCATCCAGGGGTGAACAGTGATCGTGCCTTTGCAGGGGCTTGTTCTGTTCCTCATTTTAATCAGCTCTGTTTTAGTGTACTATATATTTATTTTGTTTTTATTTCTAATTTATTTATTTTTATTATGTGTTTTCATCTTTGTCCAGCACTTTATCAACTGTAGTTGTAATAGATGTAATATTACATGCTTTATTATAATAGAGCTTTATGAATAGAATTTGATTGATTGGTTGATTGATTGATCTGGGAAGTGAGGAGACCAGTAGCTGGAGCTTCAGGAGAGCATTGTTGTCCCATCTGGTCTGATGCAGGATTCCAGCTGCTCAACTGGACCTTCATAGCTGGATTATTTATTTATGATACTCCAAATGGTTCCTGTTGGTTGAAGGTCTGGACTGCAGGCAGGCCAGTTCAGTACCTCGACCTTTCTGCTGTGAAGCTTTGCTGTTATGATGGAAGCAATATGTGGTTCAGGATTGTCTTGATGAAATCTCCAAGGTCTTCCCTGAATCTGGAGTCATCTGGGTGGGAGCAGATGCTGATCTAAAACCTTCATGTACGATTTAGCATTGAGGAGTTGTAGTTGCCAACAACAAAAGCTTTAATGCAACCATTTACCTTCAGAGGTGCAACATGGATGATCCCTCTCCTCTTTAGTCCACGGGACACTTTGTCCACGCTGACCAACAGGAATTTCGGGTTTCAATTTTATCTGACCAGTTTTCCACTTTGGTCCAGAAAAGACAACTAGATCGTGTTTATATTTTACCTCTCTGTGTGATCCTGATTTAAGCTCTTTTTGTGGATTACACGGTAAACTTGCGTTCATAGAGAAATTTCTGTCATCGTTCCTGGTCCAGTGCAGCAGTTTCTAGTCAAGAGCCAATCCTGTTTTAATACAGGCCTGCCTGAAGGCCCCTGTATCATTTCACCTGTATAGAAATGCTGTTGTGATGGATACAACAGCATTTCTATTAGCATTGTTAGCATTGTCTTGCTGAACTATGCAAGGCCTTCATGTTACTGACCTGTTGCCACTTAAACCAACTAGCTGTAAAATGCACCTGATTACTTTTCCAGCCTTTTGTTGCCCCTGTTGGTGTTTTTTTAAGACGTATTGCTGCGATCAAATAAAAAAAATAATAAGCTAATTACATTAAAATGTCAGTTTCAGCATCTGATATGTTGTTTATTTTACACTGAGAATAAAGAAATATGGGTTTAAGAGATTTGCAAATAGTATTCTGTTCTCATTTACATTCACACACCATACCTTTTTTGTTTATTAAGGTTGTAGCTGGTCATTAGAGAGGTTTCATTGTGTGATACTAAGATTACAACAATAACCACTTAGTAGTATAGTGAGACTGGTCCATATTCACTGGTTATTTGGGAAAGTGCTGCTCCTCTATACAGCTCTTAATTACTTTTTTTGACTTCAAGACAACATTAAGAAAGAAAAATAAATGAACCAGCTCTATTTTTTTTGCATAGCCTTGAGTTGAAACAAGTTAAATATCATTTTATTACATATTTTTATGCTGACATTTTTTAGATCAGTCATGCATTGTTTATACACGTATTAGTTACACTGCTATAAATCTGTTCCAGCTTTTATTTACACTTGTCCGTTTGTCTCCCAAGAGTCTGCAGTGGGAGTGCAAGAAGACAGAAAGAAAGTGCCGTGGTCTGACAAAGAGACCATCATCCTACTGGAGATCTGGGGAGACCAGCAGGTAAAGCACATTATTTTAGGCTTCTTACAGTTAAAGCCGTAATTCACTCCTCTGGATCCAGCCTTCCTTGCTGTTATACGTGTGTGATTCACAGCTATGATCTCCATGTAAGCTATCGCCACATTTATTTTAAATTTCACCTGCTTTGAGGTCCAGCAGTGCCTCAGACGCTACCCGCACAACGGTCACATCTTCACGGAAATATCAGACAAACTCAGTGCCCACGGCTACTCCCGCAGCCCAGAGCAGTGCCACACCAGGATCAAACGTCTGAAGGCGAACTATCGCCAGTGTAAAGAAAACATGAGGTAACAAGAAACTAAAATGTTCATTTTAAATCTTTCATTGCCAACATTTCGTGCTCACAGACATGATTTTAATACTTCCAGCTCATCCGGGACGGATCGAGTGGACTTTAAATTCTATGATCTGATGGAGCAAATTCTGGATAAACAGCCGTCAACATCATCCACGATGATATCAGACTCCATAGAAATATCAGAAGAGTCCAACGGAGAGTCAGTAACTGAAAGAGGTAAAATGTCTCCTTTTCCTCCTTTCATTATTAACACAGCGCTCTGGAAGTAAAAATGAAAGAACTTAGTGTGTTTGGTTGAATATTTCTTTTTTCAAACAAAGCTTCGAGACGATAAATCGTCTCGATGGAAAGTTTGTTTACTTCCTTTTTAAGTGGCGGCGCATTTATAACCAAAATGCATTTGTGTGATGAGTAGCATAGCATAGCTTCTGGGTTGTAGCCATGCTTATGGCAATGACTGGAGGCTATCTCGGTGCAGAAGCAGTGACCAGCATGAGGACTTGGTGCTGTGCAGTCGTATCTGTGTATGGTCTTTACCAATCCAATCATCCAGTCCAACAAACCACACCAAACAAAAGTCTATAGCTAAATAAACACTCAGCAAATAAATGATTAATGTGAATGTTTTGGTCTTGCAGCAAATACATGCTGATAATAAAGAGTATTGTATGTGGAGGATAGGAACTATGTACAGTGTGCTCAGAAGTGAAGGAAACCTTTTTCTCCCCTTTTAATAATTATAGGGGTGAGGAATCGAGTCGAAAAAATTGAATATTGGGATTTTTTTGCTTCACAATTTTAATTTTTTCTTTTGTTGTTGTTAAAAAATCTTTTTTTTCCCCAAATAAATAAAAAAAATCTGGGTTCTCTGGCTTCCTCCCACCGTCCAAAGACATGAATGTTAGGTTAACTGGTTACTCTAAATTGCCCCTAGGAGTGAGTGTGAGTGGTTGTTTGTCTCTGTGTGGCCCTGCGATGGACTGGCGAGCTGTCCAGGGTGTACCCTGCCTTTCACCCAAAGCCTGCTGGGATAGGCTCCAGCTTCCCCGCGACCCTTCATTGGACTAAGCGGTTAGGATAATAAATGAATGAATGAATCTTGGGCATGATAGCGGCAGAATGATGATCTGGCTACTGTGTTGTTTTTCCTAACTGAAATTAGGAAAAATGACGAGCAAAAAAAGTTTTGTACTTTTTTGTTTTTATTTTACAAAATATCAGCAATATCGAAGAATCGTGAGAATCGCAATTTAAATCGAATCGGCACCCAAAAATCGTAGTCAAATCGAGACGAAAGCATCCCGTCACAGCCCACCAATTGGTGGTCTATCTGGTTAAACTGGTGTTAAACACGTCTTTGGAAACCCTGAATATTTTACAACAAAGTAAACAACTTGTAAGGATTGAATAACAACTTAGCTTGTGGGTAATGCCTCCAAAAGATGTGCCAAAACCCTCCTGCATTATTCTCCTGTTGGCATCCACTGTTGTTTTAGTTGCTTGGCGGATTGGATCGTTGCATTCTCCCGTAGTAACGAGGAAAAAAAAAAACAAATATTTGACATTTTTACACTTTCTAGTGTGCACAAGATCTAAACGTTGCCACCACAGCTTGGTACCTCCTCTTGATGCTGCTCACCAGCCTGAACACAACATCTTATTCCCACTACCAGCAGCTGTTCAAGCCAACCAATGTGGTTGTTCACACTGGAGCATACAGAATGTCCAAGCTGACCCCAAACGTAGAAGCTCACGGAAGGTCATTTCGTCTCTTCACTCCCAAATTCTGGAGGTTCTCAGTGATCATCCTGTTTTGTGGGGGAGAGTGTTGTTATCCTGGCAGATGAAGTTTGGTTACAAATTCTGGAGATAAAAATCACCGCTTCAGAATGTGTTTCAATTACATGCAAATCTGCTGCTCGAGTGAATAACAGGAGAATATAGCAGGGAGTTTTGGCACATTTTTGGGGGGAAACTATTAGGGCTGTGACGATATACTTTGGTCCTGATTCGATTCGATTCCGTTTTTTTTGGGTGCCGATTCGATTTAAATTGCGATTCTCACAATTCTTCAATATCGCTGATTTTTGTCGATTAAAAACAAAAAAGAAACCTTTTTTTTTTTTTTTCTTGCTTGTCATTTTTCTTGATTTCAATTAGGAAAAAACAACACAGCAGCCAGATCATCATTCTGCTGCTATAATACCAAAGAAGACAAGTAAAAAGATCAATAAAACTAATAAAAATGACAAATATTTTATAATGGATTATTTTTATTTGAAATTTTTTTAAAAACTGAATTAAAGAATCTATTTTAAAATTGTGAAACAAAAAATCCCGATTTTAGATTTTTAGATTTTTCGATTCGATTTTCCCACCCCTAGAAACTATCAATGTTTAGTTCTGTTGAACTCATCCTACAAACACACAATTGTTACAATATTTACGCTGTTGTAATGATGACTGATCAGGCTTTCCAACACTTATAATACAACAGTTATTACTGCTGTATTAAGGAGAACTAATGAGTTAATATTAGTCACAGTAGTCACATCAGAACTATAGTAGCTCATCTCGATGTTAAAAAAGACCCTGCTGGGCTGCATGGTATGGTATGTAATCCACATGTTCATTTGCTAATGAACTAAAATAGGAAACAAGTTATTTTCTGCTCTATTGTTTCATCATTTGTACCAAAAACTAGTTCTGACACAGCTTTTGTGTCTATAATCTAAGACGAAGAAACCAACGCGTCAGCAGAAAAACCTGCGACCAGCTCGTGGTCAGACGAGGAGACCCTGGCACTCATCAACATCTGGGGAGAAGAAGACGTTCAGAAGGCTCTGAGGGGTTTCGTGCACAACGGGCACGTTTACGCTGAGATCTCGGAGAGAATGCAAGACCTCGGCTTTTCCAAAACCTCAGAGCAGTGCCGCTGGAAAGTCAAGTCGCTGAGGATCAACTTCCGGCAGTGTTACGACAGGAAGAAGTGAGATGAGTCTCTCTGCTTCCGACCTTCTCTGCCTTTTTAATCCAACGGGAACTTTAAACACCTTCTGTGCTTCATCTTTTCACTCTTTCTAGAAGCGGGAGAAAAGTGGATTATAAGTTCTACCACCAGCTGGAGCAAATACTGGGACAGGAGGCCATTTCTCTTGATGAATACGATGAAAAAGATGAACAAGAAGACCAGGATCAAGGTACAGTCGACATGTTTCACACGACTACAGACGACCAAGAGGTCTTACATCTTTGTATATGCTACGTCTGCCTGCAGGGCTTGCAGACGGCGTGAACGCCCCGTGGACAGAGGAGGAGACGGTTGCTCTCATTGACGTGTGGGCTGCCGACAGCGTGCAGCACAGCCTGAAGACCTGCCACCGCAACGGCCACGTTTATGCAGAGATAGCAGAGAAAATGGCCACCATGGGTTACCTGAGGACGGCGGAGCAGTGCCAGACTCGGATCAAAAGGCTGAAGAAGGCGTATCGGCGAAACTGCAACAACCGGAGGTAAATAAAAGAATAAAATAAAACTACTCGCCATGGGATTAAAGTGGGATGTTTCCCAGCTGACTTTAGGTTCATTTTTTTCTAGAAATGGAGGCCGGCCAGCTGTGTTTCGATACTTTAACCTTCTCGCCCCGGTGCTCGGTGACCATTCTCTGTTAGCGGATGTGGACAGCACCATGATTGATGCCAACGTCGAACCACTTCTGGACAGTGATCCTCTTTTGTGTAGGTTTAAACACATTCAGATCTATTTGTGCTGCATTCTGTAGAAATGTCCGACAATGATTCCCACCGGTTAAGCTCTTGTCTTCTGTTGTAGACGAACAACCCTCGACCAGCCACCTCCTCGCCGACATGAGCAGAAAGACGCCCTGGTCGGAGCTGGAGACTCGCACTCTGCTGGAAATCTGGGGTGAAGATGACGTCCAGCTCACCCTGAGGGGCTGCCTGAAGAACCGCCATGTGTTTGAGTACATCTCCGAGAAGATGAGCAGCCATGGGTTTATACGGACCACAGAGCAGTGCTACACCCGCATCAAGCGCCTTAAATATGGCTTCGTCCATGAAAAGTTAGTGCTCCCACAACAGAGAATTTCAGTTCTTCTACTCTGTTCCCAGTTTTATACACCAGTTTAATATCATTATTTAGGTTGTAAAGAAGTGAAAGTGTCACTTGACGTTTTGCTGCGTAATAATATCAAACAACCTCTTTAAATAGTTTCCTTTAAGCTCATCAGGAAAGCGATTCTCAGGCTTGTCTGAGCTTGTCAGCAGTGATGTAAAGAGACAAGAATAACAACACTAGTTTATTATGTTTACAGCAGACAACCACAACACAACTGTTCAGCATATTTAAAAGAATTTCAGTGAAAAAGACAAATCTGTGCGACGCAGCCTTTTGTTTTTACCCGTAGAAGATCTGCATATCCTCCTGACTACCAGGGAAAAAAAATGTGTAACTACAAATGTTCACATTGCTTAAACTTTTAAATATTGTGGTAAAATATAGTTATATTTATCTAAGAAATGATTTAATGTGTTTATAAGATATTCAATGAAAATATAACTACAAAATTTCAAGTAAAAATCAGCACAAAGACAAGTATTATGCTCTTCCCATAAAACATGCTTGTTGCAATGGAGGCCATTTTTCTTGAAGAGAGAAAGAAAGTTCACAAAGCCCCAACCCCACAAATGAGGTACCATTTAAAAGCACTAAATGTCCTCTTTAAAGACCAAAAGGTGTTAGTTCAGTAGCATTCAGGGAGATTAAAATATTTAGGTTTACAAAGGTCCTTCATAGAGGACAAATTGAACTACTGGTAGTCAGGAGGATATGAGAGTTTGCTGATGTTCCTGCGCCTGTAAGGAATCATAAAATATTCCTGGATCCAGGCAGCAATTCAGATCACTGCCAAAATCTAATCACATGTTCCTTATTGCATTTTGGAGTTTACCTGAAAATTTAATCAAAATGCGTCCATAAAGTTTTGAGTAATGTTGCTGATGAGAGACGGAGCAACACCGCTGTAAACATAACCTTCGCCTTGGTGGAAGTCATAGTTTGGATCACACTGCATGTTGGTTGGTTTTGTTCCATCTCAACAGGATCATCACTAATTATCCACATATTATCCCGGAAGATGAATTTTATTTCTAATTTCAGGGAGGAATTTAAATTCTTCAACGAAATGGACAAAATCTTCAGGAAGGACCTGAAGGTGGAGAACTCAGTTGAGGACACGCCGGTCCCAGAGGAAGTTGATGACGGTTCTCCGGACCTGGACCAGATGAAAGGTGGAGACTAATTACAAAACATCTGTTTGCAGATACTTTCACTCAACAAAAACTTAGTTTTTTTTTTTTTTTTTGCGTGGTTTTTTTCTGACCCGCAGGCTCGTCTGTCCTGCTCGCCGCTGGTAACCAGTGGGTGTCTGACAGCTCTAAGCTGACGTGGGGCGACGAAGAAACCGAGGCCCTTCTAGACATTTGGGGCAGCGAGAACATCCAGGACAATTTGAAGAGCAGCACTAAGAACAAACGCATCTACACGCAGGTGTCCCAGGTCATGACCAGCCAGGGATACCTGCGCACGCCGGAACAGTGTCAGTCCAGGATAAAGAGGCTGAGGGCCAACTTCAGGCACTTTCTGGAAGGCCGACAGTGAGCGTTCAACATGTTCAAACCCCAAAGTAGATTGGATTAACCTTTTAGCCATATTGTTTTTCTGATTATTTCTGAATTTCTCTGTCATGTTTTGTTAGAGGAGAGAGGCAGGAGTGCAAGTTCTTTGACCGGATGGTGCGGATATTTGGGAACAAGTACGTAATGAACTCCGATCCATTGCCTGACGATGCAACTGAAATCGCAGGTAAGGTCGGCAGGATTACTATTGTTTTAGCATGACTAGAGTTGTTCAATATATATATATACATATATATATATATATATATATATATATATATATATATATATATATATACCAATATAAATCTGGTATTGGAAATGCCAATAATTTGGTACCAATAATACAGGTATTTTTGGAGCGAGTTGTGCCAAAAAAAATAAAAAATTTTGGAAAAACTATACATGAGATGTCTTATATTTTGTCATTTTGAGTTAAAGGAGACGTAGCTGAAGAGGTTGGTGTATAATATCTGTATTTTGTGTAAAAGTTGTGTCATTAAAAAAGTAAAAACTGATATCGATAACTTCCAATATTGCATTTTAATGTCGATATCGGCCGATAATATTGGTATACTGATAAAATTGGACATCTCTAAAGATTACACATCATCTCATCGGGTCATCCAAGGTTGTTTGTTTTTTTAGGGTGAAGCACAAACTGCAGCTCGTCGCTTTAATATCCAAAATGTTTCTGTCTTACTTCAGAGTCATGAAATCGCCCGTCGTCAAGACGACGCAGCAGCCAGAGACGAACAAGGATCTACAAGAGGAACATGAAACAAGGACATTAACGCTGTGATATCTACTGCTGTTTGTTTGTTTACCTTCGACAGAACAGAGCTGATCCAAGCTCTGTGTATATACTTCAAATACTTTTCATTCTTCAGACACTAAGACCTCCTTCAGGTTGAAATGTGTGTTTGTGTGTGTGTGTCCCTCAACTAGAGTGTTTTGTGATTATTAATAACAGAGCCATGGCACACGATGCTCAGGGCTTGAGGGACAAAACTGAGTGAAGGCCACACTAAATGCAGTCCGCCTCCACTAGAACATGTTATTTTCTAGTGATTATCGTTTTTTACTTGAACTTTAAGTGAGTCATGCAACTAGAGATGGAGGCAAGTTACCGTAACCACGGCCTCACTTTTTGTTTTTATTTTAGTCTTAATTCATGGCCAATACATGAAACCTGCGTGTTGGAAGGTAAATTCTGTAGGTTCATTTTCATCCTGTATCCAGTGTGAGTTCATCTTGTCCAGAGTTTTATTTATTTAAATTATATATGGATGTTTTCCAAAGTTTTTAGTATTTAAGTGTTATTGAAAAACATTTGTGCCACAAACCCGTCAAGGTTTTTTCGTATTCATTAAAAACAGCTTAAAACATGCAACTCTGGATGTGTGTGTCTTCTTTATGTTAATATCTGCATCACATTTTATTTGCAAACAAGGTGTGTGACTCCAGTATTTTATCTGCCACAAAGTGCAAACTAACAATGTGGGGATTGTAATGAAATGAAAAAAAAAACCTCATAAGTACTCAGCAACAATGTCAAATTTAATCATGCTTATTAATTGCATTATTTTCATTGATTTATGTGAAATTAATTGCATTGTTGCACACGAAATTCAAGCATAAATGCTTTACTGCACACATTTATAAAAGTACTGCTAAATGAAGAAAACAGTAACTTTTGGTTTACAAATTACACAGTATTAGCGTTACAGCATAAGTTTATATTTTTCTTGTACTGTAAATCTAATTTTACAGACTTATGTAAGAAATTTTAATATTTATGACAAAAAGGTTAAAGTGGATTTAAGAGTTTAAAGGTAAACCAGCAGGATGAATTTCAACGCTGTAGGAAGCTCCCTTTCTTCTTAACACAGAGGAAACCATGTCTGATAATGACTTGCATTATAATATCCCAATATCTTGCCGGTATTTTGCAGTCAAATCTTGATCATTGAGCTTAACAGGATACAGTTTTAATTGGAAAACACTAAGAATAAATATTATCCAAATGATCTGTTTTTATTGTCACCCTCAGAAAACTCACACTCAAAAAAAAGACAGGTGCTCTGAGCTAAATTAGCTTCTGTGTTTTCTGAATGTGATGTCCTTTTTGCTTTTTAAGTTTTTCTTCTTTCTTTTGTCGGTGCCAGACAGATAAATTGAAACTGGTCTTTCTGTCCAGATTCCAGTTCAAAAGAACAACTTAAGCAGCTTATTTCATAAGCAAGTCACAGTTCCCATGCAATCTGTGTGAAAATACAGGTATTCCTCCAAATAAAAACTGGTGCAAAGGAGTTTAAACTGGGTATTTCCTGAAAATGTGATTCAGATAAAACTGGTTGTTGTCCAGCTGTTAAAAAGCCTGATGAGCTGCATGCAAGTATTTGAAGCTGCTGGAATCCCAAGAACACCTGTATGCATGATGATCCAGAGTATTGCAGTTGTATGTCAGGATGTATTTCAGCCCACAAAGTAAAACATTTGCAGTTGGCTCAGAAATACTAAGACTCGTTTTTCCAATCTTGGAAATGGAGAAGCCTGCAAGTGATTTTTTTTCCCACGTTGGCCACTAGGTGGTGCCAGTGTACAATCTACTATTAATATGACCACTTTGGTCGATGATCCCAATCTAATTGTTTCTCTCAAGATTAATTTGATCAGTGACATCTTATTTAACATCGTATTTACACACTGATCATGCAGTTAGGATTCATCTCCAGCTGGCTGACCCCACAAACAGTTATCTATATATACTTATACAGTAATGTATCAATGGGCAAGCAGGGACACTATGTGCTCCTGTCATGGCCATAAACCTATTCTGTTATACACATGCATTATATTTAGATCAACAAGTTCACACAGAAACTCTCACACACACAAATACGCAGCTCGCAAAAGTTAGAACAGTAATTACATGTCTAAATCTGACAGAGCATCCAACCACCAGTGCCTGGCTGCCGGCCAGAGTATGCGTGTATTTGTGTGTACTCATGCTGTGAGGACATAAATCTGGCTGTGCAGTCACACTGTGGGGACAATCTCTCTTTTTGGGACAAAAAGAAAGTAAATGAGTAGGTAATAGTAGTATAAATACTTGTCATCAGGTATTGGTCATAGTAGTTTTGTAGTAAATGTCATGTCCTCTGAAGTAATGGAGACATTCACGTCTGTTTAAGCCTTGGTGTCATCAGGAGACATTCTGGCAGGAATCTGTTGAGGGAATAGCAACACTGAGGGTGTCGCTGCATCCACGAACACACTTGCATGCACGGATTACACACTGGAGTTCTGAGCAGTGCCACATCACCTACCATATCACTACGTCCACTTTATACACACATCTCACTAACAAATCAACTCGAGTTGCAGACTACTTCATTCATACTACTAATACATAAAACTCTTCATTGTATTTTTTTTTTTTTTTTTTTTTTAAATTTCCATCGACCCACAACGATGCATTGATCTCTGCCTCCAAGAGAAAAACAGGATTATCCCTTTGACTTTGTTTTCGAACTATGAAAGTCTGTGACTGAAGATATATATTTACTGGAGCAGTTACCTCCCTATTTGTATTTTTGTCTCATTTAACAGGAGCTACAAATGATAGAAGTTCATTTACCTCTGTTAAGAAGGACTTTTTAAACTGCTGTTTTCTTAAAGCAGGCTATTCTCTTTAGTACTAGAAGAATCACATGCGATGCAATCGGATTAAACTGCATCAGACCCAGCCTAGTAAATAAGTTTAATCTACCCTGAAGCATGATGCCATCTTAACCCATGTGTGTGGAGTTGATATGTAATACTTGTGTAATACTAAAAGCCATTTGATGGTGTTGTAATCGTTTCCACATACATTTTTTATGTTAATTCATCAAATTATTTTGAGTGTAATAAGATCCATGGCAGTGTCCAAGCAGGGCTGGACTGTTTCCAAACAACCCATTACAACAAAACCAGTAAGGTAAGGAGAGGTAGGACCTCGCCAAGCAGGACGTGAGGGATGTGATTGAGAAGTTGTGCATAAACAAGATGGTGGGGGTGTGCCAGCAAGGATGGGTGGATGAGATGGAAGCAAAAAACTGCATTGCAACATCACATGGTCGCAGCGTTAAAAGCCCTTCCTAATCTGTATTCCTCATTCAGTCTTTACAGGGCTTTGCCCAGCCCTACCTGCCCTACCTCTGGTAACTCTGCCCTGCATTTATTTACCTCTGTTAAGGCTGAAGTGTCATGTCCCTTGTGTGAAAGTGGAAGTACAGTTGAGCACACCCCAAGCAACGGTCCCAAAGCTGTCGAGGGGGAGTGGATTTTGCTGGCCTCATGACAAAGTACACTCTCAAAAACAGAGGTACAAGATAAGGACATTTCTGTACCTATAGGTACATTTTAAAGAAATGTTCTCTCAAAAGTACAATACTGGTCTTTAAGAGACCAGAAGCACACCTTCAGAGTACGAAAAAGGGTTCAAAGTGACATAAAATACAAATTTGTACCATTTCGACCATAAGGGTACCTGCAGCATTGAAAACTGTAATGTTAATGGCTGTAATGTTACAAACTAGAGCAGAGTTGAGTGATGACAGTAGTACTACCCAACAGTCATTTGCTAGACCAGACAATGAAGGTCAGATGCTGCAAACTAAGTGTACGGCTGGTCAGTATTTTGAGTTTTTGAAGATTATTTCTAGATTAAAGATAAGATAATATTGCTAAATTGCATGGACCAGGCCTAATCCTGTGAAAACATAAAAAAACATAACTTGATAAGGTGAGGTTGAACTTGATAAGGTACAAAAATAGACCAGAACTGAAGGGCACAGAAATGTCTCTCAAAAGAGTACACCCACAGCGACAAGCATTTGTACCTTTTTAGGTACAAGCTGGTACCTCTATTTTTGAGTGTGTAGTGAAAGTAAAAGCCGAAACCAACTGCAGCTTTACTGACAAAAGCAAACTGCTAGAGACCATCACAGCATAAAATCATATTTGTGTGAGCCAGTGAACAGCACAGTCCCATGCTGAGAGGGCTCTAGCTGTAGGAGCACTGCAAAAAGGGGTTGTCCGCATGGTGCTTGCCCATGCTGACGACTGAGCATCACTGGTAAATGACAAATGAGAGCCTCTACTAACCTTTAGATGCTCCAGGAAAAGCTTCAAGACTGGTGTAGATGAGCATCTCATAACTTAGTTCATCTTTTGTGTCTAAATGATCAAATTAACAAACTCCTTTCATTAAGATTTGCTTTTAAACTATAAAATAGTTAAAATGACATTTGTTTGATAGATGGGATGTTTTTGCATAGACTTCTGTTCAGTTTGCCATATTTTTTTTAACCTGAAGTGTCTCCTTTTGCTGGCCTTTAGGTGAAGTGCAGCTTTATGCCACATCTGGATTGGCTTAATTTTTCACTCCAGGTGGTTACATGTCTCTATTGCAAGGACTGCAAGCCTGCAAGTTTTCAGTGTACCCCTGCTCTTACACACCTGACTCAAACTAATGAGTTATTGCTCAGAATGTCATAGACTGCTGCTATTTCTATTGAGTTTTGGAACTGGGAAACAATGAAAACCTGCAGGACTGCAGCCATCATAGGACCAAACTGAGAAGCGCCGCTCTATTATTCTATGTTTCTTCTGTCGGTCATACCTGAGTTGCTTCTACAGCCTGTCTTATATGACCTGATGACAAGGTTTCAAAGGAATGCACCTGACTGTATAAGCTCATTCAGTTCAACGTATACCTCAAAGTAAAAAACAAATTGTGACATCTAAAGGATTGCCTCTGACTTGCACTGTGTAAAAGCCATGGCTTAAAAAACTAATACATGAAAGTACCTGTGGCATTTAAAAATGCAGTTCAGTCCAGCAGCCCAGAAATTAATGATAGTAATAAACCTTATTGGAGGAAAACAATCAGTGCAGCAGTCCTGCTACCAGACAGAAAACATTTCTTACAGAGCATTTCTAGCCCAAATGTAATTTTCTGAGACGCCTAATCAGCTCCTCTTTGATTCCTGAAGGTCACTACAAAACACTGCTTTTACTTGGGAAACGTCAGCAATATTTCAGCAATATCTGTAGTGAGTCCTACTATCTCTGTCTACCTATGAGAATGGCACCAAATCACCAAAGAACATCCTGAAGAAGACTGACTGTTCAACTTTTCTCAGAAGGATCTGCAGACATCCTTACTGATTTCACATGAAACAGACTTGGAAACTAAGTTTGTGAGCTTAGGTATGTATATTTCCTTATTTAAATGTTTAAATATTCCCTTATTTGGTATTTTTGTGTTGTGTCAGACACATTTTGCTCAATTGGTGCTTCATTAAGTTTGGGGGGAAAAAAAGACATTGTTTTTATTTAAAACACCCTGAAAAACCAACATAAAAAGCAACATAATACCCCCTTTTGAGACCTAAATGCCTGTGGCTGTGACTATGTCATCCTTTGAGAGCTCCCATCACATACCATGAGACTAACGACAGCATATCATTGATGCAGGGTTTTTCTTTTCATCAGTAACTGGCAGTGTATGTCTGATTTTTGAGGCACCCACCACAGTGAGCTGCGATGCGATTGTGTAACATGTTACTGAGTCATCCCTCTACCCCTGAGGGCAGGGTTTTTCACCCCATTACATTACTGCAACAGGCAGGCTCATGTTGTGTGTAGTGTGTGTGTGTGTGTGTGTGTGTGTGTGTGTGTGTGTGTGTGTGTGTGTGTGTGTGTGTGTGTGTGTGTGTGTAGGCCAGATCGTCTCACTCTACTCTGCTTTTAAACATCTTAAAAATGCATCTTCAAGCTCTTCCTCTACGACAAGAGAGAAAGATAGAACATGAAGGAGTGTTTCAGGTTTAGCAGCAGGGAGGAGAGTAAAACAGCATAAAGAGACAGCTCGTGTGTGTGTGTGTGTGTGTGTGTGTGTGTATGAGAGAGAAAAAGAGAGAGAGAGGGAGTGTGTGCAGGGAGCCTCCCTACCTACAGGTTATGCATGGGCTTGTTACAGCAACATTCCTGGACTCAGCTGCTTCTGTACACATTCCAGTCAGCGAAAAGGAAAAAGAATTTTAAAAAAGAAGAGCTAGGAGTGGAAAGAGAGACACACAATCAAAGCATGAGGAGCAGGAGCAAAGAGCAGGACGTACAAACTGGTGAAAGTGGAAGGGTTAGAACAGAGAGGGACAGGCAGAGGAAATTGGTTATGGGGGGAAGGAAGAATAATAATATGATATGTAATTGATCCCTGTAGTGAAATCTTGAACCCAAGGCCCTCCTTTCTCCACATGGAGGTCAGAGGTCAGGGTCAGATACAGTACAGAGTAACCAGAGCCAGTCCTGAGAAGAGGATGTGACAGAGTGACAGCCACGAGGTCTTTCTTAAAATACCTTCCTCCAAGATTATTTACACACCGATGCGCAGTACAAGACTGCAGTGCTCATGGCTGAGTGTTTGTGTGTGTGTATGAGCTGCTTTCACCACAAATAACTCAATTAGAATTGATCATTTCACTTTAATATCTTTTACCCTCAAATAGGAAAAAGAAAAGTTTAACCAGATCTGGCCAAAATGGACCAAGTATCTCAAACCTATAAGATCTGATTGAACCTGGATCCGTTCGATTTGTGATTATTTACCTCTTGTTTCCTCTGGGGTTTTATTTTGTTGTTTTGTCTTCTCGCTTTAATAAGAAGTTTCCGCACCAATAGGATGTTGGTTCCCCAGTTCAGCTCTTTAACTTATAAATCTATTATTCTAAAAAAAAAAAAAAAAAAAATATATATATATATATATATATATATATATACATATATATATATATATATATATATATATATATATATATATATATATATATATATATATATATATATATATATATATATATATATAATGTTGGGTAAGCAATACAGACTCTTTCATATTTCATAGAAAGAAGCCAAAAATCATATTAGAAAGTTTCTAAGGATTTAAATGTGATCTATTCTAGGAACAAAATGTGTTGCTTTTCTCCCATACAAAAAAAAGATAATGATAATAACATAAAACTCTTTTCTGTACAGACACACCAAACACAACTTCATGTCATTTTACACAAAAGCTTTTGCACAACCAGCATAATAATTTTGTTTTGCAGAGCTATTACAACAAATGTTCATGCTGTTACTGGAATCATAAATGTATCAATTTATTCAATATTGTAACGTCTGTTTCATTCCTGTGTTTTCTTATTTCTTTTTTAAATGTTAAACAGGCAAAATAACCTAAAAGTGAAAAACAAAACAAGACACGACTTATGGCTAGAAGCATAAATGATGCCACTAATGTGGCTTCTCATACTCTGGTGTTATGTCCCCATCTTTTTTTTATACATACATCATAAATTTTCTCTTATTAATTTAATTCCTAGAGTGTTTTGAGTACAAGGTAATGTTTGTGGATCATCTTATGCCATGCAAATGTTCAGATTCACTGACTTATTTTCCCACAGTCTGCTGGAATATCCAGCCAGTTTCCTTGATCAAAGTGTCATGTAGGGTTTCTGTGTTGTAACAGCTTAACATGGGATTATAAAACGACTGAATTCACCATTGCCTTCAGTTATAGATATGTTTCTCTGAAATTTAGCTGACTTTAGGTTTTTTTCTGTTTTCAGTTGTATGTGTGTGTGTTTTGTGAAATTTTGTACCCAATAGCCACCATATTTCAAAAACATCAAGCATAGAAAATTAATTGGACTAATATAAACAAAAAACTGTAGGTCCCAGAGCAAATCTGAGGCTGGCTTAGAAGGAGATGAAAAACTAAACTCAACAACTTGACTGCAGATTCTGTCTCTGGGCATGCAGAAGAGGGAGAGAGAGAAAACAAAGCAAAGAAAACATGGAATATGCACTAGAATAACAAGCAAATAAGTTAAAAGAAAAAGCTACAACAACCAGCTTGTGTGAGTAAAAAGCTTTTTGGCTTGGAGACAGCGTCCCTTCTCTTTTTTGTTCTTACTCTTTCTGAATAGATGGATTTTGTTTGCTGCTGCTGGTAGAACTAAAGGAAAACAAAGTGACTGGATTCTCTTTTCTGTGAGTGTGTTTATTGGAGGACAGTTCATCAGGCTTAAGTGTCTATAGAGGTTCCATCCCTCCACAGCCTCAACAAGAATACTAATATGTTTCCTCTGTTCTCATTTTTATAAGCTAAATGTTTATATAAGCTGTCCTAAAATATAGTTATGTAATATATTGGAATGTGCTCCTGCTCCTGGTTTGATATGCAACAGCTATGAAACTACGACCTTTATAATAATTTCTAATTTCTAAATTCTGACCACTATATATATATATATATATATATATATATATATATATATATATATATATATATATATATATATATATATATATATATATATATTGTGAGAAATTACATGATTCATATATATATATATATATATATATATATATATATATATATATATATATATATATATATATATATATATATATATATGAATCATGTATATATGAATCATGTAATTTCTCACAAAATATATATATATATATATATTTTTTTTTTTTTTTTTTGTGGGAAATTACATGATTCATCTGTTTATTTTACGCTATATCTTAAGCCAGATTATGTGTGGAACACATTAATATCAGTGCTGTTAGCTACTTTATCTACCAGCACTTCAGCGTTTTCTAATTCTAATTCTAATCTATCTATCTATCTATCTATCTATCTATCTATCTATCTATCTATCTATCTATCTATCTATCTATCTATCTATCTATCTATCTATCTATCTATCTATCTATCTATCTATCTATCTATCTTATTACTATTGTTATCATTATTATTATTATCATCCTTATCATCATTATTATTATTATTATTATTATTATTATTATTATTATTATTATTATCATCATTGTTATTATTATTATGTTACAATGCTACTGACGATGAGCGTGAGAACAACTGGCACGTCTTATATCCAATCAGAGCAGTGTCTTTTACTGGAGATACATCCAATTCAACCAATAGAATTCTAACATTGTTTCCGTACTGGCCAATTAGCGACAGGCATATCCTGGAAGAGGCGGACCTACTTCCAGTTGGCTTGCCCAGTCCGGATGTTCCCCAGTAGCGAATAACCAGCAGTAGTGTGTGAATGTGGCAATCGAGGTAGACAGGGAGGGGTAAATAGACTGACCGGACTGGGGTCTCTCCTTTTTTTGGGTCCTTTTTCTTTATTTTTACTTTTTTGTACAACCAAGTGTTTCCAGTTTATATTTTGCCACGGTTGTAAACTTATTTGGAGGACAGGAAAGCGGGCCGTAGCTGCTTTTCTCTGGGACTAATCGCTGTCGTTGTGAAAACAGTCCAGAAGAAAGAAGGAAAGGCAGAAACAACATGGGGCGATAATAAAAAAATGTGTTGTGCTGTGGACCGACGATGACTCTCTGGGAGGACCCGTGAAGCCTATTTATTTTTATTTATTCCCCCTTATCCCTTCCCTGTGTGCCCGCTTTTGTTTTATTCTTTTAAACATTGTCATCCACTTGCTAGTTTGTGGGATTTTTAAAGGAAAGGCAACGCTGCAGGAGGACTGAAGGATGGAGCAAGCCGGCATCCTGAGAAAGTTTATCCAGAGGGTGAAGGCCATGAGCGAAGGGGACGAGGAGAGGGGAGAGGACAACTTCGGCTGCGACTTCATGGTGGGTCGAAATTACCAGTAGCTTCAGCCTAGCTCATTTATCTTCTATCTGTCTCACCCCGACCTCTATCTCCTTCACATTCTCCACACTGACCCTCCATATCCTACCCCCGTTCCAGTCTCCTGGTTCCCTGTATCCCCCAGGAGGTGAGGCAAGGGCGGCACACTGCCCTCTTCCTTTTCCTCCCATTTCCAGGCTTTATATGGCGGCCTAGCATTGTCTCCCAAACCACAGAAACACCACCGACTTGTGTTTCTTTCACTTAAACTGGGAAGCAGCTAAACAGAACACATTCCAGTCTCTTTAAAGCCCTGGGCTCATTTTCTGGTGGTGTTGCTGAAGCAGCTTAGATCAGGAGCTGTGCTACTGTGGCTTTTGCTTACTGTCTGTTAACCATGTTGGTAAAACAGGGCTATATCATCCTCTCCTCTACTTATATAGTCAGTATCCACTAAACCAAACTTTATTGCATATATTACTGCTCATGGTTTTCCCTTTTATTCCTGTAGTTTAGGTGTGTATTTACTAGAAAGCTCTATGTCATATTTATAAGATGACTGGAAACTGTGGTGGATGATAAGTCACTGACAGACAAGCAATACTTCAATTTGCATGTACAGTTTTTATAACCACATGCTGGAACAGTCACATTGAAGAGAGCCACAAACTACGCTGTTTAAAATACCATTAAGCTGAATCAAAACAGGTATTTGTACATCATGACCTGGCAGCTGAGTGTAAATCTACATGATAAAACTGCATTCCTCCTCCTCTAGATGCCTTTCTGTAGTTATCAGCTGCAACACATCTCTTGTTTGTGATTATAATCCAATCTCAGTTTGTTGAATGCATACAGAATATTTAATAGTTTAATTATTAATCTGTCTTACATGTGTAAAGAATCTTTTCAGATAAAGAGTTGTTGATTCTTTCATTATATTATTCTGTTTAGTCCATCTTTGGATGTTGCAATTTTTGATTTTAAATAGGACCTCTCCCACTGCCAGGCTTGTGAAATAGCTGAAATAGCCACAGTAGGAATGGCACCTCCTGTAATAACATTTGCGTTGTGAAGTGACCATTTTAGTGGGGTGGTTATGAGTGGGACATGTCTGGAGGTTTTGTGGTAAGAAAAGGGCGCATTTCAATGAAACAATATCAAAGAATATTTTCAATTAAACTCATGACTCATTTCAAACAGGCCTCTCTTCTATAGTAATCAGTTGTAAGGCTGGTCTGATGAGGTTTCCCCCTCTATCGAAATGATATTTTAAGCTTGTTTTAAGGTGTATTGTAATGTATTGGAGTGTCGTTGCATTGGAGAGAGGCAAATCAACTTAAGTTAACTTTTTCTCCTTTAGCCTACACTTGCAAACACTTACACACACTCCTTACTTCCCCACTTCATGAAGCTGCTTGCTGGAGCTTGCAACATTCTTTCTTGGGTTATTTCATAACATTTTGTCCTGGCTTTAAAAGTAGAACTTTGTCAACTTTTTGGCAAACTTTGGATCAATGTTTTAAGTACGTAGTAAAAAATAACTTTGCCTTTATAGTCTTGTACTCATGGTTTATTCTAAATCGTCCTCATGAGCATTTAGTTCCCAAATTCTGCATCATTATCATCGTCAGATACAAAAAATTTTTCTTAGATGCTTACACCGTGAGTTTTTAATTCTCAAACGATATCTTAAGATCACCATTCTGTCTCCGCTTGTGTTGTCAGCTGGTTTCTTTGACTTTAAAATCATTTTGTAAACTTGTGAACATAAATGTAGCTTCTCTTTTTAGCACCATCACACCTAACATTCATGTTATTAGACACAAATATGCCTCCTTAAACTTCCTATTGCAACCACAGTCCTTTAATAGAGCATAGAAGAAAGAATCTTAGGCAAAGTTGTGTGATTTTACAAGTAGCTGTTTATATTAATTTTGAGTGTATCTTTATTATTCCTCAGTAAAAACATTAATCAATTTTTTATTATTTTTAATGCTTTAATTGTTTATAAATCTTTGGTTTCTTCTTTCTAATAAATAAACCTCATCGGCTTCATATACAGTTGATTGTACAGTGAGACGTATTTAATTGTTAAATCTATTATAAATCAAACTAACCAGACGAACCAGCGTCGATGAGTGGCTCCCTGCAAGGTGTTAGTGTCTGAATACATAAATCACACTTGAACACACCGTAAAGACGACTTCCAGCTGTCGCCCAGTACGTGAAGTGAAGAAGAGGGTCCTCGCTTGAGTCAGGATTGTGTGTTTGTCTTGAGTTTGTTCACCATGTCGTGGTGAAAGTGTTGCTTGTTTTGGAAAAGTGAGAATGACAAATTGGAGTTTATGTTTGATATGTTAGGTTAGCTGCTAGTTTAACTGCTTTACTTCTCCTACATTCATTCACTAAAATGCAAAAAAAAACCAAACAATCAGAGTGAGGACTTTGATACCACACAGTGATACTACAAGTTAAATCTGACATAAATCTGACATAATCAGGGTGTCCAACAGAGTATTATAGAATTATATTATAGAATTATAACAGTGATGAGGTACATACAAAAGGGTGCTACAGACAGCTAATTTTCCCTGTGGTGTACAAGACCCCTCAGCTATCAGGCTGTCTTGCATCTCCCCTGAAAGTAAACACTGTCAAACAGGTCTCATAATGATTTGTCTTCTGGTCATGCAAATGCTTTGAAATGAACTCTTTCCTTTATCTGGTTAGTCACAGTAATCATGTTAACATTGCACAAGTGATGTTGCTTCATGGGGTTAAAGTAAATTGAGCTTCAAGCTAAATGTTTTCTCGCCCCAGGCAGCATCAACTTGTTACAGTTATTAAAGCTAACTCCTCTGCCAGGAATCAAGAAAATCTGTCCTGACTGCATGCAGGTGAGTTGCGTGTCAGCATACCAAGCACAGTTAAAATTCCCCAGCCTGCTTGTAAGGAAGAGTTTTTAACTATGTGCTGCCAGTCTCTTTTTTTTTTCCAGTCAAGCATGGTGTGAAGCTCTCAATTGCTAGAGTTAAACTTACAATATTACAAGTGCATGGTGTGTGCTCCTCTGTGCAGTGAATCACCAGAGCACCCTGACACAACTCCCACTTTAACTGCCTATTGTTGTTTATATATAGAATATGTTTTATAGGCATAATTACAGCCTGTGGTGGCGCAAGGAGTCAGAGATTATATGCTTCGTTCAGTAGTCTTTTTCAGCAATTTGATAGAGCAGCATCGCTTTAGTTTTTTCCCCTCCCACTTGGCACCTAAATCTCTCAAGTGTGTCTTGTATCTCAGAAGTAGCTGTTACCTTGTCATGTTTGACCCCATCAGATGTATAATTCTCCATAACTTTGATCTATCCTAGCTTATACAGAGTTGGTCGTTTCTGTGTCGTTTTTGTAGAGGTAAAACTGCATGTGTCTTATTTTCTGAGAGGCCATCTTTGAAAGTACAAGGACATAAATACACAACATGACAGTCAGGGTCATATTTTTGGTCTTAATCTTGGTGCCATGAAATGTTAGAGTTAGATTAGATGTTGGTGGTGACTGGGTGCTGTGGTGCAACTATGCTGAGGATTTCTGCACGGACCATCTTCCTTTTTTTTTTGTGGCAACTTCATGCTAAATGGTTTGAAGTTGCACGGTACATTGGTCAATTCATATGTCAGACAGCATGTCAAAATATTTAAAGGTATTCTCCTGAGATTATGGGTGTTGTTTGTTTGTTTATTCTATCAATATGGCTTTCTCTGTGAAATACAAATTTGGTAAAGGGCAAGATGCTGTTGTGTCTTGGAGGCTGTCTTATGATGCAGGTTCTTCAACACTGACCCATCTGTGCAGTTCCTGGTTTAACAAAACCAAACCATAGCAATCTTATGTGTTTCACAAGGGTGGTTATCAACTGGCTCAGTCATCCCACGATTTTCCAAACCATGTATTAGTGCACTTATGTAAGAAAGGCTTTTTTTTTTTTTTTTTTCCCAGCAAATGGCAAGCAAGAGCACGGACACATCCAGAGAAGCTTTACAATAAGCCAAAACAGCTGCTAAAATCTGCTTGACTCAGGGGAAAAAGTGAAACAATGTGTAATAAAGTCATATAATTTATCAAGTACAAGGAAAATAAGTTCAGAACAACCGAGGACTTTCAAAAAAATCAAGCAAAGGAACCAAAAAATAGGAAAGAAATTGAACTTGAAAGTCATGTTGACGCAAAGTTGTCACGATTATTCATGGTTTACATTGAGATTTTTTAGAAAAACAATGCGTTGCGTTGATGAATGTGGGGTATGAAAGGGGTATTATTTGTTAGGAGGCGGGAGAAGATAACCAGATGTAAACTGCAGTTGGCCTAAATACAGGATGGTTCTGAATATCACATGACTTCAGCAAGCTGGTCATCTGTGCAGCACCCAGTTGCAGCTTGTATCACGCCTGTATCATGATTGAGCAGAAAAAAATGTTTGAACGCACACACGTATAGATATATCTATATATGTGTGTTTTTGTAATCTATGAGTCTGATTGTCTCCTTAAAAACAGGAATTTGTGCATTAATGGTGACAGAAATGCTCAGCACCACTTCTCTCTGCTTCAGTCACCTTTTAATCCTGATGGTTACGTTCAGATGGGTTGAATTGTGTTGCTGACTCACAAACCTGGTTTTATGAAACAAGTTTCACTCTGCTATGGGCAGAGCGCAACCCGCTCGCTGCCTTTTGTGGGCAGAGAAGGCACCTGTATTCAAAGGTTCTTCTCATTTTAGAAAAAACACACATTTCCTCTGGTTTTCTAGTTTTTTTTACAAAACATTTTACATCACACACTCACAAATGCTTTCAGTACGGTGTGTGTGAAGTGGTTATAGTGTAAAGTTGAGCTCCAGGCCAGGCTGATTGATAACACCGCTGTTTATAGCAGACATACAGGCATCCAGGGATTGAGCCAGTGACCTCTGTGTTATGCCAAATGTAAGTGATTGACCCACCATGCAGGCCGACACAAACACTAAAGTTCAAAATGTTTCATATTGCTGTGTGCATGGGTTGGATCGTTTTATAGAAGACCAGATAAAAACAGTTTGTTGACTAATAACAAGGAAATCATCATAATTCATACATTGAATATATGAATCTGAAGACATATTGCTGCAACACACATTTATAATGTGGTTTTTTTTTTAGCTGCATGTCCTCATTTTAAACACGCTTAGTAGCATAAATATGAAGACTATTAGCACAGATGTACTAAATCTTCAGAAAATTTAGTTACAGATAGTTTGAAGTTAGTTTGATGCAGACACAGGAAGTAAATTATAACAGTTTAAACTTTACAGCGTTTTTAATATTACATCAGCTCATACAAAACACACACGTCTGCTTTTTGGTTCAACATTACAGTCTAGACAGGGTTTAGGGTTCAGGCTCTCTGTGCATGTGTTTGTGTTTCTGTCAAACCTTTGCACCCAGATGACTCCCAAACAGCACAAAGAAAGTACAAATAGTTTGCTATTAGGAAACACGTAAAATGCGACGTTATATTCAAGTACCTATAGATTTATGTGCATTTAAAGCTGGACTGTGAGGAATTGTCGCCTGCTGCTGGTCAGGGAAGGTCTCTATCTGTGAGTAGCAGCATGGTAGTGATGGCATGTTTTATGTAAATCTCTGTAACCGTGGAAAATGTTCTCAGAAAAACTTGACAGAGGCATCTGCTGCTGTTGGAAAGCTGTCTACAGTTCGTTTGTGCATGTAATTGCAGAAAATTGTTTTCTTTTCTGTGGAAGTTTAGCACATTATCTTGTTTCTTTTTCGTGAAATAATGAGCAAGCTGGAGAATGCTCTGCATGTTCTTTCAGTTTTGGTCTCTTTGGTAGAAAATCAGATGGAGGACCTGTGGGAGTGGAAGCAGGGTGATTTTTCATACTTCTTTAAGTGGACTAAAATAATAATTCTACATAGAAGAGAGAAGATAATCATGGTTATATTTAACCTTCAGATTGAGGTGATTGAGGGCGCGGTCACTCTGCTGTTGTTTGGTCTGTGGTCCGCTTTGACTGATAATATAATTCGTTTGATGCAGCAGGAACACCAACCGCACCCTGATGCTGACCAAAGAAGTGGACTCTGGTCCAGGAGAAAGCAGGGGGTCTCGGTTCACCTGCAAACATACTGTCCAACAAGAAGAAGGAGGAAGTGAGCAGAGTGTTGTTTGGGTCGGACGAAGAACTAATCTGACAGCTTGTGTTCTGAAAAACATATATTTCCCACCAAAACCTGTTGGGAAACCAACTTTTCCTCGTAAATGTTTAACCCATTACGCAACCCACACATTAACTTGTTAAATACACCGCCATCCCGCCCTTCGTTACATTACTTCCCTTTATTAGTGCTTATATTTAATATGAGGCTGTTTTGTCATTGTTATCGTTTACAATATAAAAAAAGAAAACACAACACAATATGTATATTTAAATGTTTATTTTTAGAATTAAAATTATTTTAAACTTGCATAATATTCCACTGAATCACAAGACTACCTCACGATAGTCTGTTTTATTTTGACACTTGGGGGATTTATTCATTAGATGAGGAGATCGCTACATAAGCAAGATATCATCCACATCTCCATCTTTGGTTTCAGCTGTGGTCTCCGAATCACATAACCAGCAGTGGAAAAATCTTTCACTGGCTGTGCTGGACATGGGGATGGCGAGAACTTTCCTCACAATAAGCACAAGACTTTGAAACCGGCCTCTTCTCTCAAGGCTTCACAAGAAAGGCGATCCTGGCGCCTGATCAGTAAAACACTTTTCATGTCCACAAAAAACAAGGAAAATATTTGTGTGTAACAGCACAGGTTGCGTGGCTGCTGAAAAACCTGCCATCTCCCATCGGAAAATGAGAACGCGACTGCTTGGCAGTGGTTTTACAAGCTTGTCTTTTGTACACGGGTAAAGCGTGGTAGACTCCAGGGGCTGCTGCTGTTTCTCTGAGTGTGTGCGGCAGCTACTGTTAGCCCGCCTCGTGTTACTACAACAAGAAACAAGACTTCCCAATTTCTTCTGGTGTCACAAGCCTCCTTCATTCTCACCCACCCCTTCCCACGGCTTAACCCAGAAAGCAGCCTTTTTGCCTGTGAGCTGGCTGTTTCTCAGAAGAGACGTAACACAATATTTCCGCTCAGCAGTTATTGTGTATAAGTGTGCTGTGTGTGTGTGTATGAGAAGCTTTACAGGATGAAAGCGAGCTGACCCCACCAACATGGCAGAAGAACTTAATTGATCAAGATAAGAGGACCACCCACGCCAACGCACAGGAAATTTTACAGTGGTGTTGTGTGTGGGTAATGTTTGACTGATGTGAAAGGAAACTGATGCACAGAGGAGTCATATGACAGCTCACCCTCCACAATTTACCTGCACTTACACTTCATAGCATTTACCCTGCTGAGGGGTTCTCGTGGTGAACAAAGTGTTTAAAAAAAACTAAAATGTTCACTTTAAAGCAGGTGAATTTACAGAATCGGGGTTGTGAGTGTGTAGTCATCTGTTGGATGGCAACTATCTGAACAGGGAAGCCTTAAATACAAGTGCACACACACACACACACACACAACCGACCCCATGTCTCAGATGACTGGGATTATATGAGGTTTGTCCACATCTGCTTCCTGCTGCAGTACCCGTTAACCCTTCTTTTGCTTTGTGTGAAAGTCAGAATAAGTCGCAATTATTTGGTTAGTGGGTTTAAGCAGCCGCTCTCAGTTCTTCACACTTTCTCTGCTTATCATAACCACACATCTTAGAAACTATGCAGAACAGGCAGAAGTTATGTTCCAGGCTTATTTTAGAGGATGAGGGTGAAGCGAAGAGAGGCAAGGCAATACTGCAATGTTGCTCTGCAAGTCACATGGTGGTCAGCTGCGGAGCTGGAGGAGGGCGGGGGTGTTGAGGACACTCAGGCAACGAATGAAAGTTCTCATTTAATTTAGCTTTTTATTTCTTTAAACTGTCACTGCCATGTATGTATTTATAGATTTAATTTTAATAAGAGAGCGTCACTTAAAACATAATTTTTCCCTTTTTAAAAAAAAAAGTTTTATTTAAAAATTTAAACAAACAAATAAGGATGGAACAAAAACAATATATCAGGGCTCATGACTAACTTATTGCATTGGTTGCACTGGTGTGTCTGAACTTTTCAATTTGGGTCTACCAACAAAAAGGTGAGGTGCATCGACACTTTCATGGTATCACTGTTTGCGCCACATTTTAATACATTTGTAATGATTGCCTTTCTAACATTACCCTTTGACAATGATGGTTGATTAGATTATTGTGAAGAAGAACAGAATAGAATTAATGAAGTATGAATGAATGTTAAGCAATAAATAAAATAAAAACAAACTTGCAGTTTAAAACCGATATAATGTGGTATGGTGGCGTAGCGGATAGCACTGCAGCCTCACAGCAGGACGGTTGCTGGTTCGAGCCTCTGTTAAAAGGATTTTTGAGCTGTGGATTTTCTCGGGGTACTCTGGCTTCGTCCCACCCACCAGACTTCCGCTGTAACCCAGCGCTAGTGTCACTTCACACATGTAAGTCGCTTTGGATAAATGCGTCGCCAATAAGAGAACCAAAGTTCGTCACAAATCAACTAATTTCTGGTCGTACTCAGAGCCCTGTAAATGATACGATGCACTACAATGCTTCTTTTATTGTTTTGTTTCTGTATGTCCCTTTGTTTTATTGAAATTCCCCCTTCCTTCGTCTGTTTCTCTGACTGACTCAGCCATTTTTCCTTCCCTTTGCCTTTTTGTATTCAGTTTTGTTTTGTCTTTTGACAGTATGAGGGAACAAACACTGACTCATTAGTCAGAGGAAGCAGCATGAGCAGCTTTTCTGGGTTTGACTGTCTTGAGTTTTACAGTGCACAGTAGAGCGTGCTTGATGGGTCTCAAAGGAAGTGGGCACCCAGAAGTGATTATAGCTACTCAAATAGGTGCACTTAGTTTATCACAGGTGCTTCCTGAGGTAAATGTGTTGCTGATCTTGAAATTTAGTGTGGATGTAGACACACACATGAATTGGTATTGATCATTTTAAAAAGCTTTCACATTGAAATTCCTGTTTATAACATGGTGTGTGTCGTTGTGCCAAACGTCTGGCATGTGCGACAGAGTGCTGGCAGTGATTATTGCAAGACTGAAAATGAAAGGATGATAGACAAAAAAGGGGGAAAGCCCGGTGGCTGATATAAAGAAATCACATTCTTTGTGCCACTAAATGGCTTTTAATCCACTGGTGTATTTGTTCGTGTGCATGTGGGAATGTTCATGCCTACTCATGCCATCAGTGCTCCACTGACCTATATTAGCCTGTGGTCAGTAAATGGAACTGGCTACAGGATGAAGTGTGTGCGTGTTTGTGTGTGTGTGTGTGTGTGTGTGTGGACTTGTTTGGTAACTGATGCAAGCTGTTTGACATTATCGTTGAAAAATCTGTGGCTAATGAGCGATTCCCGATTTAAGCCAGTGGTCAGGGTTGGGCTTGGTATTTCTTTTTTTTTTTTTGGTTACTTTCTTATGAATCAGGCTTCTAACCTGTCTTGTGACAGAGTGACTTTTTTTTTTTTAACTTTACTGCTAAATACCATAGAAGTAGGAGTTGGACATCTCGGGAAATAGATGTTAGTAGAGGGAGGGTGATGTAGTTATTACATCTCTTTGCACAGTTGAGATCACTTATGGTCAAAAACATCTACTGATAAAGGAAAATTGGCAATAGTAGCCTAGTGGTTATAATGGTGGGTTTGGGTCTGGAGGACCTGGGTTCATGTCCCTGCGCTGGTAATTGAGGTGAACCACCGCCACCCCATGTGCTCTCTGGGTGCCAGAGTCTGACTTGGCTGCCCAGTACTCCTAGTAGAGCTTCACAATATATCATTTAAACATCATCATCGCAAGGTACATGTGTGCAATAGTCACACTGCACGTTCTGCAAATGTAGGAGGCAATTTCAAGGGTACCTGAGACACAGATAAGTTTATTTCCAATCGCAATAAACTAGTTATGTAGAACACAATTCACGTTTGCACATAAAAGAGCAAAGCATATACTGAGGACCTACCACAATGAAACAAAGCAATAAAAGTTAACCAGAATAACTCAAATACAGACAAAAACCAGAATTGTAAGTTTTGTAAAAAGAGGGAAGAGTAGTGCAGGTTACTTGTCAACAGGATGGCAGGAGTGCTACATATTTAAAGTACTATTTGAGTCATCTCTTGAAAATTCCTGTATTTTTTTTCATATCACAATTTATATCGCTGGGTTAGAAAAATAAATCGCATTGTCACTTTTTTCAAGTAATTTGCAGCCCTAGCTCAGATTGTACCAGCATGTGTTAAATTCGAAATTTTCCAGCTAGAATAAAGAAAGTATAATGCAAGTAAATGAATAATCTTGAAATTGGCTCCATTAATAGTTGATGCTATTTCCAGTAATGTCTTGGTGTATGATAGAAAATGTTTTACAAAAGCATGGTAGTGTGTGTCGTGGCCAAAAGTCAATGTTCACAAAAAATCATCAGGTGTAGAAAGATTTTATGTCTGGCTCTTTCACACTGAACTTGGTGCGTTCAGATGGGTATTGGTAAGACCATGACTCCCAGTCTGACCCTGGCTCAGGCTCCAGTCGAAGGTCTCAGAACCCAAAGTGGTTAGACTTTAAGCCACAGAAGGTATTGGGGCGAAATCGACAGTTTGCATTGATTATCTGCAAACTTAGGTCCTTTATGTAGTCAACCCATCATCTTCATTTGTGCATGGCTGGAAGAGGCTGAATTTTCCATTCTGGTTACCTGGTTGATAACCCATCATGCTGTTCAGCAGCTTGAAAGTTACACATGGTATACCACATCCTGCTCCATGTTAGCTCAAGTCTTCATTTACTGATGCAGCATTTTAATATTCCAATAGTGCAACAGAAAGATTCCTTCTTTACTGTCTAACCCAGCATTTGCCCACTAATGAAGCCACGCTTTGCAGCGAAGACCCACGTTTTTAATTCCATTTGAGACCTGACTTTTTAGGTTTCCAACTTTGAAAGAAAATTATCACATTACACACTTAAAGTTAAAAAATATATAATCAAGAGTTTGTAAAGGAATTTTAAAATAGTTTTTGTCCAGCGCTATGCTAACACACTGCTAACACAATATTCATGTTGATCCTTTCTTCTAATTCCCAGCAAACGTGTTTCTCAAAATGTCAAACTAATCCTTTAATTCCTCTGCTGTCTTTTCACTTGATTAATTCTTAAGAGCATTAAATATTTATCACAGCTATCTTTCGGTATAACTAAATATGACTACACAGAAAAAAGCAGAGAACATCAGTCATGCTTATTGAGTTGTTAGAAGGGAGCAGCAGACTCGCCAAGAGCTGTACAGACCTTTTAATCTCTACGTTGTTGCAGTGCATCTTTCCCCCGCTTGCTAGCAGCACGAAAGATGGATTTTTTCCTGAGAGCATTGTAAGGGATGACCTATTTTAGCTGCGTGTGTGTGTGCATAAGGTGACCATCAGAAAAGCCTGTCTGACACCAGCGCTCAACAGCCTCACATCCTGGCCACACACACTCAGACACCTTTCCCCCTACCGACTCTGAGGGAAGAGCATGTTTTCTGCCAATCGATGCTCGCTGTTAAGTTCAAGAAACAGAATTGTGTTTCTTTCTGTGTATGTGTGTGAATTATTTAATGTGCCAAGGAAGTGCAGAGATGCTGGCTTACTCAGCCAGGAGACTGAAAGTAGGTTAGACCCACTAACAACTCCTTTAGCCTCTACAAAGCCTTCTTTTTTAGCTTTTTAAAGTCTTTCTGCTCTTTCTTAACCCCTTATTTTTCCCAGTAACTACCCTGAGATGAAGCCATTCAGGGCCAAGTGAAAAAATGTGTCTATGAACACACATGACCCAGTCATAGCCGGAAGGGGGTCTGTGAAGTTGGTACAGGCCTTTTTGGGACTCCACCCTCTGTGTGTGTGTGTGTGTGTGTGTGTGTGTGTGTGTGTGTGTGTGTGTGTGTGTGTGTGTGTGTGTGTGTGTGTGTGTGTGTGTGTGTGTGTGTGTGTGTGTGTGTGTGTGTGTGTGTGTGAGAGAGAGCCGAACATTCACAGGAAACAGGCCAACTCAGTCAAGCTGTTAACTTCTATGAAATGAGAAATGAAAATAGGAGGGCAAAGAAAGGTGGGCGTGCGGAAGAACAAAGGCAGGCGAGACGCGAAACCAAGCAGCGATACACAGAAATCTATCAGCTGCTGGAATTTGACTAATCGGCATTGATTAGGTTTTCAGATGTAACATTCAGAGCAACGTAGGAAGTTTGGATGCATTCTGCTTTTAAAAGTGTGAAAAATAATTAAATTCCGTTCAACTTTATTTATATAGCGTCAAATCACGGCAATGCCATCTCAAGACGCTTTACAGACAGAGAAGAAAACATAATGAAAGCCAATTCATAATAGCCGATATAAGGAAACCAACAGATTTAGTTGGAGGTCCAACTCAATCTCCCATCCTGAGCAAGCGCACTGGCGACAGTGGGAAGGAAAAAAACTCCCTTTTAACAGGAAGGAAACCTCCGGCAGAACCCGGCTCAAGGACAGGCAGCCATCTGCTTCTGTTGTGCCTCTGCAAGGAGACTTGCTGAGACAGGAGACATACATGTTAATGATGCACTGTTATTTGGGGGGGGAAGGAAATGTCCCTCAGCAGTCTAAACCTATGGCAGCATAACTGAGGGATGCTAACCATCCCTAGCTATAGGACTTATCAAAAAGATAAGTCTTCAGCCTAGTCTTAAAGGTGGGGAGGGTGTCTGCTTCCCTAACACTAACTGGGAGCTTATTCCATAAGAGAGGGGCCTGATAACCAAAGGCTCTGCCTCCTGCTCGGCTCTTTGAGACTCTAGGAACAACAAGTAAGCCTGCAGTCTGCGAACGAAGTACTCTGGTTGGTATATAAGGAACTATGAGGTCTTTGATATATAGTGGTGCCTGGCTGTGGAGGGCTTTATATGTAAGGAGAAGGATTTTAAATTCTATTCTAGATTCAACAGGCAGCCAATGAAGAGAGGCTAAAACTGGAGAAATATGATCTCTCATGCTGGTTCTGGTCAGGACTCTGGCTGCAGAATTCTGGATCAGCTGAAGGCTTTTCAGGGCATATTTAGGACAGCCCAGTAATAGAGAGTTACAGTAATCTAGTTTTGAAGTAACAAAAGCGTGAACCAGTTAAAGATTAACTGGTTCATGCCTGCAAAATACAGAAATACTTTTTAAAATGATTCTCTTCTAAGAAATTGAGCAACTTATTGTGGTTTAAAATGTGTTTTTATACAAAATACATGCTTGCAACAGACTTGCAGTTGCAGAAATGATCTGTAATCTGTGCTACTGGAAGGCTTAGCTACTGCAAAATGTATTTATACCCTTTTCTATGTTGGATTAATAATTTCTGTTGCATGTTGTGATGAAGCATAATTCTTTCCACCACCCCATGTTGATCAAACAGAAAAAAAGTAGCAATCAAGGGAGCGTTTTCACTTCTTTATATAAAAGTTAAGAAAGCTAATTGTAATTTTTTATTTTTAACCCCTAAAAGATTGAACATTTTTTAGTATGAAGGAGAAAACACTATCAAAGGATGCTCTGCTGTGCTCACATTCCACGTATTCTCTCTTCTTCTGCCAGTTTCCCATCCAGACTCACTGGCTTGCTTGTTGTCTTTTGGAGAAACTGATACACTGCAGACTGTTGGATAACAAACAATAAATAGCTGAGTAAACGAGTACACTTGAGTCCTGATAGCAACAAGGAAATTTACTTCTTTGCCCCCTCTATCTTCACCCACCTCCAGATGCCAGTGTGAGTGTGCAAAGAGAGCGTGTGAATGGAGGACAGAGGGTCTGAATAAAAGGGCCCATCAGCTTGGTTAACAAGAGCCTCTTAAAAGCCTTGACTCTTCTTGCCCTTCACTGCTCCTT